>NC_064931.1:280079206-280391984 GCF_023897955.1 Schistocerca gregaria
ATTCAATCCATTCGCGTACGTGTTCCTATCACCGCTAACCATGAAGTTTGTTTACCGGATGGTGATGTGATACTGTCTCAAGACTTTGAAGACACACCATCAACCTTAGCTCCCGATCTGTACTTATGGAATAGATATTGATTTGTAGAGATGAGTTTTTTCCGTTCACGAAAAGTATGTTCTAATTTTCTCCAACAAATGGAGTCACAGAGTCAGTAGTTACGCGCATCTGTTAAACTGATAATATTCTTTAAGTAATTAATATATTTCATGAACAGTAATTGTCCTGCCATCCCTGTTTGGAGCAGATCTAAAATTATTTGTCTCTCTGTAGATGATTCGCTACCAGAGATAATGACATTGTTAAGAAGTTTTCAGTCCACTCGCAGCCATGCCTATATATCTCGTACGAACGTATTTGCTTTTTCAGCCGTCAATGTGCTACTGGCTCGAAAGCCTTGCGTGAGCTTATAAATACCTTGTGCACTTAGTTACGTCTGTTTCACATGGCCAGCGTTTCTGCTTGCCGTGCAGTTTCCCATGGAGACGATGTCCTTGTCCTTAACAGATCAATTTTTTTGAACTCATACACTGAGCCGATTATTTTTCCTTTTCAGTGTTCAGTCACGTGATTTTGCCCTTAAATTAATCCACTATTTCTTCAACATGCAGTCAAGGCAAATTTTCACATTAAATTTTTAATATTTCGTTGAGTTTCTACTTCATTTTTCATTTCTATTTCAGCCAACTGGTTTTTTAACTGCCTTGCATATTTTAATATTTCAGTTAAAATAGCGTTAATTTCAATTTTTTCCTAATTTTACACTGTGATGACTCTTCACCGGAATTTTACATTATGTGACCACAGTCCATTTATTAAATTGACTGTCCTATTAATAAAAGAAAGAGTTTCTGAAACTTTTGCTGACTTTTGTCCAGTATATTTTAATATCTGTTTCCTTTCTTCCTCTTATCATTCTATATATTCCTGTCTTCATACATGTTTTGGAATTACATGAATACAGTTTTTCCAGAAATTTAACTCACTGACAAGTATTCAGACTTCTTAAACTCTATATTGACAATATTGAGTGTCTTGTATCTGCCGCAGGTTTCTTATCGTTAAATAAATTTCACCAGCACAAAATGTCTCGTTTGAACGTGTCAACAACAAAGCCTTCTGCAGGTCTAGCTTTTGATTTTAATAACTTATCCCATTCGTCTTAATGTAGTTTACTTCTACTCCCTTGCTGCTCAACAAAGACTGGTAACGGAGGTTAAATCATTCTTTCCTTGTATCGGCTTCCTTGTCAGTATTTTGTAATGTTCCTTAATTTGAGCATTTGAGTCTTATTTTGATTATTCATGTCATTTGCAGGAATGCACCATTCTTTCTCTAAAGGAACACATATTTCTCAATAATTTTTCATTTCTCTTGAAGCCGTTATATCTTTACCGCGTTACACTTATTGCTGATTTTATTGCTATTAAATACGTATGGTTTATTTGCCACGTCATAATAGATCGTTTTAAATTTTCTCCATGGAACCGTAATTTTCGTTGTATCCTTACTGATTTTGCCTCTCATAGGGCAAAAATCACGCTTGAAAGTTGTAATTTTCGTCTTCTCTCATTGGTTCTATATGCCTAATTTTACTGTTTCGCACGTAAGCCAATACACATCTTCACTAATCTCTTGTTCTCCACGAATTCATTTCCTGTGCAAATGATATTGTAGAATGACTCCTTAGAAGTAGCTGAAACTTTTCACAAAACTCCGTTATCCCATTTCGTTCCATTTCGTCCCCAACAGCGTTACACTTGAATTGCTTTTTTTTTTCTCCTGGCAAACAACCCCAGACCCACAGATAAAGAGATTTATCTTTACGCTATAGTCTGGCGACTTCTTGCATTATCACTTCACCATCCATATCTACGATCATTTTTGGTGTTTGCTTCGGTTTGGTCTTGTGAAGAACAAAACTTCCTGTTTGTTGTCACTGATGTCTGGCCTGCTCTCCAATTTCACGTTCGAAAATTTAACATCCTAATGGTAGTATTCGACGAAGTGTTTATCTCCTTATTCGCGACAGACCAAACACCTTTCCTTCCCTTTCTGTACTACTTCCCTTAGCCCCACCACATCTTACTTCATTGTGTTTTACCATCTCTTCGAATTTCATTGCCACGTCACGAATATTAATAATGCAAAATTTATTGGTCGATGAGCATATTGTTACTATTTTTAGATTCCTCTAAGATAAGCTTCAACAAAACAGTTCGGCTTTGCAGATTTGGTTGCAGACCTTAATTATATCGGGAACTCTTACTAAGAAAAATTTCTGTGATGAAATGTGGTAGCGTTGATTTAAACAAGTCATAAATGCTTTTTATACGGCTTATGCCTCAGTGAGTATGATACTTGTAACACAATGTCATCCACGGAAATATTCTATACTTTCAGTTGGGACTAACCTGAGCAGTGTTAATATACGACGAAACTTATATCTCCAATATTTGCAACTCAGAATCTAATTACACATTTGATTCAGTAATAAATTTCTTATTTCCTTTGGTAATTAGAGATAAGAAGTTACTTGAAATTATTGTCGTATGGATATTCTAATAGGATTAGTCGCTTCTTTTTAGTGCATACCTTCACACACACCTTACAAAATGCCCAGTGGCTCATTTCTGAGTAAACCTGTTATTTCAGCTGAATAGGGAATTCAAATGGTTCAAATGGCTCGGAGCACTATGGGACTTAACTGCTACGGTCATCAGTCCCTTCGTTTACACACTACTTAACCTAAATTATCCTAAGGACGAACACACACACCCATGCCCGAGGGTGCACTCGAACCTCCGCCGGGACCAGCCAGACAGTCCATGACTGCAGCGCCCAAGACCGCTCGGCTAATCCCGCGTGGCTTGGAGGAACTGAGACGACCAATTTTATACAAGGCACCTTTGGTCAATCAAACCAGGAAATGACCTCAAATTGACTACAAGAGTCGTTCAAGCAATTGCGTATGCCCGCCGCGTAAGACTAAAATACTCTTTCGCCTTCTTACACCATCGGCTTATTCGGACTCTCGTCAAATTATTAATTTATATATTCTCCCCTGAGGGTAATGAAAGAAAAGAAACTTCTGTTTACATTACGCAAAAGATAATTACCTTTACAACTCGATCTAAACATAGCCCTTACGAGTACATTAGTTTTGCGGTAAGAGGGGTAGACAAAACGATTTCATTGTTAGTTTTATTTTGAAGTAAAATTACACAAACGCCAATTTTACATTTTGTAAGTGCAAAAAACAAGGGGTTTTTAATATTTAAACATAATGAAAATCTCGAAAAATGCTCAGGCGCTGTAGCTTAGGTGGCTCTTGTAGGTCAATTTGACTTTATTTCCCGCCTTGACAGACAGCAAGCGTCCTACATCAAGTTCGGTTTTACCTACAGCACTGTGGTACGTTATGAACATCAAAGTTTCTACTCAGTAGTAGAATAGAAGGAACGCTTCTTGATCCTTCCAGTATACCGCAGCAAAAGAAATATATGCACAACGAAAAATGAAAAACGTATGTGACTGTATCTATAGATGACATGTTAATACTGAAAATAGACAGGGTATTTACAAATTGGTGCACATAATTTTAGAGATCTATTCTTGACACCAAAATATTGCCGAAGTCAATATGGGTATTGCTCTGAAAATCCATCGTTACGGAGTCACGAAAGGAACTTCTTGTAATGACACCTCGTTATGCTATGCGCCTAAGACATATATCTTTACCTACATTATTCATATTGGCATATGTTTTCAGTTTGCCTGTTGTTCAGATTTTCGTGTGTTAGAATAACTTACGTTGTTTTAACTTAATGTCTTGTGTTATTTTATGTTATGTTCAGAGTAACTTACAACAATTGTAAAACGATGTATTCATCAAGTGAAATGATTGATATACTGTACACTACATATATGTACTTTTACTCCAAGGGAATTAAAAACCACTCGTATGTTCCCCTATTGTTGCTACTGTTGATTTTCTGAGGGAGCATATCCAAAATGGATTCTGCCAAATATGAATACTCCACGATTTTCAGGAGAGTACGGAAAAGCATTGAAAAAAGACTCAGGGCATGCATAGAAACAGGAGCAGATCGCTTCCATTAGCAACAAACCCATGTTTAGGAAGGATTTACAGACCCATGTTTATATGGACTTCATGTAATGTTTTTGCTACAGGAAAACATTCCTACGTTCACGGACACCAACTTACAAATATCCTGTGCATTACGAAAATGTTGAGTGTTTTTGACACATAAAAAAAATTTCTACATTTACAAAGAGACGTCACGCCAATCGGATTTTTTTAAAATTTTTATATTTTTGATACGTGAAGTTCAGAAATCAAATAACTGTTCGATGCAACTCTCAGAAATTCTTGAGAAAACCTACTTCGAAGTTTTCCGACTACCCTTAATATTTTGGAATATTAAGAGTAAAGTAACGTCAACTTTTCTCGACTAGCGGCGTGGCTCTCGGTCGTAGTACGCTGGCACATGTTCTACGAGCATTTCGTTGAAGCGTCAAATACATAAAGATAGAAAAAATCGGTAGTGATCGAGACTGGTGATCCCTGGATTGAGTGTCGTTTCTGTCATTATGTCTTCCTTTTCTTTTCTGTTGCGTTAGAATACCTACGTCATTTAAATATAAAATTCATCAAATGCATGCTAATTAATATATGTCTGCTTATCATTTTTATGAAAAATTCAAGTTCTTCTTACTTATAATTACATATCGCACTCAAGAATCCAATTTTTATTCCAAATATAAATTCTTAACTACAGATCAACAGGATTGTTGACCATGGCTGTTTACAGTAAAAAAGCATTACAAATGATTTTTCTCCATATTTGTGTATTTTATGCTTTACAGAAATGCTAGCTGCAACCAGACACTCGTATCTCGTGTAGAAAGTGAACACTCTTAAGACCGAACGACGCTGCTTGCCGCAAAACCGACCTTACTTTAGCATAAAACTTCAAAATCGGTTACTCCGATAATTTTTAGCGTGATAAGCGGGGCGTTCAGTATGAAATGCTACACCTTTTTTTTTCTCGGCCAATTTCGGTTGAAAAAAAAATGCAAACCTTGAAACCTCCTGCCAGATTAAAACTGTATGGCGGACCGAGACTCGAACTCGGGATCTTTGCCTTTAGGAGAAAGTGCTCTACCAACTGAGCTACCCAAGCGCGACTCACGGCCTCTCCTCACAGCTCTACTTCTGCCATTACCTCTTAGCTCAGTTGGTAGAGCCCTTGCTCGTGAAATGCAAAGGTCCCGAGTTCGAGTCTCAGTCCACCACACAGTTTTAATCTGTCAGGAAGTTTCATATCAGCGCACACTTGGCTGCACAGTGAAAATCTCATTATGGAATGCAGACCTTGTTTTGGGCATCGTGGCATTCACGCTTCAGCCCCTAGAGTATCATGAAGTTCCGATAGGTGAAGGTGTTACGCGTAGCCTTCAAAGTAGTGTCTGCAACTGAGGTGTGTTCCAAGCAGAGAACTGTCATTGAGTTTCTTTTGGCGAAAAACCAGAGCATCGCAGGTATTCATAGGTGCTTATAGAATGTCTACCGAGACACGGCAGTGAACAAAAGCACGGTGAATCGTGTTAATCATCATCGCACCAAGGTCGAGCGAATCTGCTCGATCTACCTCTGATTCGAGGCGCTCGCCGGATCACAATCAAACAAGTTGTTGCACAACTGGACGTCTCTTTTAGAAGCAGTGACACATTCGCCCACCAGTTGGGGTAGTCAAAGGTGGGTACTCGCATGGTCCTTCGCCGTCTAAAGGAAGACCATAAAGAGCGACGAAGGACCATGTGTTCAGAATTTATTGCCCGTTACGAGGCTGATTGTGACAATTTTTGTCGACCATCGTCACAGGTTCATCACTTCGAACCAAGAACAAGACGGCAGTCCATGGAATGGCGCCATTCCACCTCTCCTCCGAAGAGGAAGTTCGAAACCGCACTATCAGCCGATAAAGTCATGGCGACGGTCTTCTGTGTTTATTCTCTCCAATGTTCTCCCTCGTGGTGCAATGATCAACTCTGAAATATGTTGTGCTACCCTCAGGAAACCGAAGAAATGACTTCAGCTTGTTCGCCGCCACACAAATGCAAGCGCACTTCTTCTCCATGACCTCAATGCCTCACACAAGGCTCAGCACCCGAGAGCAGCTCACAGATCTTCTTTGGTCTGTTCCTCTTCCTCCGCCCTTCTGCGCGGATTTCGCAACTTCCGAAATCCGTCTGTTCTGCCCGATGAAGGATGCACTCGACAGAGGCAGTACGTGGACTATGGGGAGGTTAATGATGCAGCAAGATGTTTGCTCCGACGTCGACCAGTAGAGTGGTACTATGCAGGAATGTAGACTCTCACAGTAAAGTGGCGTAAGACCATCACATTAAACGAAGGGTATATTGAAAAATATATTTTTGTAGCCAAAAGAGTGGGGAACAATATGGTGTATTGGAATCCTGAAGAAAACCAATCTGCATTCAGAAAAAAATATGTTGCATTGCTTACAGGACGCTGCTTGTATTAAAAAAAAGTTCAAATGGCTCTACGTACCATGGGACTTAACATCTGAGGTCATCAGTCCCCTAGATTTAGAACTACTTAAACCTAACTAACCTCAGGACATCACACACATCCATGCCTGAGGCAGGATTCGAACCTGCGACCGTAGCAGGAGCGTGGTTCCGTACTGAAGCGCCTAGAACCGCTCGGCCACAGCGGCCGGCGCTTGTAATTTAATTCATAAATTTAAGTTTCATAGATATATAAAAAAAATGTTATTGTTGTGTGGTCTCTTGTTAGTGACAGACTGACTATGCGAGGAACTTCCTTCAAACAACGTCTTCTCAAACTTAATTTCATTATTAAAAAGTTTGATGTTGCAATGAACATTGTTTAGCAATAGAATTACATGTGGCGTAATAACGTAAATTGATGGTGTATTGCAACTATGTGCCTAACTAGGATGAGAAGCCGGAACTTTGCCTCTCGCGAGAACCCTTAAGTTGTAGGTTCACTATGCAATCAAAAGTATCCGGACACCAACAAAAACATACGTTATTTATATTAGGTGCATTGTGCTGCCACCTACAGCCAGGTACTCCATATCAGCGGCCTCAGTAGTCATTAGACTTCGTGAGAGAGCAGAATGGGGCGCTCCACGGAATTCACGGAGTTCGAACGTGGTCAGGTGATTGGGTATTACTTGTGTCATACGCCTGTACGCGAGATTTACACACATCTAAACATCCCTAGGTGCACTATTTCGGATGTGGAAGTGAGTGGAAAAGCGTACAGGCCGACCTCGTCTGTTGACTGACAGAGATCCCCGACAGTTGAAGAGTGATGTGTAATAGGGAGACATCTATCCAGACCATCACACAGGAATTCCAAACTGCATCAGGATCCACTGCAAGTACTAT
Source organism: Schistocerca gregaria (assembly GCF_023897955.1). Classification (NCBI taxonomy): domain Eukaryota; kingdom Metazoa; phylum Arthropoda; class Insecta; order Orthoptera; family Acrididae; genus Schistocerca; species Schistocerca gregaria. Next base: position 280,086,735 of record NC_064931.1, read on the forward strand.
GACAATTATGCGGTAGGTGAGAAAACTTAGATTTCATGGTCGAGCGACTGCTTATAATCTACACATCAGGCCGGTAAATGCCTCGTCTCGCTCGGTGTAAGGAGCGTGTAAGGAGTGTGAAGTGACGAATCACGGTACACAATATGGCGATCCGTTGGCAGGATGTGGGTATGAGGAATGCTTGGTGAGCGTCATCAGCCAGCGTGTGTAGTGCAAACAATAAAATTCGGAGGCGATGGTGTTATGGTGTGGTCGTGTTTTTCATTGAGGGGGCTTGTACTCCTTGTTGTTTTGCGTGGCACTATCACAGCACAGGCCTACATTGATGTTTTAAGCACCTTCTTGCTGTCCGCTGTTGAAGAGCAATTCGGGGATGGCGACTGCATCTTTCAACACGATCGAGCACCTGTTCATAATACTCGGCATGTGGCGGAGTGGTTACACGACAATAACATCCCTGTAATGGACTGACCTGCTCAGAATCCTGAACGGAATCCTATAGAACACCTTTGAAGTGTTTCGGAACGCCTACATTGTGCCAGGCCTCACCGACCGACATCGATACCTCTCCTCAGTGCAGCACTCCGTGAAGAATGGGCTGAAATTCCTCAAGTAACCTTCCAGCACATGATTGAACGGATGCCTGCGAGAGCGGAAGATGTTATCGAGGCTAAGGGTGGGCCAACACCATATTGAATTCCAGCATTGCCGATGGAGGGCGGCACGAAGTTGTATGTAATTATCAGCCAGCAGTCCGGATACTTTTGATCACGTAGTGCATGTCACTTCTCCACAATATTCTTTCTTCCCGGTGTGCTAGACCTGCATGTAATGTGGGAGATCTTGTGTGAAGTTTAGAAGGTAGGAGAACGTAGTGGCTTAAGCAGAGCTGTCGTGTTAACCTAGTCTGTAAGACCATTGCCCTTAAAATCAAGGTTGCGGTATCGAGCCCAGGTCTGGCACACAGGCTGACTCTGCCAAGAAGTTTCGAAAAAGAACAGACTTTGCTCCAGAAGAAAAGAGTGATCTTAAACATTAACTGCGCAACGCAATTAAAGACTAACTTTTGTGAAACCCCGTATTTCTCTCCCACTGTGTCGCAGACGTTATAAATGTGGCCCAAAATTCTCTGTAGCCTTCCTCTATAATGTTGCGAAACCGTTGAGCCCTGCGACGTCACCCTCTGGCTCAGCAACACCTCAGACAACAAAATGTTGGTACGTATTGTGTAAGATGGATTCCCTTGGTGCTTTTGCGAAGGAAATCAGAACCACGGAGGTTGAAATAGTGCGGTTTTCTTATGGATAGCCGAGGAAGACATTTCGGACACAACGCTGCTCAGAACCGACAAGAAAAGCCTCAGGAAGGACTCGCATGAAACCGTCACTTCTCTGAAGACATTCATTTTGCCAAATACCGGTGTCAATAACGATATGTTGTGCGTTGTGCGACAGGACGACGTTCTTAACAACCTTTGACACTGCTGTCACCATCTGATGATTCAACTTTTCTCTACATCTATATACCCACCTGCATTTATACTCTACGAACAACTGTGAAACGCATGGCAGAGGTTGCGGTCCACTATACCACTTATTAGGGCCTTTTTTCCGTACCATTCACTAACTTCGGGAAGCGTGATTGTTAAAATGCCTCCGTGCGTGCTATAATTTATCTAATCTTGATCTCACGAATCCTTTGGGAATGATCCGTAGGGGGCTGTAATACACTCCTGGAAATTGAAATAAGAACACCGTGAATTCATTGTCCCAGGAAGGGGAAACTTTATTGACACATTCCTGCGGTCAGATACATCACATGATCACACTGACAGAACCACAGGCACATAGACACAGGCAACAGAGCATGCAAAATGTCGGCACCAGTACAGTCTATATCCACCTTTCGCAGCAATGCAGGCTGCTATTCTCCCATGGAGACGATCGTAGAGATGCTGGATGTAGTCCTGTGGAACGGCTTGCCATGCCATTTCCACCTGGCGCCTCAGTTGGACCAGCGTTCGTGCTGGACGTGCAGACCGCGTGAGACGACGCTTCATCCAGTCCCAAACATGCTCAATGGGGGACAGATCCGGAGATCTTGCTGGCCAGGGTAGTTGACTTACACCTTCTAGAGCACGTTGGGTGGCACGGGATACATGCGGACGTGCATTGTCCTGTTGGAACAGCAAGTTCCCTTGCCGGTCTAGGAATGGTAGAACGATGGGTTCGATGACGGTTTGGATGTACCGTGCACTATTCAGTGTCCCCTCGACGATCACCAGAGGTGTACGGCCAGTGTAGGAGATCGCTCCCCACACCATGATGCCGGGTATTGGCCCTGTGTGCCTCGGTCGTATGCAGTCCTGATTGTGGCGCTCACCTGCACGGCGCCAAACACGCATACGACCATCATTGGCACCAAGGCAGAAGCGACTCTCATCGCTGAAGACGACACGTCTCCATTCGTCCCTCCATTCACGCCTGTCGCGACACCACTGGAGGCGGGCTGCACGATGTTGGGGCGTGAGCGGAAGACGGCCTAACGGTGTGCAGGATCGTAGCCCAGCTTCATGGAGACGGTTGCGAATGGTCCTCGCCGATACCCCAGGAGCAACAGTGTCCCTAATTTGCTGGGAAGTGGCGGTGCGATCCCCTACGGCACTGCGTAGGATCCTACGGTCTTGGCGTGCATCCGTGCGTCGCTGCGGTCCGGTCCCAGGTCGACGGGCACGTGCACCTTCCGCCGACCACTGGCGACAACATCGATGTACTGTGGAGACCTCACGCCCCACGTGTTGAGCAATTCGGCGGTACGTCCACCCGGCCTCCCGCATGCCCACTATACGCCCTCGCTCAAAGTCCGTCAACTGCACATACGGTTCACGTCCACGCTGTCGCGGCATGCTACCAGTGTTAAAGACTGCGATGGAGCTGCGTATGCCACGGCAAACTGGCTGACACTGACGGCGGCGGTGCACAAATGCTGCGCAGCTAGCGCCATTCGACGGCCAACACCGCGGTTCCTGGTGTGTCCGCTGTGCCGTGCGTGTGATCATTGCTTGTACAGCCCTCTCGCAGTGTCCGGAGCAAGTATGGTGGGTCTGACACACCGGTGTCAATGTGTTCTTTTTTCCATTTCCAGGAGTGTATATTTTTAGTGTCATCTTTTAAAGCTGGTTCTTGAACTTAGCAGACTTTCTCGGGGTAATTTCTGTCTTTCTTCAAGAGTCAACCAATTCAGTCGTTTCAACATCGCTGACACTCACCCACGGGTCAAATAAACCTGTAACCTAATGCTATTTTGTCTAAAACTGACATGGTGGGACCGTGGCTGTGTACAATTAATGTTGGTTAATTCCTAGAAAGAATAGTGGCTGGTTGCTGTCTTCTTCTTTGTAAGAATTAACCTACATAAACCTGTAACAATTCGTGGTGCCCCTCTCTGTACATGCTGAATATTCCAGGGAAGTCCTGTTAGGTACGGATCTCACACACTTGAAAACCATTCTAGGATAGGTCACACGATTGATTTGTAAGCAGTCTCATTTGTAGACTGATAACATTTACCTGGTATTCTACCAATAAAAAGAAATCTCCTACCTGCTCTACCCATGACCGAGCCTATGTGATCTTCCTATTTCGTATCCCTATAAGCCTTACACACACGTATTTGTATGAGTTTATCGATTTCAACTGTGACTCAGTGATCTTACATTCACAAGGTAATTTTTTCGTATTTTGAAGTGTACAGTTTTATATCCCTCAACATTTAAAGTGGGTTGCCAAACTTTGCACCACTTTGGAATCTTATCAAGGTCTGACTGAATACTAGAGCACCTTCTGTCAGACTATACTTCACTGTAGATAATTGTATCATCTGCAAAAAGTCTGAGGTTAGTATTAATATTGTCCGCAAGATCATTAATGTAGAGGGTGATTATAATTAAAGTTAAATTTTCAAATCGCGGTAGAAACAACACAACTGGTCAGAATGACGTCAAATTGCAACAGAATATTATCGGAGAAAGGGAAAAACGTATTTCAGAAGAAGAATAAATAGTTGCAAAATGTAGCAACAGATGGCGCTGTAAGCATCATAATTTAGTAGTGGTCGACTACAAATGACAAATGAATCATACAACAACGCCTAAAGTGTGCGTTTGACGTTAATCAAACTGTACTACTTAGTGTGCATGGGTGTATAGGTGTGATACTCTTAGTTACGTAAGCCCATTCACCACGGCAAGGTCATATCACATCGGATGGGAAAAATCGGTTTTTCATTGTCCTGAGACCAAAAACCGCAAAAAATCATCACTCACATCGGATTTTAATTCTCCCGAGGCCAAAACCGCATAAAGAGCATCAGTAACATCGTTTTTTAGTTGTCCTGACGCCAAAAACAACATGAAAATTATTAGTCAAAATCAAGTTGGATTATTAATTTCCATGTGACTGGTGCAAAACATATTCAATATGCTGCCCACCATTTTCTGCAACAATCGAGAAACAGCATGGTCCATTACTGTTCGTAGTGTTTCCGGGATCATGTTGAGAATGTGTTGCGCAATGCGTGCCTTCAAAGCAACTGAGTTTGCAGTCGGAACACTGAACACAACATCTTTCAGATAGCCCCACAGCGAGAAGTCACTTGGATTAAGATCAGGTGATCGGGACGGCAAGGCTGTAGGGAAATGGCGGCAAATAATTCTAGCATTTCCGAAATGGCTGTTCAGTAACTTCTCAACTGGATTTGCAATTTGCAGAGGTGCACCATCTTGCAGAAAAATAATCCCATCCACACATCCACGCTGTTGGAGAGCTGAAATGACGTTGTTGCGCAAAAGACACTCATAGCGCTTACCAGTGACGGTACAGGTAACAGGACCAGAAGCACGTGTCTCTTCGAAAAAATATGGCCCTATGATAATTGATGCCATAAACCCGCGCCACACAGTGACCTTTTCAGGATGAAGTGGTACCGGTTGATTTGCGTCTGGATTTTCCGTTGCACATATTCGACAATTCTTTGTATTGACATATCCGCTCAGATGGAAGTGGGCTTCGCCTGTGCACAAAATCTTCCACGGCCAATCATTGTTCACTTCCATGCGAGCAAGAAATTCTACAGCAAAGGTCTCTGTTGCTGGCAGGTCAACAGGAAGCAACTCGTGCACGTGGGTAATTTTGAATGGATAACAAAGAAGGATGTTTCATAGGATTTTACGCACCGTGCTCACGTGTATATCCAATATTCGGGCAATTTTCCGTGCACTACACGTTTGCAAACCACCACTCGTCTCCTCCTGTATTGCTGTTGACACTGCATTCATTAACGCCGCGTCAATTCGTTTCGTCCCTCTACCAGGTTGCACACCAAAATAACCCGTCTTTTCGAATTTCCGCATCATTTTCTCCGAACCCACGGCAGTCATAGGACCAACGCCTTTTTTCTACCATTCAGTGTCCGGAACTTCTGCAGAGTGACAGGTGCACAGACATCGTTCTTGTAATACAGCTTTACAAGCAGAGCGTGATCCTGCGTTGAGACAGTCATGGCGAACGTCACACACGCGAAACGAGGAAAAGCCGTGTATCCGGCGTGTTTATACCAACTTCAATGGGTCGTGCGCATGACAGGTGTTTTCATTTACGTATTCTGACACATACAGCGCCATCTATCGATCTTTTTTCACACTATTTTTTTCTTCTTCCATAAGTTTTCCCCCTTCTCCGACTTGCAATTTGAAATCATTCTGACCAGTGGTGTTATTTCTACAGCGTTTTCAAAGTTTAACTGCAATTATATGATCACCCTGTAAACATGAACAACAAGGACCCTACTAACATACCTGGAGTACACTCGAAGTTACTTCTACTTATGTCGATGACTCTCCATCCGAGATAACATGTTGCTTCCTCCCTACCAAGAAACCCTTAGTTCAGTCACAATTTTCGTCTGATACCACACACGATCGTATTTTTAATAATATCCGTGGGTGTGCTACTGAGTCAAACGCTTTTCGGAATGGAGAACTACATCTACATCTACATCTACATGACTACAATGCAATTCACATTTAAGTGCTTGGCAGAGGGTTCATCGAACCACAATTATACTATCTCTCTACTATTCCACTCCCGAACAGCGAGCGGGAAAACCGAACACCTAAACCTTTCTGTTCGAGCTCTGATTTCTCTTATTTTGTTTTTATGATCATTCCTACCTATGTAGGTTGGGCTCAACAAAATATTTTCGCATTCGGAAGAGAAAGTTGGTGACTGAAATTTCGTAAAAAGGTCTCGCCGCGACGAAAAACGTCTATGCTTTAATGACTTCCATCCCAACTCGTGTATCATATCTGCCACACTCTCTCCCCTATAACGTGATAATACAAAACGAGCTGCCCTTTTTTGCACCCTTTCGATCTCCTCCGTCAATCCCACCTGGTAAGTATCCCACACCACGCAGCAATATTCTAACAGAGGACGAACGAGTGTAGTGTAAGCTGTCTCTTTAGTGGACTTGTTGCATCTTCTAAGTGTCCTGCCAATGAAACGCAACCTTTGGCTCGCCTTCCCGACAATATTATCTATGTGGTCCTTCCAACTGAAGTTGTTCCTAATTTTAACACCCAGGTACTTAGTTGAATTGACAGCCTTGAGAATTGTACTATTTATCGAGTAATCGAATTCCAACGGATTTCTTTTGGAACTCATGTGGATCATCTCACACTTTTCGTTATTTAGCGTCAACTGCCACCTGCCACACCATACAGCAATCTTTTCTAAATCGCTTTGCAACTGATACTGGTCTTCGGATGACCTTACTACATGTGCCTGACTGTCTTGATCTATGGCTTCCAGGTGTCATGTGAGGGAAGTGAGAGTTGGGTTCGCATGATCTATGATTTCGAAATCCATGCTCGTTGACATGGAGGAAGTTTTTCTGTTCGAGATACCTGATTATGTTTTACCTTAGAATATGTTCTAAGAGTCTACAAGAAATGAATGTCAAGGATATTGGACAGCAGTTTTGTTCATCACTCCTGCTAGCCATCTTGTAGACAGGTCAGACGTATGCTTTCTTCCAAATACTGGGCACGGTACATTATTCCATGGATCTATGACTAATTATAATTAACAGAGGGGCTAACTCAGCCGCAAATTTGGTAAAGAATCTGAGAGTGATTCCATTGGCCTTTGATCTTTGTTACGTTTTAAGGATTTCAGCTATTTCTCAATGCCACTGACACTCGTCTTTTCAGTAGCACAAGAATTAAATTGGAGCACTGCTTCTGGGTCTTCGTTTGTAAAGGAACATTTGAAGACAAAGCTAAGCATTTCTGCTTTTGCTTTGCTACACTCAGTTTCAGTTCCTGCGTTGTCCATTAGTGACTGGACAATAAGTTTGGTGCCACCAAGAGCCTTTACAAACGACCAGAATTTCTTTGGATTTTGCGTAAGATATTTTAACAATATTATACTACAATAGCCACTGAAGGCGTTGTTCTCTTGACTGCCAAACGCGTTTCATTCAGCATATCTCTATCTACAGCCCTATGCTTTGTTTTATGCCTATTATGCAGTAGTATCTCTTTCTTTAGAAGTTCCTTTGCAGTGACTGTATACCACGGAGTATCTCTCCCGTAATAAACTCTTCTGCTGGATTCATATCCGTTCAGTGCATGGTCAACTATTCTTTTAAACTTGAGCCACATTTCCTCTACATGCTCCTGTCCTGAGCTAAAAGTTTCCGGTTCCTCACTACATATGAGACTACTGCTTCCCTGTCTAGTTTGTTTAACATATTAATCTTTCTGCTTGTTTTAGCTGCCATTTGTATTTTGGTGTTGTTGTTTTTATAACTGCCTCACGTTCACGGATACAAGTTTAGATGTGGACTTCCTCAAAGAGGTTGGATTGGATTGTATCCATTTCATCCAATATATTACCATCATGAGTAGGGCTCGGAACTATCTTTTCTGAGGACAACACTAGGATACAAGCCCACTGAACGTGATCCAAGGCCTTTGGAGGGTAGTAAAAAGGCAAAGGGTCCCTCTAGGACCTAGCAGTTCGGCAACACCGTCGGTTCCACCTGAACATCTTAATTGTGAGCTTTAAAAATGGCCGGCTGCTGTGGCCGAGCGGTTCTAGGCGCTACAGTCTGTAATCGCGCGACCAGTACGGTCGCAGGTTCGAATCCTGCTTCGGGCCTGGATGTGTGTGATGTCCTTAGGTTAGTTAGGTTTAAGTAGTTCTAAGTTCTACGGGACTGATGATCTCAGATGTTAAATCCCATTGTGCTCAGAGCCACTTGAACCACTTTAAAAATGTTCCTGTACAAGGGACACTCACACAGTGATTCCTAGGCACCAGCAAGATAGGTTACGTTTACGAGACGCCTCACTTTTCGCATGCGACAAGCAGGTGATAACGTAGCGGCTTAGTGTTATTCACTTGAGGATAGTCGAAAGAGTTGCCTATTCAACTGGAACCTAGGTATCGGCGATTGGGGGTCGCTGTACAGGGACATTTTTAAAGTCCCCACCAAAGCTGTACGCTTCTTGCTGAACTGGGAGTCGTAGAGAGAACCTTTGCCATTTTATTAATGTTCGCGTTAATGTCGCACCATCCCTCCCCCATGCACAAGCCACAGGAGGGCACGAAAAAGGAAGGATGAAAAAGCATAGACACCCCATTCTCCTTCAGATCACGTTAAGATCACGCTTTTTTACCATTTCGGTGGAAAGTTGTAGGCACGTATCTGGCTTGTGTATCACACTAGGAGAAAATGACGGGGATTATTCTGTTGTGGAGTTTAGCTTCATCTCACTACGTTAAGAACACTCCGTGTAGGACAACGGTTTTTTTTCCTATTAGTATATATTCACTCAATTCTCCAATACACCTTGATATTCCATTCCAACGTATATCGATGCTAAGTTAACGTTTAAAGCAATAAAGACGCAGAGATCTCACCTGATACCCTGAACTGTAGCTTAACGTAAATCAAGTCCATGACATTGGATTCACTTGACCGCCGCTTTCAAAACGTATGGTGACCGTAAGAATTATGTTTCCATTTACATGATAGATAGCAGCCAAACTAGTTGTTTATTCAGGTGGTTTAATCAACGGCATGGAATTGGAGTATTCAGTACCGTGAGGTACGCTCCCAAGTACTCGAAGTGCATACTGACTAAACAAGTTTACAAAAATACAACTTCCGTCACTGGTGGTTGTCTAGTAAACTTAAATACATGTATCACATTTTCAAGCGTAGTCAAAGTAGGATGAAGAAGGCAATACGGTATGTATTAATTAAACTATAATTATTGTGGAGATAACCTATTTGTTCAAGAAATATAAATGTATCCGAAACTACACATGTGCTTGGATTCAGCAGTAGATATACGTCAGTGATATGCGGCGTTTGTTGCAGATCAATTTTGCTGTCCTGATTACAGCATGCCGTGGCGTGCTCTCATCCAATCACGAGGTACAGTTTTGTGGTTATTGGTTCTGCGATAAAATACGGTTATTTGTGGAACTAATTTAGTCGCTAATTCTGTGTACGACCTGCCAGGAAAATCAACGGGCTCTGAGGCCTCGTTGGCTTTTAACGATTTCAGCTGTTTTCACACCACTGAGCGCCACTTGTTTTAATGAATGCAGTTGTACGCAGAATACGCATGGCCTATCAAAATAACCAGCACATTAAAAGAGGGGAAATGTTAACAGAGAGTGATACATAATTTCTAAGCAGTCGCTGGAAATTTACCCAGTAGGGTCAGTTAATTTCACACTTAGGTCATTAGTATAGAATCTACTAAATTAATTCCACAACAGATAGTGTAATATTCTTGCAACATCTTATGTCTGTATTCAGCCCTGTTTTAAAGGAAGTACTGTAGTGCAACTTTTTTGGAAAATTGAAATTGACACCTAGACACTATAGCCATCACGCAAAACTCTTCTGTTATCTTAACCGCTGGCCAAGCTTGCCATTTCTGCAGGCAATTTCTTTGTACGCGAATGACGTTTGGTTACATACGCTGGTCAGCAGCACCGTCTCATGTAAAGCCTCCGAGGAAACGCCATGTGAGAGATAGGGTGCATATTCTTTCAAATTTTGTTTTTGAAATCACCCTTCGGTCTTATTCTAAAGCTAAAGCTCTCCTGATGCATTTGAGTGGTTGAGTGAAAAAAGCGGTCTTCCCTAGCGACGTTCGATGTATCTTGGCTCAATATGTGATCGGTTTACAGTATATCACGTTTATATATTTCTCCGCTCTGATGTATGCGAAATCTGATCTGAAGCGTACCACTCCAACATTTCTGCGAGTGAGTGGAAGAAGCGCCCATCTCATGCCAGAGTACGTACCTGCACTGTTGTGGCAGCAAAAGCTCGTTGTATTTATTTGGCAGTAATTGCAGCGTAACCAAGTGCTCAATTTAACGTAATTACTTTTATTGAGTGTATAAAATAATACAAGAATAGAAAGAATAATGTTTATGAATGCAAGAAACTAAATAATAAAATTTTACGCAAGAAAAAAGAGGAGTATATTACCGCCCCTAAAAAGTGATTGCTGCGAAGAAACTGAAAGACAACTCCAGACAGAAACTGAATGAATAAAAACAGTATACACGACATTGTACTGAGATTCATTCAGCGTAATTTACTACACTCATCGTTTTCATTACGATCGTCAATGGCAAAACGATTTCTGGTTGTTTGCCACCGTGAACTAAACAGTATTGATCAAAACAATTGCTGTGTCTAAGTACACTACGAAAAATTTAGTAGCTACGTCATTTACACTCGGAATAATAGCAAACTCACGATTATTAGAGTTTAATAAATTAAGCATTGTTGGCGAAGAACGCAACCATTCACAAATAACTTTAAACAGATCTGTTCTAATGCCATGAGGTATCATTACCACCTTACGGTGGCTAAACTTGTTTATTTACGGTGTTACAGTTCAAAAATGGTTCAAATGGCTCTAAGCACTATGGGACTTAACATCTGAGGTCATCAGTCCCCTAGACTTGGAACTACTTAAACCTAACTAACCTAAGGACATCATACACATCTATGCCCGATGCAGGATTCGAACCTGCGATCGTAGCAACAGCACGATTCCAGACTGAAGCGCGTAGAACCGCTCGGCCACATCAGCCAGTTGGTGTTACAGTCGTCATCAGAATATCATCTGGTCCTGCAATGTATAACAATATTTGAAGAAGTAGTGCCACTTTCTATGCTGTGTGAATGACTTGAAAAATACAGGAAAATATCCTAATATGCATGCAATTCATAAAGTGAGTGAGCTATATGTAGTGAATAGCGTTCTGTCTCGCTTCAGCCCTTAAGCATTTCAGTGATAGATGTACAGGAGATGGGAAAAAAAATGTGGAAACACCGCGAGTAACGCATACATGAACATCAGTGAAGATGCAAGCCAAGCCTGCAGGTTGCACTATTGTATACGACCACGAATGGCACCTGTACAATGTCCTCAACACGTTGAAACTGTCAGTCATATGTCGGAGCTAAATATTTTAAGGAGACTAAAAAGCTAAGGTCATCAGTCTCATATTCAACCCCTACCCCCACCCGCCGGACAGTACGCAAGTGTGAGAAAGTGTACTACGTGTTTGTCTAGCATGTATCCGACGCGGAACACGGGAACCGCTCGGAATTCACCTAGTCGGATATGGGAAACCTCCTAAGAACCGCATCGGGATCGGCGAGCACACTGATTCCTTGTCGTTATTCCGCCCTGTGGATTCGATCGGGGGTTGGCATACCTCCCCGCCCTGAAAGCGGTCGCATTTACACTTAACAGCTACCCGGGTGGCTCAGTGGTTTGAAATGATGCAGATTGTTGGTAGTCGTACGGTGGATGCTTCCACAACCAGCGCAGTCGAAGTGTTTGGTGTTTGAAGAGGCACCGTATCGAAGACTTTTGTCGCATACGGGAAAGTGGAATGACATCATCCCTAAATCACAAGACGGAGGAAGTGTGTATTGAGTGACCGTAACTGACGCTCGTTGAAAAGGATTGGGACAAAGAATACGAGCACGACAGTTTCAGAAGTTAGCGCAGAACTGAATGTCGCACCGCGAAACCTGTCAGCACCGAAACAATACCAAGGGGGCCTCGCAAACAGGGAGCTGATGAGTGATGCAAATGCCCGTAACAGGGAAACGTGGTGTCGACGCCGTAAAACCTGGACTATGGAACAACGGAAGGATGTCATTTGGTAGGATGAGTCTTGATTCATACTTTTTCCAACTTCTGACCGAGTTTACGTCTAAAGAACGAAACATGGCAGGGCTTCGGTGATGATTTGGGCAGCTATATCGTGATATTTCATGGACCTAATGGTTACTTGCAAGGTCGCATTACTGCCAAGGATTATGTCACCATTTTGACTTATCAGGTCCATCCCATACCATGTTTGTTCCCCAGTGCTGATTCGGTTTTCTAAGACGACAAGGCTCCGGTTCACCCAGAACGGTTTTTATGGACACGAGGATGAATTTTCGCACCTTCCACGACCACCACGGTCACCAATATCAATATTATTGAGTCCTTGTGGTCTATTTTGGAGAGAAGTGTGAGATCGCTATCCGCCCCCATCATCGGGTAAGTCGCTCCTACTTTTTTTACTAATCCAACTAGCGTATTGTATATTTTGAATTTTAGTATGGGAGCGAGGGACTTGTTGTAGCAGGGGTAATTAGTAACAGGCTCTTTTCACTACGATATTAAACTTTATTAGCGTATTTCTTTGACTCAATTTGACCTATAAACCGCGCCGCATCATATTGCCGTAGCCGGCGCAGTGAGCGGAAGTGTGCACGCGCTTCACTTTTGCCAGGCAATATAAAATTGTACTGTCGTAACATTTTGGTTTGCGTTATTATTATCGACAAATTGCAAACTTTCTATATCTTATTTACATTCAAATTTATCTATTTCTGATAATCTGTAACAGTTTTTCAGATTGCTAAATTGTTTAAATAGTTATCTTGATAAATGTTAATAATCATACCATGGGGTTAGTAGTAACAAAATCCCGGGGCTTGTTGTAACGTGTTACGTGTCCCATGTTATGATGTAGATACCTACTTATTTTTTTCCCTTTCTTCTAGAATGAGGGTGTATAAAAGGAAATCAGAGTGGGGAACAGAAAGCCAAGAAGTTAGCGGCAGCTGAAATTGTAGAAAAAAATGCAGTATTCGGAAAGCTAGTCAGACTTTCGGGTTATGTCACGTCTTTCTTTATAGATACCTAAAGGAAAAGAAGATTAAGAGTTGGTTATGTTAAGCCTAGACAAGTATTTATGGCAGAAGAAGAGGGTAAGATGGCTTCCTACCTACTCAAGTGCGCCGAAATATATTGTGGACTACTTCCTATAGAAGTAAGGAAACTAGCTTACCAATGCGGTTTGCAGCTTAATGCTAGAAACATTCCTCCTTCTTGGCATCAAAATAACATGGCTGGTTCCAAAATTTTATGCGCAGAAATCCACAGTTATCTTTAAGAACACCAGAAGCGACGTCTTTAAGTCGAGCTGCATCGTTCAATAAGACTAACGTTAATTCATTCTTTCCAATATATTAACGACTTCTCCAAAAATATCAGTTTAATGCTTCTCGAATATGGAACATTGATGAAACAGGGATCACAACGGTTCAAAAATCTAAGATAATAGTAGCTGCTCGTGGCCAGAAGCAAATTGGAGCTATCACTTCGGCTGAGAGGGGAACTCTTGTAACACTTGCTTGTGCCTCTAACGCTTCGGGTAATTTTATCCCACCGATGTTCGTTTTTCCCAGGCTCAAATATTCTGGAATGTTTATTCGTGGTGGACCTCCATACTGCATTGGAGCTGGTAATTCCTCTGGATGGACGACCGAAAAAGAATTTATAATTTTTATATATCATTTTATCAAACACGCCAAACCCACCAAGGAAGAGCCAGTTCTGTTGGTACTTCATAACCATAGCTCACACGTGAATATTGGAGTTGTTGAAAAGCCAAAAGAAAACAATGTCATCATGTTATCGTTTCCCCCGCACTGCTCCCACAATTTGCAACCTTTATACGTAGGAGTGTACGGCCATTTTAAAAATTACATAAATAGGGCACAGACAGCATGGATGCACAACAATCCGGGGAAAATGATGACAATATATGGCATCCCAGGTATTGTTAAAGAATCGTTACCGCTTGCCTTAAACGCTGCTAATATTATGAGTCGATTTAAAGCTTTTGGTGTGTGGCCTTTGAATGCTGATATTTTCCAAGACTCCGACTTTGCGCCATCTTAAGTTACTGATCGTCCAGAGCCTACACAAAAGCCAAATGTCGTAAATTTCACAGAAAATTTATCATTGAATCTTGAAAATCCAGAACTGTTAGATTCTGCCCCTGATTTAGATATCAGCACCACGGAAATCATAAGCCAAATCGAAACTCCGAACGAACCAACTCCGAGTTCCTCCAGTCTACAAAAACCTTTTTCGCCATCGAAGATTAGACCTCTACCAAAGGCGCCATCAAGGACAACTAATACAAATAGCAGTCGCAAAAGAAAATCTACAGTACTGACGGACACCCCTGAAATAAAAACTTTACAAAAGGAATATGAGGGAAAGATGAAGAAAATACAGAAAAAAGATGTCAAATTTAAAGAAAAAGGTAAAGGAAACAGGAGGGGAAAGTCAAAGGTAAATCAACAAACATAAAACCGGAGTGGACAGAGCTAAAAAAAAAAAAAAAAAGATTTTATGTTCAGATTCAGAATCTGAATCAGAAGAGTGGTATTGTCTGGTATGTGGTGACGCTTACACAGATTCAGATCAATAAGATTGGGTCGAGTGTTGCATTTGTAAGATGTGGGCACATGTAGGATGTCCTACAGGAGACACTATATCTTTTATTTGTATTAATTGTAGCTCAGATGGAGACTTAATTTAATTATAATGGAACCCACCAAATGTTGATTGGTATACAGGGTGTTACAAAAAGGTACGGCCAAACTTTCAGGAAACATTCCTCACACACAAAGAAAGAAAATATGTTATGTGGACATTTGTCCGGAAACGCTTGCTTTTCATGTTAGAGCTCATTTTATTACTTCTCTTCAAATCACATTAATCATGGAATGGAAACACACAGGAAATGTTCAAAATGCCCTCCGTTAGCGAGGATACATGCGTCCACCCTCCGTCGCATGGAATCCCTGATGCGCTGATGCAGCCCTGGAGAATGGAGTATTGTATCACAGCCGTCCACAATACGAGCACGAAGAGTCTCTACATTTAGTACCGTGGTTGCGTAGACAAGAGCTTTCAAATGCCCCCATAAATGAAAGTCAAGAGGGTTGAGGTCAGGAGTGCGTGGAGGCCATGGAATTGGTCCGCCTCTACCAATCGATTGGTCACCGAATCTGTTGTTGAGAAGCGTACGAACACTTCGACTGAAATGTGCAGGAGCTCCATCGTGCATGAACCACAAGTTGTGTCGTACTTGTAAAGGCACATGTTCTAGCAGCACAAGTAGAGTATCCCGTATGAAATCATGATAACGTGCTCCATTGAGCGTAAGTGGAAGAACATGGGGCCCAATCAAGACATCACCAACAATGCCTGCCCAAACGTTCACAGAAAATCTGTGTTGATGACGTGATTGCACAATTGCGTGCGGATTCTCGTCAGCCCACACATGTTGATTGTGAATATTTACAATATGATCACGTTGGAATGAAGTCTCATCCGTAAAGAGAACATTTGCACTAAAATGAGGATTGAGACATCGTTGGATGAACCATCCGCAGAAGTGTACCGGTGGAGGCCAATCAGTTGCTGATAGTGCCTGCACACGCTGTACATGGTACGGAAACAACTGGTTCTCCCGTAGCACTCGCCATACAGTGACGTGGTCAACGTTACCTTGTACAGCAGCAACTTCTCTGACGCTGAAATTAGGTTTATCGTCAACTGCACGAAGAATTGCCTCGTCTATTGCAGGTGTCCTCGTCGTTCTCGGTCTTCCCCAGTCGCGAGTAATAGGCTGGAATGTTCCGTGCTCGCTAAGACGCCGATCAATTGCTTCGAACGTCTTCCTGTCGGGACACCTTCGTTCTGGAAATCTGTCTCGATACAAACGTACCGCGCCACGGCTATTGCCCCATGCTAATCCATACATCAAATGGGCATCTGCCAACTCCGCATTTGTAAACATTGTACTGACTGAAAAACCACGTTCGTGATGAACACTAACCTGTTGATGTTACGTACTGATGTGCTTGATGCTAGTACTGTAGAGCAATGAGTCGCATGTCAACACAAGCACCAAAGTCAGCATTATCACCCTTCAACTGGGCCAACAGGCGGTGAATCGAGGAAGTACAGTACATACTGACGAAACTAAAATGAGCTCTAACATGGAAATCAAGTGTTTTCGGACACATGTCCACATAACATCTTTTCTTTATTTGTGTGTGAGGCATGTTTCCTGAAAGTTTGGCCGTACCTTTTTGTAACACCATGTATAAGTCCAATACTTTGTTAGATAGATATTAAAAAGAGATAATTACGAAGCATACCTTAGATATAAATAATTTAATTACTTACTGTGACTGAAAAGTGCCATGATGATTATAAGTAGTGTTAAACTAAATAAAACTGTTAATTACTTAAGTTTTAGGTGTTGATTACTTAAAAAGTGTATTTAAGTTGATTTTTGATAAGAATTACATAATACCTACTTTAGGAAGATGACAATTTTGTTAACAGTAAACAAAGAAGAATGATTAGAGGTATTATTGTTGTTTTCTTTTTTTTATCGTTAGTGCTTGCCCCGGTAGACGTTACAACTTGCTCCAAGCACGAGGTAAGTTGTAACACCGCACTTCTTCTAGCAAATAATTGATTGTAACATAATGACCAATAGTTTCGGTATTATTTTTACTTGATTTGGTAGAGGAAGAGTTACAGCATCTATCCATTTTTATTTAATAGCAATTTCATCAATGGATCTCAAGATATATTAGTTTTCATGAAAACTGTTACAACAAGCCCCTCGCTCCCCTGTGCATTAGGACATAATGGTTACGACAGCATGGAGGGCAAAGTTACACCCAAGGCAGACTTGCACTAAAGGTCTGATTATTGAGGGCTATGCTAGCTCGTCTCATGTTAACGTGACATGATCCCTTAGCGAGTGTCTGATTCGCGACCTGGTAAGAGTAGACGGTCGTGACAGTCGAGCGTGGCACGCTCGAACGAGCTTGGAGGAAGTCGATTGCAGTTGCTCCCCGCGTCGAAAGCAGCTGCACTAACATCTGCCGGACTTTCCTGTAACTACATTCATCAAGCTCTTCAAGCTCGCACGAAGGCCAGATGCAGACTTCTAGCGTGCACAATTGAGTAACTTCTCTCAGGCATGTACTTGCGGACAAGTGCCCTGTCTACTAGTCCAATAACTCTCATCAATCGTAATTCCCATCGAAATATTGTCATTAATATGATGAGGTTAAATGAAATCAGACAAATCAGAGGGCACTCGATTTATAATAGCTAGTTTAAACATAAGTAAGAGCCAGTCACATTCGCTCTGCATACCAAACCTACGCCCTTCCTGTCAACTACATCCGTCTGATGGCCTCCTTCCTCTCCCGCCGCCCCTCCTATGTTACCATCCATAATGCCAATTCCCACACGTTCTACCCCTCTGCAGGTATACCCCAGGGCTCTGTCCTCTCCCCTTTCCTCTACCTCCTGTACACGGCCTATATGCCCCAACCCCCCCCCCCCCCCCCCACACACACACACCAGTACACCTCTTGCAATATGCCGATGACACTGCATTCCTCGCCCTCCCTTCTACCCTCCAACGCTCCCAATGCCTTCTCCAGAATCACATTGACCTTTTTGCTGCATGGTGTAATAAGTGGCTCCTGAAAATCAATCCTTCCAAGATCCAGGTAATCATCGTAGGTCGTACCACTCGCTCCTTCCGGCTCCTGGGTTTCTGCGTTACCGTCTCCGCCTGTCCTGTCCGCGTCACCCCCACCCTCACCCATCTTGGCCTCACCATTGACCGTCACCTCACCTGGATCCCTCATCTCCGCTCCATCCAATCCAAACCCCACAACCGCCTCTGACTCCTGAAACTCCTCTCTGGCCGGACATGGGGGTTGCACCCTTCTACCATCCTCCACGCCTACAAATCCTTAATCCGTCCCATCCTCTGTTATGCCAGTCCCGCCTGGATATCTGCCCCCCCCCCCCAATTAAATTCTATAAGTCCCTCCAGATACTTGAGCGTCATGCACTCCACCTTGCCTTCCACATACGCCTCCCATCCCCCACGTGTATCCTCTATGACCTCATTTCTTTCCCCCATGTGCTCCTGTTCCTCGAACATATCCACATATTCTACACCTCCCGCTGCCTTGATCCCCCTCACCCTCTGGTTGCTCCTCTCCTCTCCCGTCCCCAGCCCCCGCCGCGCCTTCACTGTTGTGTCCCTCCTACCCTCCACCTCTACACCCTTGATCTCCTTTCCCGAGGTGGCTTCCATCAACTCACTCTCCCAGATGATGCCCTCTCTCCCTTCATCTATCCCTCCTATCAACTGTGATCCTCACCCCCCCCCCCCTCCTTTCCTCCGTCCTTTCCCTGGGCTCCCTCTTCGCTCCCTTTCATCCTGTTTTCTAGCCACCACACCTCTCCCTACCTCCCTTCTCCCCCCCACCTCGAGAGTCCTTTTGTATTCCCTTCCCATGCCTTCCCCACTCCCTGTCGCATCTGCCCAGCACCCCTCACTCCTCTTATGGGTCCTCATCCTCCAACGGCTCCTTTCCCGCCTCTCCCACCTTCGCTTTTCCTCTCCTTTCCCCCTTTTTCTTATTTTCCCATCATCTGTCCAGTTTCCCCCCACCTGCTCTCGGCTGTGGTCTGTCACATTTGCGAACTTTTTAGTGCAGTGTTCCAGTGAATGTTCAGTGTTGTTCGTTTTTCTCGTGTTGCGAACAGAAACCATGCTTTTCCTGGATGTGCATTTTATGTCTTTTGCGACAAGAAACCGGACTGTCGCCGTGTTTTTTAATTGTCTACCTCGTATGTATTTTATTTGCCTCATCATCCCTTTGCTCTATGTTTTAATTCCCACGATTTTTTCGCCATGTTACTCTTTAAGTCTCAGATTTTATCGCCTGTTTTTATTATTTATTTTCTTCCTCTTTTTAACAAAGTCTGTAGGCTGAAGAGCGGCATACTAAGCTGCTGCCACCCCACCCCCTTCGGGGGGAATCGAAATTCAATAAAGGAAAAAAAGTCGCTCTGCATCCGCATTCATTGACTTGAAAACAGTTTGAATCAAGTATGTCGTTGCTGGTTAGTTCTTTACGGACGGCTTTAATTGAAGAGTCGTTTACTGACGTTCTAAACAAGCTCAGTTATATAATCTATTAATATTTACACCCAATCGCACACAACGCGCACCCTCGCGATTCTCTCTTTATGAAGGCTCAGGTCGGAATGCCTCACTTACGCGCTACACCCAACGGTGAGAAACAAGCAGCAACCTTTTAGTACACTGGGGCTTCCCTGTCACCAACGGTGACTCGCTGGATTGAAGACACCTAAAGGTAGATTCGATTTCTCCGTGACTGTTCGATATCTGTACCCTTACCTCTCCTCATCAAATGTTTCCAAAACCCACGAGAATACAAAATTTTCGAAAATATGAGAGAAATTCCCCAAACAAATACAAAAATAGCCCTAAATTTAATGAAAATATCCGAGAAATAGAAATGTAATCATTGATTGTATAGGTGCCTTCATATTCACACTAATCACTTTACAGTCAGTATTTTAAAACTCACACATCACATTCATCGCTCCCTCCATTTGAAATATTGTCTATACATGACATAAATTGTTCAAGGAAAATCATGACATTTATTAATTTTATTTGGTTTTAGCCCCTTTCTATATATTTTGGAATACTATTTTCGTAACTGGAAGAAAATATCAAAATTCAAAAACGAACTTCAACGAAATTAATAAAGCTTACAAATTGACTACTCTAATTGTAAAATATTTTGGATAATATACAAAGGCTTTGCTGGTTTGCTTCCAGCCAGACTTATTTAGTGTAACAGCTGAAATTTGAGTAAATATCAGAGATAAAATTTGACAACATGAAAATTCTTCAAAAACTCAGCATTGCTGGGAGAAAACAAAAGAAATAAAAGTCAGTGATTTCCCACATTTAGTGGTATGTCTATTCACTGAAAACTCTGCACACTGGGAGACACTAGTAGGTAGTACTGGAGCCCATGCCCATTCAAACACATCACCACTGCGATGCGCTGCTATATCCCTTCTCACATGCCTCTAATGGTATAACGCTGTGTTGCATAGTCTGAGGTGTTGGCTGAACCTTTAGCATAATAATGATGGTACGGGGTCCATACACAGTGACTAACTGAGATGGAAAGCTCCGCATAATATGATTCTAATTAAAAGTAAACAGGGTCACGTAAGGGATAATGGCTTATTGCATGCAGATTACTAGGGGTGGCCCAATTCAGCACGAAAGCATGGGTACCACATCTCACATACACATATTGATAAAATGAGCCATCAAACTACGAAAGGAAATTAATTGTCACTATAACAATCTGGTTTGTTATTAATCACGTGTAAAGTATTTTACCCACTGTCTCAAGAATAAAAAAAATTGTAAGTGAGCAAGGGACTGCAAATAACCTGGGCATAGGTGGGAAGATACATTATTCAAGAATATAAAACTGTGTCGCGAATACTGCCAATCATTGTGGAAAAAGTTGATGAGGTAAAGAAAGGTGCCGGAAAAGTACGAGCAAGCACCAGCTGATTCGTCTAAGTGAGCGTTGGATGCAGTCAACTGGCTGTAGAAATTACATCAGCAAACCGAAACCCTGATGCAGATGAGCTGTCTTCAGGCATACGTCATATTAGTGAATGCAAAGACGACCAAAGCTTACCACTTTAAAGCTGCGTGAGGCCAGACAACAGCTTGCAGTAGTGGTTGATAATTCTAAATTCAGCACAGCATCTTTGTTCTCCCTAAGTCGGAGACATCTTGTTCTGCAGCTCTGAGACATACCAAGAAGACAAGCTCTCAGTGATGTCCATCCAGCAAGTGTGTCCTCTACTATTCTGTACAAAATGTGGCTGGATCTGCCTGTATCGGAACCTCAATCGTCAATCGCAGCAGACCAATGATACTTTAATAAATAAGCTTAGCAATTTCCTAGTTTTACAGATTGTTCATTGTTAACCTAAGATATATACCGAAGAGCCAAAGAAACTGGTATGGGCATGCTTATTCAAATACTGAGGTATGTAAACAAGTAGAATGCAAGAATGTGGCCGGCAACGCCTATATAAAACAACAAATGTGTGGTGCAGTTGTTAGATCAGTTCATGCTGCTACAATGGCAGGTTATCAAGATTTAAGTGAGTTTGAACGTGGTGTTACAGTCGACGCATGAGCGATGGGACGCAGAATCTCCGAGGTACCGATGAAGTGGGGATTTTCCCGCACGACAATTTCACGAGTGTACCGTGAATATCAGGAATCTGGTAAAACATCAAATCTCCGACAACGCTGCGGCCGGAAAAAGATCCTGCAAGAACGAGATCAACGACTACTGAAGAGAATCGTTCAGCGTGACAGGTGTGCAGCCCTTCCTCAGATTGTTGCAGATTTCAATGCTGGGCCGTCAACAAGTGTCAGCGTGCGAACCATTCGACGAAACATCGTCCACATGGTCGTTTGAAGCCGAAGGGCCACTCGTGTGCCAATTGATGACTGCACGACACAAAGCTTTACGCCTCGACTGGGCCCATCATCACCGACATTCGTCTACTGACAACTGGAAACATGTTTCCTGGTAGGACGGGTCTCGTCTCAAATTATATCGAGCGGATGGACGTGTACGGGTATGGAGACAACCTCAGGAATCCATGCACAATTAATGTCATCACGGAACTGTTCAAGATGGTGGAAGCTCTGTAATTGTGTGAGGCGTGTGCAGTTGGAGTGATGTGGGCCCCCTGATATGTCTAGATACGACTCTGACAGGTGACACGTACGGAAGCATCCTATCTGATCACTTACATCCATTCATGTCCATTGTCCATTCCGACGGACTTGGGCAATTCCAGCAGGGCAATGTAACACCCCATAAGTACACCTCACACTTACACAATTGCTAGAGAGTGGCTCCAGGAACATTCTTCTGAGTTTAAACACTTCTGTGATCACAAAACTCCTCAGACATGAACATTATTAGAACATATTTGGGATGCCTTGCAACGTGCTGTTCAGAAGATATCTCCGCCCTCTCGTACTCCTACGGCTTTATGGACAGCCCTGTAAGATTCATGGTGTCATTTCTCTCCAGCACTACCTCAGACATTGGTCGAGTCCATGCCACGTCATGTTGTCGCACTTCTGCGTGCTCGCGGGGGCCCTAACCGATATTAGGCAAGTGTACCAATGAGACATAAAATTTCCCCAACTATGTAACAAGTTTCAAGTTATGGCCATTTCGAAGAGATCAATGCACACTTGTGTGGGAACCCTCACCCGCTACAAAAATTATTCCTATGAGCCAACCGCAGAATCCTTTACAAAATCCTGAACAAACAAAGCAGGTGGTCTCTTCGGAGCTTAGTAGAATCTCCCAAATTTCGTAGTCTCACATTCTTTCCTGTCTTTCAGATTTTTATCTCTGCTAAAAAGGATTCCTTTCGATTCATTCACAATGACTTTTTATTGCATGCAACCGTTCTGCCTCCACACTCCTGCTGGGCTGCTCCAGTAGACCATTCTCTGCTGAGCTATATCTGCAGAGGAACTTTCAGTAGAAAACATCTTTACAACTAATGCCACCCTCCCCCCCTCCCCCCTCCCCCCCTCCCAAGCGAATCTTCCCTTTTGCGAGGTAACTGAAGCCCCAAGACTGAATTATTTACGAGATTGCGTCAGCACACCAAGAAGATGAGAGATATAGATGCAGGAAGGGAGTTAATGAAGTTCTGGAAGGTACTGACAGGCATGTGCAGCCAAGCCATCTCCAGTGCCATGGTCATTTGCACTAGCTTTCTCGGCTGAAGATCCATGGCACATACAGCACAATCAAGATGGTCCCACAGATTCTCGATTCGATTATAAATCCGGGGAGTTTTGTCGCCTCGGGAGTACGGTAAACTAATCCTGGAGCACCTCAAACCACACATGTACTTGTAGGCTATGTAACACAATCCATTGTCCTGCTCTTAGATGCCTTTGTCTCAAGAAAAACCAAATTGCATATAGGTTTGTACATGGTCCCCAAGCATAGATGCATATTTGTGTTGTTTCATTGGGCCTACAAGAAGGATGATATCACCCAGAGAATGCCACAGCAGCATTCCCTAGACCACAATACTCCCCAGACTGGTCTGGACCCTTCTGAAAATTGTTACAATGTACTTGCTTTCAGATGTTTCACGCTGTACATACTAGCACCTATCTGTCTGATGGAGCATAAAGCGTGATTCATATGAAAATGCCACCTGTTGCCACATATTAGATGTCCAGTTCTGGTACTGACATGCAAATCCCAACCTTCGTTGCCGATGAATAGCAGTCAGCGTGGTTGCATCAACCAGGTGCATGATGCGTGGGTCCATACGCAGCAACATTCGCGGAACGGTCATTGAGGAGACATTGTTGGTACCCCTTGCTTCATCTGGGCAGTCAGACGCTCAACAGTTGCATATCTCTTCCCCTGTACAGATCTCTGCAACCGTTATTCACCCCTGTAATCTTTAGCCTCAAGTGCACCACAGTTCCCTCAGGGCCAGTTTTGGATAGAGCTGTATTGCCATGCACGGCCTACTTTAACCATAGTAGCACACAGTAAATAAACTTAGCTCTTTCGGAAATGCTTCCACCCTTGGCCTGAAAGCCAATGACGAAACCCTTATGGATATCACATAAATCGCTCCCCGTCCACGTTGTAACAATGACTACACTATTACCGGCCGGAGTGGCCGAGCGGTTCTAGGCGCTACAGTCTGTAGCCGCGTGACCGCTGCGGCCGCAGGTTCGAATCCTGCCTCGGGCATGGACGTGTGTGATATCCTTAGGTTTAAGTAGTTCTAAGTTCTAGGGGACTGATGACCTAAGCAGTTAAGTCCCATAGTGCTCGGAGCCATTTGAACAACACTATTGTAGAGTCCCCCGGACACACACTATGTGCCCTCCACTTCTAGCTCTGCCACATACCGTCTGTGAGTGGTTATCGTACGTTGATGTCGAACATAGGTGATGGTCACATTAATGTAATTGTACTGTGTAGAATTAATTATAAATGCAACTTGTAACCGAACCCACCAATTCCACGTACGGCCGATTTGCCTGTGCGTGTAATCGACTCTTTCTAACATTGCGTAGCAGGGCCAGGAATGCTTATTAACTACGAAAGTAACAATAATTACCCGTATTACCTGTTAATATTGTTTAGAATGGAATTAATAATGCTCAGAATAATTTTTGTGTATGTCCAGGAGTTAAGGTACGGCGCTGGCTGCACTACGGAAAGTGTACCCGGTTGGTGGTCGAATTTACACCACGCGTAGCCGCTAGCCGCTAGCCGCAGGGACTGCCTCAGAAAGAATAACTCTCGTCCCACCCGCACTGCCTACGTGCTGCATCTCAGAAAAATACAGCTTTTAGTTCGCCCTGTAGAGCATTTTCATTACATCTGCACATTACACTGCTTTTACTGATATTAACAAAAATTTTCAGCCGTATTACGTGACAGAATACTATTATTAGCAAGATATCTGTTTATGATTTAAACTTTCCTCCAAGGCAAGGTGTGGATAATGGCGCTCGATTTTCAGGATTGGTGCACCACACAAGTTATTACACACACAGCACTTTATATAGCCTACCTCGCTTTGGTCTTATCCGCAACCACAAAGCAAGCAGCTTGTAACTAGGTAGCCTTACCTTACGAGAGCTCCACTGAAAGAAAAATTATATATAAGAATATTGTTCCAATCACGAGCAGTGAAGGAGCAATTTAAATACTTTCTTTCAGTTTATGTTCTTGTATGTGCCAGGATGACTTATGTGGCAACAATTTTACTTGGATACAACACGGAGGGAGACTGAGATATTCTTATGCAGCCTAATGGCATTGTCTCTTCAAAATGAAAATAAAGAATTATTCTTGGATTTACTTTTATAAGTCACTGAAAGATTGTCGCAACCCCAAAATTATTTAATTAAGATTTTTTGACGTACAGAATGACACAAAATTTACATTTAACATAATGGACAGGGAACACTGGATCCGTATATGACTTCTGGATAATGATTCTATCAAACACTTTTAACAAAACTATATTAAAACTTTGCCAAACTATGGGGTGGACTGTAACATCCTCATACAGTGCTGAATATAGATAATAAGAAAATGCCCTGCCTAGTTGGTTGCGGTCGTATCGGTGTTGAAGTTGTTGCCTGCTGAATGAAAATTTGGATGGGCTCTTCACATCTCCATTGATGGAATTAATTGATAATTAACATGCAGACACGGTAGCTATGTTAACTTGCTGAATAGTTTGCACCATATTCCATCACATAAAATCATGTACATATTCTTACTTTCCGATACAAAAAAAAAAAAAACTGGGGACGATTTCAGGAAATATAAGCCACTGTGACATCAAATGTTAAGCAATGCGCCAGGCATGACACGCCAAAGCTCGACTGCATTTCTCACAAATTTACACTCTTTTCCTGCTTTGCGCTTCTCGCGCCAAGGTCATCCAAAGGACTGACAGTCGAAAACCAATATTGGATTCCCTACCTTTATGGTTTTAGTATGTTTAAATGAATTACCTGCTCTAATACCCTTAGAATGTATATTCATAAATCAAATTCATTTCGATATTTTATTTTCCGTAAATTTATTAATGTTTCACAAAATATATTCTCCTTCCAACGAACATTTATTACAGAAATAAAACTTTTAGTTAGAGTGGTTTCCTTAACACTAATCTTCAGTATAAGATCAATGAATTTACTGAATCGATTTTTATTTGATGCCTTTCTAAAAAAATTAGACACTTCAATTTGAATTTAACTGTAGCATCACAAACTCTTGGTAGCGCCATTACAGGTGAGAAACTGCGAAATTAAAATACACACTTAATCACAAGCTGCATCACATTCATACATATACGCTGATTTAAGAGTAAATTTATTTGGAATACATGGAAATAAGGAGAACGCCAACTAAGAAACTTCCAAAAGCTTCCTAACCGTCCCTACAGTATCTGTAAGAGAAAGCAATGCCGTGACATCATCACAGATATATGGATGGCTTGTGTTAAAATCAGTTGAACAGTTACCTGTTATACTTTAACTCTTGCTGTATTACAATTGCAAATCATTTGACCCTTTAAGGAAGTATCCTATCAGTATGGTTCGTTACCAACACATTGTACATGTAGACACATAAACAAACACGGGTGTTAGGGGTATAAGTGCAGATATTTCTCTTGATGACTGAGGGCAGTGTACTAAACAATGATACATCAGCATTTCCCTTATTTGCAGAATAACAATATTGAAGTTATTACGACTGGTATGTTTTTAGATTTGTTAGTACCTAAAAATATATGTGACACAAGCAAAGTACTAATTTTTATTTTACCCTGGGGAGCAATTCACGTACATAAATTGTGGACATGTTGACACAAAATGGATAGTCTATAAGGACAGGTGTATTCTACTTAGTGGTGCAGTTATGATCATTCAGAAAACATCTGGTTTTAATTATATGATGTGTTTGTGGAAATACTGTTTGACACACAGAAAAAACAATTAACACACTGAAGCGATGACGTATTAAGGTACCAGTTAAGACAATTTCTATACCTATACCCCTAGTACCCTAAATATAAGCGCATAGAATTGACATCCAAAACATTAAAACTTAAGTCTGTACAACAATTGTGGCACTATATGACCTGATAAAAGCTCAGATTTGTACATCATCAAACACATTACAATACATAATCATGGCTGCATTTGAATATGTAGATGCTAAGACATCATCGTTAATATTGAAAGCATTAGAAAAATGCCCATATCATTACTTGTGTCACTGTGTAATCAGATTAAAGTATATATCTGTAAATTAGTGTCATACTTGTGATATTAAATTGAACCAGATATGGCATTGATATTCCCAACATAAAAAAGATTATTTTCATAACAAACTGTTATAAAGTTACAAACACATACAAGTTGCAACATCACTGGTTGTTTGTATTAATTAGTAATTCTGAGTTACAAGATATCTTAAAGTAACAAAGATACACAAGTTGCAACACATTTGTTGAGAAATGCATCGGATATACACATGAAAGCAATAATAATGTTCCAGTAATGCACACATAAATTACAAAAGGAAATTAATACACGGTTCTCAGGAAACACACTGTTCATAACATGAATTGTCTTAACCTACATTTCTACACATAAAATGACACATTTGCAGAAGAGTTAATGTTCACAAAGTTTTTACAGTTCTTCTCACAGAAGCGTAGAACGATTTATAATTCCAAACTAAAAAGTTCTTTGCATAACGTATGGCACACCTCGATCGTAATCAGTGGACTAGCTAGCACAATTTTTCATGTCCATTGCCTGCTCACAATCAAAAATTACATTACACCCATCTTTAACACATACATTATCTGTTATATTTAAGTGCACAAGTCCTAGCGCTAATGTATGAACAGTGTCCAAATAGTTTTAATGAGTAACATGACCCATAAGTAAATCGATACTGAGGTGAATGGCATAGTAATGTTCACCCTCAAACACGAGGAACAGAAAAGAGTTTGATGTCATTTGGTAATTCAGTGTGATTACATCTGTGTTCCTTGGGTCATGGTGTAAATGTATGTCCAGGTAAGAGTTCAAAGTTAATACTAACACAATATGAATACCGTTCATATTTTTTGCTTATCCTTGTGTGGTTAACAGAATAACAGGTTCAGTATCAAGTTTGGTCCAGGCCCCTCTCACGGGTTTGTTGATGTCTCAGGTCGACTTGCACTTTCCGTGGTATATAACATTGCGGATTCAGATAAGTGGACCCCAGAAGAGTAGCTCCTTGACCTTAGAGTCGACTGTCAACATGGTTGTTCTAAGTACGATTAACAGCTCAAAATCTCTCGTTATAGAGCTCAGGTACTTTATGGTGGGTCGGCCAGCTGAAGAAACCAGTCCTCCGTCATGCAGGTGTGATGGCTCCAACTAGTTCCATGTAGTGGGAACAATGTGCCACAGAGGTAGTTGATATTGGGCGGCAGACCTAGCTGCACATCGATGACAGCGTCCCTCTCTTCCCCATCTCGGTAGGTAGGGTTCTGCGGGTCTACTGATTTCCCCATGCTTGCCCAACGCCAGTGAGTCAATGTCAGCTTGCTTCCTTCTGGCACTTGCCTCCTTGGTCAGCCATCTAATCTACTCATTCTCATTACATCAGCTGTGTCGAGTGTTTTGCTGTCAAAAAGCACTACACAGATACATCAGAAATACAAAAATACCGTTTCTATGATCATCACAACACTATTGCCCTTTACCATAAAAACTTCTATTAATGAAAGAAAAATATAACAATTACATTAAAGCTCCTTAAGGGTCTTTTGAAAATAAACACGTAGAGCATTTGGCTCCTTGGCCTCTTGAAATGAAGAAACTGAGTACCAAGGCTCTTTGGTCCCTTGAAAATGGACAACTGAATCAGTAATGAATAGAGTAAATACGATTTCCACTCATGAACATAGTAGTGCAAATTCATTTTTAACCATTTTAATAGAACTAATGTTGGAAGAGAATGAAATTATTGTATTAGTGCATGGTTGTAACTTTGCAGACATACTAGTAACACGTAGCACATGCAAATACCAGTTCCCCTTTAACTTTCCAACAATGCTTGTCAGAATCGTCTCTGCACTGTCGTGCATGCAAATAACGTTGCCTATTGGCGCGCCTTATCGCTAACTATTGTGCAGGCCACATGCACAGATATACCCTCCTTTGGATACCTTTATGACTACATACAACGATCAGCCAGAACATTATGACCACCGACTTATTGTCTAAATAAATCCGTCAGGGAGATAGCAGTGGCCGGCCGGTGTGGCCGTGCTGTTCTAGGCGCTTCAGTCTGGAACCGCGAGACCGCTACGGTCGGAGGTTCGAATCCTGCCTGGGGCATGGATGTGTGTGATGTCCTTAGGTTAGTTAGGTTTACGTAGTTCTAAGTTCTAGGGGACTTATGACCTCAGATGTTAAGTCCAATAGTGCTCAGAGCCATTTGAACCATTTTTTTGAGATAGCAGTGTCAGCTGGCGAAGAATTATTGCTAGTCAGACACACGCACGGTGCATGTAGTATCAGTGAGCGTGCTGTCTGTGGCTAGAGTGGGGAATGCGTGCGATCTGTCTGCATTTGACTGATAACAGATTGTGATGGCAAGAAGGTTCGGCATGAGCATTTCAAAAACTGCAGGAATTTTTTGGTGTTCGAGGAGTGCTATGGTATGTGTCTTCAACACGTAGAGTAACCAAGATGAAACTATATCCAAACGTTTTGGGGTTGGGTGGCCACCCATCATTACAGATGTCGGACGTCATAGGCTGGGTAGACTGGTAAAACAGGACAGACGGCAAACTGTGATCCAATTAACATCAGACGTTAATGCTGGGCAGAGTACAAGTGTGTCTGAACACACAGTGCACGAAACACTACTAACAGTGGGCCTCTGCAGCTGACGACCCATGCATATGTCAATGTTAACACCATGACATTGGCAACGACGAATGAAATGGGCATGTGACCATCGGCACTGCACACTGGCGCAGTGGTAGAGTATTGTATGGTCTCATGAATCCCTTCTTCATCACGCTAACGGGAGGCCACGTATCTGTCATCTTCCTTGGGCACAGCTCTTGACACTTGTACTGTGGGAGAGAGATTAGCTGGTACCGGCTCCATTATGCTCTGGAGAACTTTCATGTGGGCATCTATGGGTCCAGTGGAGCTCACGTAAGGTACCATTAAGACCAAAGAGTAATATACACTGGTTGCAGACTACACACACCCCTTCATGATGATCTTGTCTCCCAATGGCACTGTCATTTTTCAACACGATAATGCGCCATGTCACAAGGCCAGGAATGTGATGGAGTAGTTCGACGAATATAGTGGCGAGTTACAATTGATATGCTGGCCCCTCAACACGCCAGATTTGAACCCGATCGAGAACATCTGGGATGTGATTGAACATGGCGTCAGAGCCCACCGCCCCTTCCCCGTACCTTACGAGTACTGGGTGACTTCAGTATACAGATGTGGTGCCAACTCCCTCCACCGATCTAACAAGGCCTCATTGCTTCCATACCACGATGTGACGCCACTGTTACCCATAATTGACATACTGGTTATTAGTTAAGTGATGATAATGTTCTGGCTGCTAACAGTATGTATCCTTTCGTTTCCTGCTATCCTGAAATCAACTAGGTCACCCTAATTCTTGGATGACTCCTCTGAAACACACAAGACATACAGGCATAATACATGACAGACAAAGCAAGAGATCACAAACTTCTTATTGTTACATGCAGTACAACAGCTAAATGTTTAGTAAATTTATTTCTGTATTTGCGTTCATTACCTTATCTTCACTCTATTGCTACTCTCTCCTCACACAACGACTCAGCTTCCAACTGTTCCCTACTAACCTGCACATTATTTGATTCATCGTCTAATACTACTGATCCCTGCAAATTTTAACTTTTCCTAAAATTATGACTATTCCTAACTTGAATACTACGCGAACTGTGTTGCTTAACTTCCATATTGAATTCATCATTGGCACTTAGGAATTTCCCTATCAGTTTCACTCATTCTTTCCAAACTACTTACATGGGTATCGATTAATCTCGACACACATAAACACTAATAGAGATAAAACTCTTTCCCTTGTTATGAAGTTCCCAACTTACGCATGCCACGAACCACAATAAAATCCCTAATGAAATTTTCACTCTGCAGCGGAGTATGCGCTAATATGAAACTTCCTGGAAGATTAAAACTGTGTGACGGACCCAGGCTCTAACTCGGGAACTTTGCAAAGGTCTTCAGTTCGAGACTCGGCCCGGCACAGAGTTTTAAGCTGCCAGGAAGTTTCACACTAAAAATTTAATACACTCCAGGAAATTGAAATAAGAACACCGTGAATTCATTGTCCCAGGAAGGGGAAACTTTATTGACACATTCCTGGGGTCAGATACATCACATGATCACACTGACAGAACCACAGGCACATAGACACAGGCAACAGAACATGCACAATGTCGGCACTAGTACAGTGTATATCCACCTTTCGCAGCAATGCAGGCTGCTATTCTCCCATGGAGACGATCGTAGAGATGCTGGATGTAGTCCTGTGGAACGGCTTGCCATGCCATTTCCACCTGGCGCCTCAGTTGGACCAGCGTTCGTGCTGGACGTGCAGACCGCGTGAGACGACGCTTCATCCAGTCACAAACATGCTCAATGGGGGACAGATCCGGAGATCTTGCTGGCCAGGGTAGTTGACTTACACCTTCTAGAGCACGTTGGGTGGCACGGGATACATGCGGACGTGCATTGTCCTGTTGGAACAGCAAGTTCCCTTGCCGGTCTAGGAATGGTAGAACGATGGGTTCGATGACGGTTTGGATGTACCGTGCACTATTCAGTGTCCCCTCGACTATCACCGGAGGTGTACGGCCAGTGTAGGAGATCGCTCCCCACACCATGATGCCGGGTGTTGGCCCTGTGTGCCTCGGTCGTATGCAGTCCTGATTGTGGCGCTCACCTGCACGGCGCCAAACACGCATACGACCATCATTGGCACCAAGGCAGAAGCGACTCTCATCGCTGAAGACGACACGTCTCCATTCGTCCCTCCATTCACGCCTGTCGCGACACCACTGGAGGCGGGCTGCACGATGTTGGGGCGTGAGCGGAAGACGGCCTAACGGTGTGCGGGACCGTAGCCCAGCTTCATGGAGACGGTTGCGAATGGTCCTCGCCGATACCCCAGGAGCAACAGTGTCCCTAATTTGCTGGGAAGTGGCGGTGCGGTCCCCTACGGCACTGCGTAGGATCCTACGGTCTTGGCGTGCATCCGTGCGTCGCTGCGGCCCGGTCTCAGGTCGACGGGCACGTGCACCTTCCGCCGACCACTGGCGACAACATCGATGTACTGTGGAGACCTCACGCCCCACGTGTTGAGCAATTCGGCGGTACGTCCACCCGGCCTCCCGCATGCCCACTATATGCCCTCGCTCAAAGTCCGTCAACTGCACATACGGTTCACGTCCACGCTGTCGCGGCATGCTACCAGTGTTAAAGACTGCGATGGAGCTCCGTATGCCACGGCAAACTGGCTGACACTGACGGCGGCGGTGCACAAATGCTGCGCAGCTAGCGCCATTCGACGGCCAACACCGCGGTTCCTGGTGTGTCCGCTGTGCCGTGCGTGTGATCATTGCTTGTACAGCCCTCTCGCAGTGTCCGGAGCAAGTATGGTGGGTCTGACACACCGGTGTCAATGTGTTCTTTTTTCCATTTCCAGGAGTGTAATAGCAAAAACATATAACATTGTTCTCCCAGAAGTTCAACATCGAAACTCAGGACAACGACTGACTCTATTCATCTTCCTTCTTCTTGTCGTAAGAGGAGCAGAAACTAGTACAGCACATGCAACTTAAGTCTCAACGGTGTTCCTCTAGCAAGTATGTCCTCTACTCTCCTGTACAAAACTTAGATGGTTCTTCCAGCGTTGGAATCTCGCAGGCCAATTGCAGCATGGAATACATCCTCACTACACACTCCTGTAAGATGAATTACACATGCAATCACTGGCAGTTGTGATTATTGCTTGCATTTTTCATGCAGCGTAAGAGGTTTAACTTGATTTACTAGTTAGATATGCACACCGTAATAATAAATACGTGCCATTTTTAGAAAGATCTGCCACATAGTAGCTGTAGCGACTAGGCA
Organism: Schistocerca gregaria; assembly: GCF_023897955.1. NCBI lineage: Eukaryota > Metazoa > Arthropoda > Insecta > Orthoptera > Acrididae > Schistocerca > Schistocerca gregaria. The sequence continues at coordinate 280,119,959 of NC_064931.1, forward strand.
GCCCACTGCTGCCTACACCTACTACACCCAGCCGATAGGGTTCGTCGGCCTCATTTACTGAAGACGTTGGACTGGCTGCAGAATTCTCCCCATCCCATCGGCTGCGGCAAGAAAGCACGCGAAGTCTGATCACATCTCAAACAATAAGCTCGAGAAGCGTAACAACACCCAAACCGGTAAAACTGGAAATCATACTGACAAGCAAAGACAGCATCCATGATACGTACGAAGAAACACCAAAGACGTCCGGGAGAAGATCGATATCTGTACTCTTACAGTAGTTACCTGAACTTACAACGATTTTGCAGAAAGAATGGTATACAATTACCTTGAAAAGCGTACAGGGCCTGTATTTACCCATTCCGACACGTCTAGAAGCTGTTTTGAAAGTAAACGGTTTCTCTACACCCTATGAGGCATGGTAATATGTTTTGTCTGTGGTTTGTCTCATATTTCTCTTGACCCTGTAAGTGCACAAAACTCAATCACATTATATGTAATCAACTGCATAACTTTCCGTATCATTCAAGTCAGTCACACAGCACTTAATGTTAAGTTATCTTTCAAATATTCTTGTGTGATGTACGAACGGACGACACGCTGCTGCGGAATCCTTACTACTAAAGGACTATTCTAGATCCCGGAGCACAATACCCGAACTAATTTGCAAGTTGCCTTTCTAACGTCTTCTGCGAACAACAAAAATTTTATTTTCAGTATTTCATGTAGTTATTGACCGAATTTAACAATTTAAAACGCTGTGGTAATCTACTCATCAAGAGGTATGACCTTATGTTAAAAGTGTAACGCTATAAGACAGGTATTAGAATTAGAAATTGTGTGTTTGCCTCGAGACAGTGCGCAAATGACCGAAATTTATTCGCCCACTTGATGAGAATGCGAGCACCTAGGGACTTTCAACTGACTTTAATATAATTCCAAACTCTTACGAGACATTTTCTTCCTGCCAACCCCTACAAATGACCAACGAAAAAAGTTTACCGCTTACTACGTTTTCGTTGTCCATGCATTAGAAAGGCAGTGTCAGACGTTACGTTTTAATTTATTACTACATCTTTACTACTAATTCTATTAATAACAAACTCTGCAGACAGTGTCAACATGTATCACTGAATCTACTTCCAAAGTTATATCATTTTACTAAGCATAGTTCAGGAGATATTACATCATAAACACTGAGATGCATGATAAACTAGATTTTGCTTAAAATGCAGCGCAAATTACCCAGTTTATATTCATCCAGTGCTTCGTAATGAGATAACTTGGCGACTTCTAACAAACTTCAAGCACGACTTCAAACCTTTGCTACTCTTTTTCTCGTTTACATTAACTTATTTGCAATCAGAAGTTTGAAGCTGTGTTATACGTGGGAGACCGATTCCTCAAAGACTCGGGGATTTACCTGTATAATACTGAAGTAAAACAAGTAAATCCATCAGATGATGGACATGGAAGCCAGAAATCGGTCGTGGCATTAAAATAAAGCTTTTGAAAAGTACTTGTGGCTGCCTGCATTCTCCACAAAAAATCCTTTATTGAAAAACAACGAAATTCCACAGTATCTAGCATAGATAAAGTACATTAAACAAAGATTTATAGCTACTGAATATTTGATTTCCTAAATAAAGATCTCCAGCTCTTAGAGTCCTGTTTCTGTCTTTTCGTAAGCGTGAAGAATTCACTTGCTTACTAGAAAAAAATTCTTATCGTTATTCTGTTTAACTTTCAGCAGTATGGCATAATTACACTTTCTTTGTCTTATCACGGCAGACAGCCTTGTATGTAATGTCTCGGATTTCAATGTGCGCCTAAGGTGTTATTAAACATTGGGGGAGTTTCCTTTTTTTATGTACTGGAGTCTCATTGAATGAAGTATAATTGTCTTCAGTGATGACCCCCACTTCGAACTGCACCCTGATGAACAGTGAAGTCGTGTCTGGAGACGCCCTGGACAGTGGTGGGATACCGACCAGGACTGATGGTTGGTCGAACCATTTCTTTTCATAGCTGGATCTCTTTCGTTGTCACACGCGGCTCCTTTACACCACAGCGATACGTCGACGATATTCTACTCCTCGTTTTGTTGCCTTTCATGGCTTTACATTTCAGCAAGATAATGTACGCTCACAGACGGCCAAAGTTTATGCTACTTATCGCGTGATGGCCAAACCCTACATTGCCAGCAACGCCGCCGGATCTCTCCGCAATTAAGAACCTTTGGAGATCGGGATTTTGACAATGTAACGCGCCATTTGTACAGAATTAGGCATGATATTCCTGAGTAAGGAATGCAACAACTCTATTAATCAATGCCAAGCCGAATAACTGCTCGCATAAGGGCCAGAGATGGTCTAAGTTATTATTGACTAACTCAATTCGTGAGCTCTTTCCATTCAATAAATCATTCAATTTTTCTGAAATTGTTGTCCTTTATTTGTCTGTTCATGTATGTAACATTTTCTTTTTTAGTATATCCTCAATCCGAATACTCGTTTCTAGTGATTCAACGAACTGAATGTCGTCTACAAGAATCCAAAGAGATGTATGACTAAATTTTTCGGATTTATTATTTAAGTCAGATTGTAACTGCTGCTTAACACCTCTGTTAAGACTCTCCAGCTGATCGAATTTACAGTCCCCTTAAATACTGAGTCATTCAAACATTTCTACCAATGATTCAATATCAGCTTCGGTTTTTTTTTTTTTTTTTTTTTTTTTTGGATTGTCGTATTGTGAACGAACATGTTTAGCTACATCCTCAATTCTAGTTACTTTTGTGCGTGATTCTTTTAGAACATCCTTACTTAAAGCAGCTCCACATGCCCAGTATCTAATATAGTTCTCCTACGTTAGCAAATGGACTGCTGGAAAAAAAATTGTGCACCTGGAAAGACGAATCGATTTTGATCCTATGATGGCATATGCCACATGCGCATTAGTGATAACAGTTTCAACGTCGTCCTCCAACAGATAGCGTAGTGGCATAGCTGCCAGAGCACCATCTGCGCCTAACTTTTAACAGCGAATACTCACATCCAGAAGGCTCAGCGTGGTGCAAACGTGCCACGGAGACGCACTCGTGCTTTCTACAGCTGAATGAGCAAGTTTCAGAGGGGTCCCGAGTGGCGGAATGGCCCTTTCAGGGAATTGGCAGAAAGTTGGACGTTCTGTGTTAGTTGTGCAACGATGCTGGTCCCAGTGGTCGTGTAAACATTCCCACATGCGTAGACGAAGTTTTTGACGTCCACGCAGCTCAGACGCCCGGCAGGAAAGGTAGCAATGGAAGATCTTACAGCTACCATAGCACAGATAAGAGGGGTTGCGAGGCCAGACGTGTCAATACGAACTGTTGCAAACCGGTTTTAGCAGTGGGACAACAGGCAAACACACCTGCAACGCATCTTCCAATCATGCCACACCGAGCGAAGTGGAGCACTGGTTAGCACACTGGACTCCCATTCGGGAGGACGACGGTTTAAACTCGCGTCTGGTCATCCTGATTTGATTTAGGTTTCTCATGACTTTACTGAATCGCTTCAGGCAAATTCCGAGATGGTTCCTTTGAAAAGGCACGGCCGACTTCCTTCCCCCTGCTTCGCTAACCCGACGGCACCGATGACCTCGCTGTTTGGTCCCTTCCCCCAAGTCAACCAAACACTCACGCCACAGCATCGACGTGCACGGCTCGACTGATGTCGACAGAGGATCACTTGGATGATGGAACGGCGCACCGTGGTCTTTAGTGATGAAAGCAGATTCTGCAAGTGATGGTCGTTTGCACGTACGACGTAGACATGGTGAGGGCTGACTTGTAGAGTGCATTTCTCGAAGACACACTTATGGTCTGGGATGTGATAAGCTACAGTTCTCGTTAACCTTTCGTGTTTCTGGAGAAGACGCTAACCAGCGCTCGGTACGTGCAGAATGTTGTTAGACCTGATCTTTTGTCGTTCTTGCAACAAAAAGGTGATGTGTTGTTCCAGCAGGATAACACTCACCCACATACTGTCCGTGAAACTCAACGTGCCCTGCAAGACGTGCAGCAACTTCCCTGGCCAGCACGATCTCCGCACTTGTGTGCAATAGAGCTCGTGTGGGATATGATGGAACTCTTGTGACATGTCAACCGAGAATTCTTACAGAATTACGTGAACAGGTCGAGCAGCCGTGACATAACGTATCCAAGGACAGTGTTCATCGTCGACTGGATGTCAGAGTCAGTGCCTGAATTGCTGCCCGTGCAGGCTATACCGCATATTAATATGGGTGTTTCAGCATCTGTCGGTACCTGATACCTCAGAAATGTTTGTGCTGCTGATCTATAAATATTATCAGTTCATGTACTCCATATGCATTGCTGCAAGCCAGCCGGAGCGGCCGTGCTGTTCTAGGCGCTACAGTCTGGAACCGAGCGACCTCTACGGTCCCAGGTTCGAATCCTGCCGCGAGCATGGATGTCTGTGATGTCCTTAGGTTAGTTAGGTTTAATTAGTTCTAAGTTCTAGGCGACTGATGACCTCAGAAGTTAAGTCGCATAGTGCTCAGAGCCATTTGAACCATTTTGAGCCATTGCTGCAACAATAAATCATGACTTAACTGTAAACCTCTAAAGGAGTGTACAGTTTTCTTTTTCGGCAGTGCAAACGATCGAGATGTGTTGTCATAGTCGATGATGACAAACCCCTAACCCTAAAGTTGCTGGCAGCTGTAGTAATAGGTATCAACTTCATCGTGTTGCAATTTTAATTCCTAAAATTCAAATTTATTTGGACTATTTGAATAACACGTAAAGTGTATTCGTAGTTGCGAATTTGGACAACCATCAGCATAACTGTATCGTAGTTGGAAATAACACAGGCACTACAATATCGTATTTGAAAAATATGTTCATGATAATATCAACACTGTTCCACTGTTGTGTGCTACATAGCCAACAAGTTTTCTATATTATTACGTCCCCGACTGACGATCAGCGCCGCTCACCGTGTTAGTTGCCTCTTAGTGGTGCCCTACGCTCCCCCTAAACGTTGCGACGTCAACGTCGTAGTCGGTCGCGGAGGCTGGGAGGCGGCAATAGGAACGGAAATAGCGACGGCGGCGGCGGAGAGGCGGCAGCAGCGGCAGGTACCGCACCGTGGGCGGCGGATGCTGACAGAAGCAGCAGCAGCAGCAGCAACCGCGGTGGAGGCGCCTGGGGGGGGGGGGGGGGGGGGGGCAGCAGTAGTGACAACCATGGCTGCAGCAGGGGGGACGATAGGAATAGTAAAATCCGCGACTGCAGCGACAACCAGTCAGAGGCCGTGGCCTAAGTGCGCCGTTGCAGCAGTAAGAGCTGTGGTGACAGCAATGGCAGCTAATGCAACAAAATCGATAGTCGAAGCAAAACCCATTACCGTAGCCACAGTTCGTTCTGACTGAGCTCTAGACCAATAACTCGACCTGTCCCCTCTTCTTCTTTATATCGTCTCCATGTGCACAATGCTTATTACCCTCCCTCCCGCTATCCCGTCCAAGGTCACCACGTACGTAATGATATGTAGCTGCTCAGTCCTGCTGCGGACATAAGCCACGTATGTGACCTCTCGGACTTAAATATACGGCTGTGGGGAGCAAAATGGGAAAATCCCTTCGTAACCCTATTACCGTCAAAAATCTCTCTCTCTATGCCACGACACTGCTCTTGCGACTGGTGCAGAGAGCTTACATAATTTCAAAATCTCAAGTTTGAACTTCGCTGGTGTCGGGACAGCCATCGGTCTCGTACTTTATTTCGTACCATTCCTTTTCGATCTTGCCATCAAAGGGATGATTGTGCAACAATTTAAAGCCGGCCGCTGTGGCCGAGTGGCTCTAGGAGCTTCAGTCCGGAACCGTGCTACTGCTACGGTCGCAGGTTCGAATCCTGACTCGAGCATGGATGTGTGTGATGTCCTTAGGTTGGTTAGGTTTAAGTAGTTCTACGTTCTAGGGGACTGATGACCTCAGATGTTAAGTCCCATAGTGCTTACAGCCATTGGAACCATTTTTTGAACAGTTTAGACTGGGGAGAAAGACGTTGATAATCTCCTGTCTTTCTTTACAGCATCGTAAAATAATCAACGATTCAGTCCTAGACTCTCCCATTAGAAGGCAGAAACTGGAACTTGCTGATCTATTGTAGAAACAGTACTAAACAATTTCTGAAGTAATCAGAAATTCAGTTCATAATAACAACCTAATAACAACTTTTCTTTCATTTCTCTACAACATCGTAGTCAACAAAATTAAAAAAATAATATCTGTGAGACAACTTCGGAGTGCACTCTATGAACAAAACAGGCGCGCCCGGAGCAGCGACGGCCTTCGATTCGCCTCCGGCAGCAGCTACGCGCCACGCCTTATCCCGTAATCTTGTGGAACGTAATATAGATGTTAACGCACTTAAGCGGTGTGATGCAAAACCACAAAAAAACAAAAGGAGGAACACGCACACACACAGCAACAATGTCAGTAACAAAAAACAGCATACCGGCACTTGTCCTCATTTCTCCTTCACACAGTTCACACGACTCTTTACTCACCACAGTAGGTTCTGAGTTACAATTCACCATGCCACACGTAGTACACAGTGTCAATCCCCAGTACCGTAAATGATTTTGTTTTAGTCACAGGAACTTTCTCCAGTGTACACATCAGGTTATTTCTGGAAGATTAAGTTAGAAGGCTCGTTTATTGATGAGCAACAGCAGTAGTCTAGAGGGCTTCAATAATGCCCAACCCGAAGATTGCATGTAGATGGTTCAAATGGCTCTGAGCACTATGGCACTTAACTTCTCAGGTCATCAGTTCCTAGAACTACTTAAACCTAACTAACCTAAGGACATCACACACATCCATGCCCGAGGCAAGATTGGAACCTGCGACCGTAGCGGTCGTGTGGTTCCAGACTGTACCGCCTAGAACCGCTCGGCCACTCCGGCCGGTCTTGCATGTAGATACATGCATTTGTTCATATGTGGCACAATATCAGTGTTCTCTCAAAATGTTTAGCATTTGTCTATACGTTGTCGCAGGTACTTGACGAAAGAAGTGAGTCCCGTCAACTATCGGAAATGTATAGAAAATTTGGACTTCACTGTCATCATTAATGTTACATTGTATGGCATTATGACCTTAATTTTCAAAAGTTTTATTCAGTCGCATTTAATTAGCGTCTTCCTTTATTTAAGTTCATTTAAATACTGTGTTAGAACTGTACTTCGACAATCTAGATTGCTATATTAAATGCGTGTAAGAAATACAGCGAGATTAGAACTAAACGAGAAAGTCATCAGAGAAAGATAGGTCCGCATAGAGTATGCCGTTCGTGTTTTCGTTGTTGATGACGTAAGAACTAGAGAGGTCAAATGTGTGACACCTCATACCTTACTTCTCTGGACTATCACCTAGTAAGCCATTGGCATAAACGTCTCAATATTTAGACAGGTTTAAAGACGAGAATGTTGTGACTGGTTAATTTAATCGAATCGGGCAATTTCGGAGTGCCCTCATTGTATAATATCTTGTTCTTTGAACGACGCGTACTTTGCTGTCTAAATATTCCTATTATCGACTGTATACGATGTTCTTTATCATCAGTGGTGAACGAAATCTTCAAAATATATCTCAATCATTAATTTTGATTACTTAATCAAAATTAATGATTGAGATATATTTTCAAGATTTCCTTGATCACTGATGACAAAAACTACACAAATTGTTTAAAGATATTATCATTAAAAACTTTATTTTGAAAAAGTTTTAATTAACAATCTGTTTAACTAATATGCACGACAGCTAATCTCCTTGACGAGAGCTGTTGCAGCCGTTTATAGTCTTTACGCAAGTGTGGTCTGTCACGCGATTTCCGTTACACATGTCTGACGTTAATTTAAATACATTAGAAGGCACCCTCTAATTTTATTACCATGCACAACAGCGGTTGGAGTTGTTTACTTTTTTTAAACTAGCGTTGTGTTCAGCTGAATAAAGAATGAACTGAATTACGTCGACGTACGTCATCACAAGTACAGTTCGCCCCGGCAGCTGAGTGGTCGGCTGGGTCGGAGGTTTTCTCCAGGGTGTTGTGTTGTCCTCATCATCGTCACCTCATCCCCCCCGACGCGCGAGTCGCCGAAGTGGTGTCAACTCAACACTAGCACCAGGCGACCGGTCTACCCGACGGGAGGCCCTAGCCACACGACATTTCATTTCATCACAAGTACATACTGTTTACCTTTATAACTTGATTTATTTAACTTTTAATTCGTTTACGTTACATTGCCCTTTTACTTCAATGAAACGACCACTATTCCTGAACAATGTTATTTTCATTACGATAGTTTGTTTACCACCGTATTCTGTGCCACAGAAATCAATGAACAAAACCTGTCGCAATTCTAATCAACGCCGATTCTATGTCCGAAAAGGTATGACTGTTCAACAATTAACAAATATGTCATTCCCAGTTTGTTATTTGGAGGGATAAAATTTATCTCAGTTCTTCAAATGCTCAAATGTGTGTGAAATCTTATGGGACTTAACTGCTAAGGTTATCAGTCCCTAAGCTTACACACTACCTAACCTAAATTATCCTAAGGACAAACACACACACCCATGCCCGAGGGAGGACTCGAATCTCCGCCGGGACCAGTCGCACAGTCCACGACTGCAGCGCCCAAGACCGCTCGGCTAATCCCGCGCGGCTATCTCAGTTCTGATTCTGCCCAACATGAGGAAATAAACAATGTTCAGCTGTACGCGGTAGAATTACTGAAATCCATCTGGGTTACCACAACATCAATTACTTTTAAAGAAAAATGCTAATATTATGTTAATTAGAAATGTGCACGCTAGTCAGGGATTAATCAATGATGCAAGATTACTTGTAACTCAATTAGAAGAGTACATCATCATAGTTAAATTCATTTACTCCAATAAAGCTGTACTCATACTCCGCATTAACTTCACACCTTCTGATCCGACACTGTATTCAACATGTAAACGTCACTACAGGTATTCGGATTTACCTTATGACATGTTCGATATGCCTGCCAGCATTGGCGATGATGTGGAGCAGACGAATACCGGAATTCTGTATGACCCGCTAAAGTGTCGGAACGTCGATGCTGTCGATAACCTAATGAAAATGGTTCAAATGGCTCTGAGCACTATGGGACTTAACTTCTGAGGTCATCAGTCCCCTAGAACTTTGAACTACTTAAACCTAACTAACCTAAGGACATCACACACTTCCATGCCCGAGGCAGAATTCGAACCTGCGACCGTAGCGGTCGCGCCGTTCCAGACTGAAGCGCCTAGAACCGCTACCGCTCGGTCACTACTGCCGGCTAACCTAATGAATAGCTGTTTTCAGCTCAGCAATGATTTTAGGGTTATTGCTGTACACCTTGTCTTCAATATAGCCCCACAGAAAAGAAGTCGCATGTGTTCAGATCTGGAGAATATGGCGGCCAATCGAGGCCCATGCCAGCGGCGTCTGGGTACCTGAGAGTCAGAATGCGATCCGCAAAGTGCTCCTTCAGGACATCAGACACTCTCCTGCTTCGATGGGGGTCGAGCTACGTCTTCCATGCACCATATGTTGTCAAAATCATGGTCACTTTGGATAATGGGGATGAAATCATTTTCCAAAACCTTCGCGTACCGTTCAGTAGTCACCGTGCCATCAAGGAATATCGCACTAACTATCCCGTGACTGGACATTGCACACCACACAGTCAGCTGTTGAAGGTGAAGACACTTCTTGATCGCAAAATGCTGTTCCTCAGACCCCAATTTTCCTTATTGACGAACCCATCCAAATGAATGTGGGCTTCGTCGCTAAACCAAGTCATACTGATTCCCATCACGGCCCACGGCCAATAATGCAGTTTGAACGTCCTAACACAAACCGTTCAGAAGGTAAGACGATTCTATTTCATATAGTTCACTAATTGTCACCCTGTATGTTTGTGCTAAAGACACAAACAACCAAAAAGTAAACGATAATCACATTATAGCTGCTTACATTATTTTCAAAATGTCTGTTGTAAAATAAAGAAGTTTTAAAAACCAAAATTAATCTGCAAAAGACAATATCTGATTTTTATATGTTTAACAATTGCCATATGACTCACCAGTGGCCAAAAATTGGATTGTATATAACGGTAGAGATAATTTACAGTGAGGCTAATATTTGTTTCTACTATCCACAATGTAACGTCTCTTGACTGTTAGTGACTGATCAGGATAGAGTACGAAATAGTCGCATGGGTCAACTAGTCATCATAAATTATGTAAAAAAATTAAATAAGAAACTTCGGGATCGTACATAGCGTACCTTGAAGAAAAATTGACGATGAAAACCAATGTTTGGAAATGTCATTCAACGGTATTATGTACAAAAAGAAGCATTTTGACAGACATCAACAGATAAACCATCCACGCAACACCCTTGGCTTCGTTAGCCACTGCAAATAATAACACTCATTCCTCATCCCTAAGTGACCATACCAATACCAGGGGACTATGACAACAAACCTAAAGTATAACGAATTCTAAATTCGTAGAGGTATGTACCGCCTACGCAACAAAATGAAGGCAGTTTGTTTCTTTACCTCCACGAATTTAGAGCAACTAAGGGAAAGACGAAAAACAGATAAAAATGATGAAACCTAAATTACTTTTTATCAGTCACCACAGTACACAAAATTGATTTCAGTGGATACGAATATCACTGAGTTAAAACTGTAAGAGAAAAAAATTAAATTACAGAATTACAGATAGTGTTCTAAAGGTACGTTTACACGGGCAAAAAATTGCAGATTGCACTGTGGTCTCAAGACTTTCAAGCACATTATCGACAACGTTGCCGGCCACTTTTGCGTGACAACATTACGGCAGTCCATCTCTGGGTCAGATGTGTTTACATGGGCCCCATTATGGCCGCGAAATGGACGAAAACCAGTTAGTCCAAGTGGATGCAGCGCTCCTGCAATTGCATTCCACAAAGAAAAGAGTTAGCATCACAAAGAGGACTCGGGCTTTGTAGATGCGTTCTTTTTTAAGTAAGCGAACTGCTTCCGAAACTTTAACTCGTGACAGATGCTGGATACATGCATTTTCCAGAATGCAGAAACACTATTTCGAATATATCGCTTAAAAGTAATTCGTCCAAGAATTGGTACGAATAACACCAATGTGTAAGACTTTATATCACACTTCAATTTTTGGTCACTGGTGATTCGTACAGCAATTTGCTGTACCTCTCTAATATGTCTTTCTCATCGATATGCCTCGTAGTATTAGGAGTTTTCAACGCTTTGGTGGAATAACTTAAGAAAGTCATTAAAGAAGTTTGCAATAAGAGTCAAATTTTTATGTTAATATTTTTTTGTGGTTCAACAGTACAGTGACAAAACCATGAATTTTATAAATGTGATACTTCTACGACCAGAGTTATGGCAAATGAAAAGTAATGTATACAAAGACGATAATAAAAGAAGCCAGTTGGCAGGTTGCTGACGATGGAAACGGAAACGCAAGCGAGGAAGTTTCAAAAACGTGTAGAAGCCTTAAGAACATACATAGAATACAATTATGGCTCACAGCAAAAAATCTACTACGACGGTAACAGCGAGAATGTCCTATTTCACGTTTCTACCTTTTTGTATACTACCTTCTGCGTTACATAGTTCTGGTCAACGAAATTTAGGGTTACCCACTTCCGCATTCCTGTAGACAAGAAGTAAGTGCGCAGCATGTATCGAACTGAAGTAATATTATATTGCAATGAACTGAACACCCTTAGCTGCTTAAAGGCCTTGACATACGTCAACGGGGACAGATGAAAATGTGTGCCCCGACCAGGACTCGAGCCCGGGATCTCCTGCTTACATGGCAAACGCTCTATCTATCTGAGCCACCGAGGACACAGAGGATAGCGCGACTGCAGGGATTTATCTCTATCACGCCTCCCGCGAAACCCACATTCTCAGCGTATTGTCCCGCACTACATTCGTTGTGCCTCCGCCCATTACGTCCGAAAGAACAGATACCATCTTAGTATATATATAGTTAAGGCTCACCGGCCACTTGACCATCTTCTTCTTCTGTGCCGACGCAGAAACAGTGCCCGAACTCTTACGGGAATCGCCAACGCGCCGCGAGTAATGAGTATAACGGGCGGGGGCACTACGAATGTAGTGCGGGACAATACGTTGAGAATGTGGGATTCGCGGGAGGCGTGCCAGAGATAAATCCCTGCAGTCGCGCTGTCCTCTGTGTCCTCGGTAGCTCCGACGGATAGAGAGTCTGCAATGTAAGCAGGAGATCCCAGGTTCGAGTCCTGGTCGGCGCACGCATTTTCATCTGTCCCTGTTGACGTATGTCAGCGCCTGTAAGCAGCTAAGGGTGTTCATTACATTGTAATTTCATTCCAACGAGCTGCATGGTCACCGATGGTATCTGTTCTTTCGAAAGAACAGATACCATCTTAGTATATATATAATATTATATTGTTATACTGCTCAGATTACGTAACTTGGCACTCTAGCGCTGTCGGCGAGAGAAGCAGGAAACAAAGCTGAGACATGGAGGGAATCATTTACAGACAAGGCCAGAGCTAGATATGACCCTGAATAACACCGGCCACACGTTGACAAGTACATGCAAAAACCTGGTCAATCAACAATATTCCTTGACCATACTGCAATATTTACATGTATTGCTGCCATAGACCTGCAATGTCGACGGAAGCGCTATTACGACCACATGTTACCATAAAATATTGCTCTTGTCATCCGTTTAATATACTGGAGTCTGCTTCGTTTCTACACATCATGTCAAAGTGCATGACAGCTACAGTCTAAACCTAATTCTACCGATCCCCCTTCCTCTAGCGGCAGCCAGCGTGGGAGTGAAACATGCCCTCACGTTGAATAATTCCTCGTCCGTGGACGAACTACAGGCACTGTCAATCCACCGAGTGTGTCAACGCCGCAAAAGCGTTACTTAAAGAATGAGAAATAGCAGGAGAACGGGTATGACGTAGGCGCACACTCAGATACTTACGTTCGTTGTTCGGTGAGGTAGTGCAAACGAAATACGTATCAGTTTTTTGGCACACGGTCACTATCTGTATTATTCAGTATTTCAACGGAACCATATCTGCGAACAAATACCGTTGTTCAGTCGTGGCAAGTCGCCCTAACAACTGTGCCGCTAGCTCTGTTCACATGGAGCTCTCTATCATCTTACTACTGAACACAACTCGAAATAATTTAGTAACACTGGTGTTGTAAGAGCTGAAGCACCTCTAAAGTTACTGAAGGGATTGCCACCTGCGTTCTGTCAGCGTGAAACCTTAATTGATTCACATGTCTTCAGTGTACTAAATATAGATGGATGACACTTCCGGAAATGGATTCCTACCATAACTTGTTAGAGGTACAGTGTACATGATTCCAGCAAAGCCGTCCCTTGTATTAGCTGATACACCATCGTAGCTGCACTCCAAAGTGAGTAGTCCTCGCCCTTCAAATGAAGATCAAACGGTACAGGAAACGCAAGTACTGAATATGTTATGGAAAACGAAAACTTGTGCCAGACCAGGACACGAACCCGGAGTTCCTGCTTTTCACTTTAAACGTTAAATTTTCTGAGCACGTTTCCAGGCCTTGCTTCAGCTTTCGTTGTTACTTGTGTTTCATTCCACTATGTCCGAACAGTGCAGCCAGAAATTGTCCCACGAGGTATGGATATGGTGGGCTAAAGACGCTTACCCTGTCTAACTAAAATTACTAAATAAATAACGTAAGTGAAAATACAGTTTCATGAAGTTTTATTTGCGAAACCATTTACAAAAAAAATGGTTCAAATGGCTCTGAGCACTATGGGACTCAACTGCTGTGGTCATTAGTCCCCTAGAACTTATAACTACTTAAACCTAACTAACCTAAGGACATCACACACATCCATGCCCAAGGCAGGATTCGAACCTGCGACCGTAGCAGTCGCACGGTTCCGGACTGCGCGCCTAGAACCGCGAGACCACCGCGGCCGGCACCATTTACAAATATTGAATCTGTGGTGTAATGAAAATTTTGTGACAAGTTAGAGACTCAATTATCTCATAAATTTTCATGTGTCACAACATATCCAATAATAGCAGTTCTGAACAGTTGTCGCTCATTTTATTTCATGTCATTGTATGTTCATTGACGCCATCAACATTGACTCCATTTTATTTCAACGGGTTTAATTCATTTCAAGTGTCACTATGCTTCATCGACATTAGCTTGCGAAACATCAAACAAGAATGACAGAAGATAGATTTGCCATACTGTAATTTTTGGGCCTCCTGCTACGACAGCGATGCATGTGTGGACCAGTGAGCACAGGGAAGTCGTGCTTAAATGACTGCTGGGTGCCGCGCCACGTATGTGACCACGAAGCGATACACCAGGAACGCGTACACATACTATAACGGACTGCCAATCTACGTCCACAGTCTTGTCTTGACGCTGGAGCACTTTATACTGTCATCTGCTGCGGGATGAGCTGATAGCGCGCATGACAAATCGTTGGCTTTCATTTTTCAGTAACCATAATCGCCTTAGCCTGCAGTGAGCACATGAAAGTTAATGTTTTCGTGTGTAGTGTTTTTGGACGAGAAGTATTTCAACCTGTCTTATAAGGACAACCACATACGTGTTAGATGCTATCGTAATGATCATAATTACAACTGTACAATTACTGCAGGCTACTGTAGACTATCGTAAGTAAGAGTAGACTAGGGTAGCTGTCCTAGTAGTTTTGGTCAGTTAAGATTGTAGCTGCGTTACCTGTACATTAGGTGTGTTTCATACCTATCAGGTGTTACTTCATTTCGATTACTTTGTTTGCATATGCGCTCATTGTCTTACTAGGTTTCCCTCGATACCACATACAGTGGACCGTCTACGAAGTGAGTGAGGATATATCAAGGGCCGCGGAACATTTTTGTTCTGTTTAGTTATCCTCCAGTCTGTTACTGAAAAATTGGCAGTATTTATAACAAAATTGAAACTGTCAATTTTTAAATGTGGTTTTATTCAAATATTGTTGATTTGTAACGTGAAACAGAGGGATGTAAAAAAATAGATTCACCATATAGCTCCAGAAAACCCAATTTTCCCGAAAAAAAGCTAAAGTTAAAAAAATTGAAAATGAAAACATATCGAACATCTCTTCAATACTTCGTCGACCATATATAAAACATGTTACTGTTATTGCTAAACAACTTTCGCCATAATAACAGGAAACTCTTGCCTTGCATCGTGATGAATAAGATTCCATTGTGCACAAGGTTACAACGATTCTGTATATACACGAGTGTGTATATACATATTTGTCAAGTTTGTGCTTTTAAATTATACTTGCATCAAAAGCGATTGCTTTATTTACATAAGAGGGCAGAAGGTATGTGGTCAATCATTTTTATTACTTGCAAAATGCAATTTAGTGTATATTTTGTAAGGATATAAAATACACAATGGATTGATGCTGAAGGACGTACTGTTTTAATTAATTGCAAAACAAACAAACAAACAACAAAGAGCAGTCGTCAGCCCCAGCTGTTCTTACACACACTCTTTATGTTTCTTTTCTACAAATACCACTAATACTTCCGGTAATTTTACCATTTACTGCGTCATTTATGTACGGTACCAAAACTACGGAACAGTAAAAAGAAATTTTAGAGCCCGGTTCACTGTAGGTACAGTAACATGTAAAGGCAACACCAGGTTTTATGTTTTATCAGAAAAGGAATCAGCAGTATGTTGCAATAAATGTGCAAGCTCATTTTCGAGGAACGCCTGGAACAATTATCCTGACCTGGATGTACGACAGTCAAATTGTCCATCGAATATATTTGATCGACAAGGTACTTAACACGATCCTCTCAGCAAGAATATCGGTATGTTGTCGATTCGCGTACAAACTTCGTGGAGGGAGATATTCCATGACCAGGACAAGAACCTCTTTAATTCGATATAACGACATACATAGGCTCCGATTGCAACACTTATTGGCTTCACAGAATACTGAATGCCGAAATCCACGGACTATGAACCACCTTAAGAAGTTCATTTCTCTCACATGTGTCCATTACATGTTGTAGATTACACAGATTTACACAGATTTATTTCTATAGACTGAGTGGATATATAAGTGTGACTACATTTCATGAAACCACTGTAGGATAGTCCAGTATGCACAAATATAGTTCGCACTTTAATCTCGTTATGGAATTTTCACAGTGTACCCATACCAGATAGGTTTTGTACTATGGCCTTTGTAAAATCATTTCGTGATGAGAAATTTGCGTTTTCGAACAAGACCAGCGATGTAAGGTCATGATGAATCTGTACGGTAATTTACTGAATATGTGCAACACTACGAGAATGTGTCACGGCTAAATGTGCAAGACTATGAGAACATGTTATAGCTAAGCAGTATATGACACACGATAATATCACACGCCATTGCTCAGAGAAGATTCGAGAATCTTCGAGAAAGTGAAAGCTTAAATTATGTACTGTAGGAAACGAAGATCCTTCTGGACTGACATCTTTCAAGAGGAGTACCCAAATATATTTTGAAAATGTTTACCAACAAGGCAAACGACTTTTGAGGCGTCGAATCACCAAGGATAGATGTTATTTTCACCTGAATTGTCCATGATCAAAGAAAAGCAAGATTCTTTCATTTCATTCAAGATAACGATTATAAATAATTGGAATTGTAATGCTGTTATATTAACACACTGTGCGAAAGTGGATATAAAGCGATGACATCCTGTAAATTAGTTGAAACCTCCCTCTTTCATAATATCGCTCAGCTCTTTGTGAGACAGGAAAGGTGGAAGTCTCATTGTCGTATAGGGCTTTAAAAAAGGGACACAAGTTTGAGATGTGAAAGATTATGGAGGAAAAGTACCGTGCACTCTCACTCGCTCTTTCATTTTTCTAGGAAGCATTTGGGGAAACCCTCAATTAATTTGAGAAACTACAAAAACCAACATCTGAACTGTGGCTGGAGATTCCAACCTAGCTTTTATTGAATTCAGGTCTTGTTTCTTAGCCTCTTCGTTCAGATATTCGATAAAATTCAATCTAGCAATGTTACTCTGATATACTTCTGAGCCGGCCGGAGTGGCCGAGCGGTTCTGGGCGCTACAGTCTGGAACCGCCCGACCGCTACGGTCGCAGGTTCGAATCCTGCCTCGGGCATGGATGTGTGTCATGTCCTTAGGTTAGTTAGGTTTAAGTAGTTCTAAGTTCTAGGGGACTGATGACCTCAGACGTTGATTCCCATAGTGCTCAGAGCCATTTGAACCATTTTTTTTTATACTTCTGAGCTGTGATTCCGAGTGACTTATTCCTGTCCCAAACGATACAAAAACCTAGCGAGACAAGCATTCATTTAGTGCTGAAAAGATCACTCACGCTATGAGAGACGCTTTTACTAGCCAGTCTTAGACTTCCATAGCAGTGTCATACTTCAGATAATATGGAACCGAAAAATGTATAAATTTGGACGATTCTAAAGAAGGATCGGCTTTATAAGTTTCACAAATTAGATCTGACTCTCTTCTTGCTGTTCACAGAGACGATTTCTCGCGTCCGTCGGATGTTTTATTTTTATTTGTTTTTTAGTTTATGGCGGACAGTCTTCGACGTAATACTCTTTATTGCAATTTTCAAAAATGAAAACATTTACGTACTGCATGATACATCATAAATATATTCATGCAAGATTAATCAAGGGTCTTTTGTTTATATTCATTTTGTTCGATATTGTGGCTGAAACTGCATTATATCTCGCCAGACAACCTACAGTATCTGAAGTAAACAGCTATTTCGGAAACATTCCAAAAACTGTATGACTGTTACGTAACAAGTCATTAATTTGGTGACTCATTCCAGTATGTTTTTGTTAATATATTCAACAAATAGTCACGGAAAATATAAAAAAGATATAATACAAAATAAAAAAGAATAAGGAAATAAAGCTACAACGTAATCGATCATTGTGTTTTTATTTATATTTTTACGCTGGAAGTTTAAAGTTAACTGACGGTGAGCGAGGGAAGCTAACTGATATGTGTATCATTAGAACATTCTCTAGGTGGGTAACATGCAACGTGAGCAAGCCAGATAACGGCTTTTTAGTTTCCACCCTTGTTAACTCTGAAAATGCTGCTGTGATTGACATTACATTGTGATAACCGAATTTTCCTCGTTTATTATCATTAGGAGTGTAATATCTCAGAATTTACAGTGATTTTTTATTTATGTTACGTTATATCCAAATTCAATTGTTCTTAGAGCTGCGCATACACCGTATAAGTAGCGTGCTGTTGACCGTATTCCAGCTATAGCGTAAATGATTACGGTTTAGCAGTTGATATCTCTAACAGTTCTCCGTCATTGTAACTTTTATACTTTGTTGCTGTTTATCCCTGCTCTATTTCGGTAATATTTTTCTGTAGAAGGTGTGGCGCTGATCTTATACTTAGCTTGTGACGCATTCGTTTGTAATTGCAGTGAAGGCTGTCTGACGTCATTTGACATCTTCCGTAGCTCTGTTTAGTCCACAATTTGCAAATGTTTTTCAGGCATGAAGAGGTTTTGCTTAACTCAAATATCAATCCCCAAAACCACGCCTATGATATTCTCAAAATTCCTCGATAAAATCGCTCTTGAAGTTTTCAGAGTTTGTATAACACTCTAATTAAGGTTTAAATTTTCTACAGGCAATGTGGCTTTGTGGTAGAATACTCGCTTGCCGTACGTGTAAGCCTGGTTTTTTTTGGTTTCGGCTAATGTAAATTTTTAAACAGTGGTGTAAGTCGTACATCCATTTACGTGAAGTGTAACATCGAAGTGTAAGATCGAAAAAAATGATAGCGCTTGAGTCTGGTAATAGCAGAATTGCTGGTCGAGGCTCCTTTTAGTCTTTTTTTCGTTTTCTTATTCAGTTCGAATGCCTACACCATTTAGATATAAAATTCATAAAATATATGCTAATTAACACAAATCTATTTGTCCCCTTTACGAAAAATGCCAGTATTCTTATTTTTCGCTATATATTGCGCACAAAATCCAGTTGTCATTGCAAATATAAATTCTTAGTCACCGATCTCTTATAAAACATTATTTAAATTTAAATTCATGATAAGTTATATTTTTTATTTTTTGTATACTTTATGTTGCCCGGAAAATGTTTGTAGAAACGCAAATTTGTTTAAAAACATTTGCATCAACTGGAAACCGAACAGCAGTCTCTCACGTTGCGGGCGAACAGTCTAACACAGAGCAACGTCTCCCGGCCAAAGAAGCGGCCCTTGGAGTTAGGATACTAATGAGCTCGGAGAACTCCAAAGTGGATTTCATCGAGTATTTTTGAGAGATTCATGGAGTTGCTTTGAACGATTTATATTTGAGTTCTGAACTTCACGTAACATAAATATAAGAGATACAAAATTTCGATTGTTGTGTGATCTCTTTGTTAATTCAATTTACATAACTGTACAGAAGTAATGGTCATCGTTTAGATTACTCTACTTACCTGTTAATAATATAGCAGGTTACTTTATGAATGAGGATTCACTAGTCAAGAATTTGGTTGCTTTATTTCACGCCATTGATAAAACTTCCACGCTGTTCGTCATACAGGAAAGGCAAAGGTTCACGTTGTAGCCGTAAATAGGCCGATCGAGCCCGACAGACCACCATATCATCCTATGCCAATGGCGTCATCGGGTGTGGAATGGAGGGTCATGTAGTCAGCAGACCACTGTACCATTTGTTGTGGATTTCTTCACCTTGTTCCTCATTTGCCCTCTGATTGCACCCCGTACAAGTCCTCCCACCAAGAAAAAATCCTTAGTAGGACCGGGAATCGAAACCGGGTTTCCCTCAATACTCATTTATTTATTGACAAAATGTAAGTCCACTTTTTCCATGACGTGTCCCCGTCACCGAGATTTTAAGAGAATGGATGTGTGCTAAGTGCGTGCAAAGAAAGAAAGAAACGCAAAGGAACGCTTCTGGAACACTAAAGTGCGGTGTTGTTGGGGAGCCAAAATCTTACGCTCAAAATACCAGAACTGTTCCACCGGCTGAAAATGTAGCAGGCATACGTCTGTATCCTGAACGTGGCAGTTCGCGCATAAAGGCAAATCGGTAAGATGGATCGTATGGCGTCTCTCGCGAATGATCTACTTTTTGTTCATCATGACGTATCATATCGAACGTATGTCTGAATTTAGCCTTATCGCGTTGACAGTGCTCTATACTATCTTCTAATGCGTTAGGATAGTCAATTCGATGACATTACGACCATTCAGCTATAGAGACAAACATTCATCACCTGGAGTTACTGGATACCATGTGAGTATTTCATTAGGCTACATTTCCGGCACCACTAGGCTGACACACGCGAGCCTGCTATCATCTCAGGAAAAGAAGGTCGAAGTTTTTGTAGTGTCACTGTATGTATGTAATGCGACACCATATACATAACACGACGGACATTTAGGCAGTACTTTCGTTCCCAAGCCCTCTGAAGCAGGTATGGTGTGATGGTTCGATCTCTATGATATTGGGTTACCTCAGTTCGGCAATGTCTTTTTTACATGGAGTAACATATGACTCATCTTTGACGAAAACCCATGAGTGGGAATCTAACTTCCCGCCGTGATGACTGGGTGTTGTGTGATGTCCTTAGGTTAGTTAGGTTTAAGTAGTTCTAAGTTCTATGGGACTGATGATCATAGATGTTAAGTCCCATAGTGCTCAGAGCCATTTTTTTAACTTCCCGCCAGTGGGATGGCTATGTGGAGAATGTCTAAGATCAGGACGTCGATCTGAAAGGTGTCATACGTCGGCGAATTCGGCGCTGGATATTGTACTGAATGAACAGGACGGGGTAGAATGCAAATGTTATGTTGGAAACATGGAGCTCTAGTTGCGGGTTCTGTGACACTGCGAGGGACAATGAAAATGATGTTAAGGAGGTCACGATCTGAAATGAGATATGCAGCGTGTCAGAATCACGCGACGTTATGCTGTTGCTGTATCGACTTGCCTTTACTGTATAAGACGAAGGAACAATAGCGCCGCTGGCCGGAATTTAATACTGACACAAAATACGAATTCCACTCACTCTATATGCAAAGGTTGCACAGTTTCCAAGCTAGCGAAGGTAATAGCTCATTTCAGTACTGAAACATCGACAAGTATTCTTCAGATCCCAGAACAGAGGTAGCTCCAATTATCTGTGCCCTTTCTGAATATCCACCAGTCACTATTTGACAACAAATATGCTAAGTAGTATTGAAATCATCGTGAGTTCAAAACCTACTCATCTCGCTCTCACTGGAATTCCTTTGGCGTAGAGATTCTTTGAAGTTCTAAAATCTGCTCACGATACTCCTGAGCTACGCACGACGAGTACAGACCTATACCTACCGCAACAGATATTTACACAAACATTTTCAGTTTGAGAACTCATCTTGTTCAAAGCCTCAAAATGCTCGCACAGCTGATATCATACAGATGTGTTGCCTTAGATGTGTTACCAGTTTGCCCGCGTTATGAGATAAATTGTTCGTCATTGTCTTTTTAACCATACAGCTGAAGTGCAGCTGCGCCAGTGCACACATGTTAAACATAATTGTGAAAAAAGTAGCGGATTCGACAGTCTTTGGTAGGTATTCGGTGATAACTGGCACCAGATGTCTACGCACAGATAACGCAGTTCCGTAAATTAAGGGCCGCTGTTTTGTGGTAGCGGCGCTAGCGCCCCCATAGCATCCCAGATGTGTTCCATCGAAGTTCAGATCATGGTATTTTGGCAGTCAGGTCATCAAAATGATTCACAATCATGATTCCCGAAATACTTTTTTTTACCGCGATTCTTGCGATGTGACACTGTTATTACTCCTGATGGAAGATGCCGTCGACGTCGGGGAAGACATCAATTATGAAGTGACTCAAGTTGTCCGAAATAATGTCCACATGTTCCACAGCCGTCACGGTACCTTCGATTAGTACGACACGTCGCATGGAAGGCCAGGTGAGAGTCCCCACTGCATAATATTGCCCCACACGTTCTGCGCCGGTGGAGAAGCGCATGTTTCGAGCAGCCGTTCGTCTGGTTGACGGTGTACCTGGACCCGGCCATCGGTCTGTTCTAGAAAGAAACGTGAGTCATTCGCCCAAGTTACACTTTCTCATTGGTCCACGATCGAGTTTAGATGATCACGTGCCTACTGGAATTGTAATAGACGATGTCGTTGGGTCAGCATTGTAACACGCAAGGATCGTCTGCCGGGGAGCCACACGTTCAACAATGCGCGCTGAACGTTGTGCTCCGAAACAATTGTGCCTGCAACAGCATTGTACTCCTTGGTCAGGTCTGCCACAGTCCGTCGCCTATCCTGCGTTCAAGGGTGAGCAAACCTCTGACCTCCGCGTTCTGTGATGAGGCGTGGACATCCTACATCTTGATACTTACTCGTTATTTCACCATTATTCTACCACTTTCCGTGAATGCTCGTGCCAGTACCACGCAAACAGCCGACCAACCGTTTTCGAGATGTTCGTTCCTAAACGTAGGCCTATAACAATCTGTCCTTTCTGAAAATCCATTACACTAACAGATTGTCCCATCAGAGACTAGTCTCGTTATTGGAATGATTCCCCATTCGTCTTTCCACCGCTTATATACTTTCATTATATCGCCACATTTCGCAAACCCACCATGCAGCATTTAGTCTCGTGTTTGGTGATGGTTCAAATGTTCAGATGTGTGTGAATTCCTAAGGGAACAAACTGGTGAGGTCATCGCTCGCTAGACTTACACACTACTTAAACTAACTTACGCTAGGAAAAACATACGCATGCCCAGGGGAGAACTCGAGCATCCAGCGCTAGGAGCCGCGCAATCCGTTTCATGGCGCCTAAACCGCGCGACCACTCCGCGCGGCTTTGGTATTGGTCATAATATTTTCGCTCATCAGTGTACAACCCTTGTATTTGTACAGTAAACTACTGTCTGTTTAAAAATAACTAAAAACGAAATGAGTCAGCCACGTTGCAATAAGGTTGTGACAAGTGTGTAGTGGCTCAGTGAAGTAATGTCTCATGCATCTACTTCTGTATAAATGAACCGCAAGGCACATGACGATGTGTGGTGAGGGGACGTCTGGTACCCATAACTGATCCCCCCTTCCCTGTTCTACTCGCGAGTGATGTGTGGGAAGAATGAGTGTCGTTAAGCCTCTGAATAAGCTGTAATTTCTTTAATTTTTTCGTCGTGATCATTTATTGTATATTGAGGAAGTAATATGTTGTCTGACTATTTCTGGAAAGTACTCTATTCAATGCCAATAGTAAGCCTCTCCGTGATGCACGTCTGGAGTTTGTTGAGCATCTCTGCAACGCTGTTGCGCTCACTAAAAGTTCCCTTGACGAAACGCACCGCTTGTCGTTGGATCTCCTCTATCTATTCTATGAGGCCTACCCGGTAAGGGTCCCTGATTAATGAATAACGATCAGGAACAACTGGAAGAAAGGCTTCGTAAGCGATTTCTTTCGTCAATGAGTTACATTTCCTTAAGATTGGCCGGCCGGAGTGGCCGTGCGGTTCTAGGCGCTACAGTCTGGAGCCGAGCGACCGCTATGGTCGCAGGTTCGAATCCTGCCGCGGGCATAGATGTGTGTGATGTCCTTAGGTTAGTTAGGTTTAATTAGTTTTAAGTTCTAGGCGACTGATGACCTCAGAAGTTAAGTCGCATAGTGCTCAGAGCCATTTGAACCATTTGAACCTTAAGATTCTTCCTATGAATTTCAGTCTGGAATGTGCTTATCCTTCTATTTCCTTTATGTTGTCATTTCACTTAAGGTTGCTGTGGATAATTACTCACAGATATTTTACGGTAATAGTGTTTCCAGTAATTTATAATCAGTATTGTAGTTGTATAGTGGTGGATTACTTTTCGTATGTATACGGAATATGTTACGTGTATCTACATTCAGGGCGTCTGCCAGAGTTACACTCTTCACCAATCCTCTGTACGCAATTTTGAAAGTCGAGACTGTCTTCTGGCATTGTTACTTTTTTTGTGGACTACCGCATCACCGGCAACAGTCTTAAAGAGCTTCCGACGCTTTCTACTAGATCGTTTACATAGACTGTAAACAGTAGTGGTCATATCATCTTCATTGAGTTACTGCGGAAACTACCTTTACATCTACCGAATTTGTTCCGTTAAGAGCGACGTGTCGAGTTCCGTCTGCAAGGAAGTCCTGAACCAAGTCGCAAATCTGATCTGATACACGGTAAGCTCGTATTTTTTGCAGTATTCGAAAGGGCGG
Source organism: Schistocerca gregaria (assembly GCF_023897955.1). NCBI lineage: Eukaryota > Metazoa > Arthropoda > Insecta > Orthoptera > Acrididae > Schistocerca > Schistocerca gregaria. Next base: position 280,144,429 of record NC_064931.1, read on the forward strand.
GTCGATGTCAAATGCCTGAGAGAAAAGAGCGAGCTGAATTTGAGGAATCCAGGTGAATTTTTATAGAGGAGAATTTCGTTCTCCAAAAATGTAATTATTTAACACAAAACATGTTCCATAATTCTATAACAGATTAACTTCAACCATATAGGCTTATAACTATGTCCATTTGTCCCACGCATCTGTCCTACGACTCTTCTGGAAAACAGGACTGACATACTCTTTTTTCGCGTGACTCGGTACCCTTCGTTGTTCCAGCGAATTACGGTAAACTGCTGCTGCAAGGAGAACAAGTTGTTTCGCATAATTTTCTCAGAATCTTACGGGCGTCACATCTGGTCTTGATGCCTTTCCACTACTAAGCAATGGTACTTGCCTTTCTATTCCACGACCGGTTATCTCAGTATCTGCCATTTCGACGTTCGTACGATGACTGAAAAGAGGGACCGTATTACGATCTTAAGAGGTGAAACAACTTCGGAAGATCAAATTCAATGTTTCGACGTTTCTTCTGTTATACACATCATTTATTTCCTGTGTTGCAGGGTAGAATACTTCACGTGCTCAAACTGCAGTCTCAGCAGCTTTGAATATACCGTAAAAGTATTTAAAGATCCGTAAACACGGAAAATTTTCAGTGTATGACAGTACATAGCAAAACAAGAGTAACTCTCTTTTGACTACTGTGATATCTGTGATTAAACGCACAATAAAATCTCGCAATGTCTGCCATGTAATTGTTTGCAAAAGTTACAGCTGCCTCAGAAGTTGCAGTTTCAGGATAAACCGTGTATCGAAAGTCGAAAGCTATTGGACTGTGTGTAGGTTGCGCCATTGGCTCCTAGCGAGAGGCGGGACTATCTGTTGTGGAGTCAACAATATCTATGCCAGTTTATGAATGAACAGGATAATGTGGTCTTCATTGATTTATCTTGCTTCAATTTGTAGAATGATTGTCTTCGAAACCTTGACAGGACGAAAAGCGCTAGCCGATACAACCATAGGGGCACTGTGGAAAGGTACAAGGAATAGATACCACAAACATATGTGAGATTTTTCAGTTGTGCTGGTAATACAGATATCCCTGCTATGGACAATAAGGACCATCGAGCTGCATCGGTGAATGAAACTGGTAAAGGTATTAAAAATGGCTCCCAACCATTGAGGACTCTGGATCTCAGTCCATTAAAGCAAGCACGTAAATCTGAGATTCAATTAGGAGAAAACTTGTAATTCGCCAAATGCGACTAAGACTCCTCCAAATATCCGGATAACTTTTCTGCAGACATCCAAGCCACAAGACCTTCAACCCTCACAGAAGAGACTGTGAGAGCCCTTCGTCAGTATGCGTCATATAGGACGTCACAAGATGATGTCGATGAACAACAGGGTAATGCAACCGGTGCTTTGAGGAACAAATGGAAGACACCACTTCCAGATTCGCTATGATGAGTACCACGTAGGAAGCAACATGAGCGACCACGCTTGCAGTAGGCCACCCGCGCAGCACCTGCTTTCGCTACTCGCCATTGCGTCAGTCAGTCGCCCTCCGCAGTAATAATACACCTGTGAGGAATTAGTCAATTACATTTCCTATAAGAGAATGAACGCAGTTTTACACAAAAAGAAACTTAATGTTTTTCTACAGTGCGTAGGGGTCACAAAACTAGTTTTCAGTGTAAGGGGAGTCAAAACGTTTCCGTTTGAAGGCTTTGCTGCAGCGTATATGCAACGTAGAGCGACTCCGATGAGAGTATATAAGCACCGATATGTAGGAAAGGGATTAGAGTGGCAATGCGGATACGTGGAGTAGTGCTGCATTATTACCAAATGCGTCCAAACAGGTCCAACATGCTGTTATCCTTTTCTTGGCTGTCGAAGGACAAACAGCGGTAGATGTCCATCGGAGAATAAAGAATGTATATGGGGCAGCATGTCTGACGAAAACCACCGTTGTGGAACGGTGGGCCAAGTTCCGTGCTGGTCGTGATTCGACACAATACTCCCCCGTATCGCAAATGCCGTAACACAGAAGTTATGCCGACTCAAGTGTAAGACCCTGGAGCACCCGCCCTATAGTCCTTATCTCTCCCCCATGCGATTGTCACGCCTTCGGTTCCTTAAAAAAGGCCTTGAATGGTCGACGATTAATGTGCAGCAGGCAGTTGCGAACTTCTCCATATAGCAGCACATGGCTTTTTACCAAACAGGTACCTTCAACCTAGTGCATCAGTGGGATGACAACCTCAACGCTCACGGCGATTTTGCCTCATTCGCGTACCGATTGTGGACAGTACGGCCTTCGAGCAGAAACTTTGTGGTAGCCTCTTATATAATATACGAGGTGGAAAGAAAACAAAATTAGAAAAGGAATGCAGAATGCCTACGTCCTGCACTCCAGAAATTTAGACACACGCAAGCCATTGACTTGGGCACTAACTCGACGATGATACCATCTTTACAAGGTGCTTTTCCCACGTCAGTCAAGTCCTCGCCTTGTGCTACTCGAGTCTGATAGACTCGAACGATATAGTGATCTCCAGTTATCCGCCAGTTCTTTTCTCTCCGCAACACTAAATTCCAAAGACGCTCAGTGGCGTTGTATCTAAATACTTTCATGAATTTCAAGCACTACTATCTACGAAAATAACAGCACGATTCCACTAATTTAGCTTACGTAGCTATTTCCTGTGAATTGCAGAGTAATATTCAATGCAGTTGGTAGGATACCGGTTCACTGGTTTGTAGTCCTCTTTTCTGTGTCCTAGCAGGGATGAGGATTCATGACCTTCCAAATAATCCAGCTGTGAGCGATAAAAACATTATGTCCGTAAAACAAACTACCAAAGCTTTTCCTACACCTTTGTGGACTGGCGCTCTTTGAAAACTAAAAAGGACGTTTGACCCGGACGTGTACGAATCTGTAGGTCGCCATTTGGTTGTTTTGCAATATCTGTCCCAACGTGTGTTTGTGTACAGTTTACAATGAATCTATTCAAAATTTCATTTCCAAATCTCGGTGTGCATGAGGAGGCGACTTGTAACTTCGACTGTAATGTGTTACACATACCTATTTTGCTTTAACCTAAGGAAAAATCATCGCCATCTGAGCATCTGAAGCGCTGCTTGATGACTCCGAACACGAATAACCAATAAATGAACATTTCGTTCTAACATGATATGCTAATTGTACCACCCCATCCTCTTGCCACTAAGGCTCAAAGCTTACTAACCACTTGTCATTAACTGTAACGTGCGAAAGCGAAAAAAATTCAAATTCTGAAGTGAGGCCACAGCTGCTCCTTTGTAGTTTTGTTGTATAAAATTCAGACTTGGTTTTTATCCTAATCTTCCTCATCCATAAACCTGAAACTTCCTAGCGAGGTGGTGGTTTTACCATGCAAGATCCAACAGTTGGCGCCTCATTCAAAATACGAATCCCCCGGAGGATGACGCTGCTGCCTCGTAACTTCCAACACCGCCATCTGATTTCAGCCACCCCACGCTACAGCCTCGTGACCGAGTAAAGTCAGTGAAAGGTCGACTGCCGCTGGAAAACGGTTTTGCGACTTTGTACGTTACTGTGGATCCTTAACATCATCAAACTACACTCCACCACAAGTTACCGAGGCTACCGTACGCTGACAGAATTACAAGTGCCATGCAAGTGCATTCTGATTTCATTCTTTGGAAATCGTAGCATATCTCTCCTTGTCTAACTGAATTTTACAAGCAATAACATTTACTTTAAGTTATTGTCATCCGCCTTTTCTGTACCGTAATTCGGCTGCTGTATTTTTACTGCAAATTGATTTAAGTAAAAGGCATCGTTCGACAGTTCAACATATTCTCATTTAATTCGTATTGTACTTTGTTTCTGACGGCTTTACATTAATGTATAATCCTCCATTCCTTTTTGTAAACGTTTGTAAATATCAGCTTTCTACGTGCTTCATGTTGTAATCTTTTCCATCACTTGACAGACTCAACACAACGGAAGAGTCTTCTTCAGATGTTTCACATTTCTGCTGATTTTGAAATGGAACATTATGTCCATATTGAGAAGATCGTAAATTTTCTTAATAACAATATATTTGGTAGAGGTCTATTTTTGTAAAACTGAATTACTTATGCATTTTTATGATCAAACCATATTGCAATCAAGTTCTCTTCACTCATCTCAAATTTTGTTGCTTCACGTGTTCTCTCCTCACTTAAGTATAAAGAACTGAATGTTCGTACAATCATGTGAAACTGTATGAAAAGTCATCCTTTAGGATGTTGTCCAACTCACTTATTGCATTCACTCCTACTTCAGTCTTGGTGAACCATCCGAAACCGATTCCGCCATTTTTCGTTTTATGGTAGGTTCGTATTAATAACATCAAATCTCGTCAGAAGTGACAATTTTTTTACAGAATAAAGCTGCAGAGCAATCAAGTCGCTGCAGGCGTCCACGCATCGTCGCTCTTGCTCGGGAGTGAAGTTGTGTGGAACGAACTTTACACACACTTTTCTCTTCCTCAAAACACTATGGAAAACGTCTTGAACACTTGTTTTAGACATGATTAGTTCGCTGCTCCATTGCGATTTGTGACACAAAAATTATGACACACTACGGGCGCACGCTCACTCCTTAACACCACCTGCTCACAAATCACTGGTGGAGTGCATGTCTGTTGTCTACAGTTATTGGTAGAAGCTGCTACCGTAGTTACAGCGCTTATACGCCAGAAATAAAATCAGTCTCGGAAATTTTTGGACGAACGGTGTATTGTGCCATTCTATCTCGTCCAAATAGGAAAGACGTCGATTTGGTAACAGACAGCACGGTTGGCCACCCAAAATCTCTAAGGTTGGACATTATAACCACTAGTGAAAGTCGAAAAAAAATATCTTGAAACCATATTATGTGCCTTACTGCCGATTACGAATAAATATTCATAAATTAGTAGAACACTCTCACGAAGACGCAACTAAGATGAAATCTACACTACTGGCCATTACACTTGCTACACCAAGAAGAAATCTGATGATAAACGGGTATTTATTGGACAAATATACTAGAACTGACATAACATATTCACGCAATTTGGGTGCATAGATCCTGAGAAATCAGTACCCAGAACAACCACCTCTGGCCGTAATAACGGCCTTGAAACGCCTGGGCATTGAGTCAAACAGAGCTTCGATGGCGTGTACAGGTACAGCTGCCCATGCAGGTTCAACACGATACCAAAGTTCATCAAAAGTAGTGACTGGTGTATTGTGACGAGCCAGCTGCTCATCCACCATTAACCGGACGTTTTCAATTGGTGACGGACTTGGAGAATGTGCTGGTCAGGGCAACAGTCGAACATTTTCTGTATCCAGAAAGGCCCGTACAGGACCTGCAACATGCGGTCGTGCATTATCCTGCTGAAATGTATGTTTCCGGGGGATCGAATGAAGGGTAGAGCCACGGGTCGTAACACATCTGAAATGTAACGTCCGGTGTTCAAAGTGCCGTCAATGCGAACAAGAGGTGACCGAGACGTGTAACCAATGGCACCCCATACCATCAAGCCGGGTGATACACCAGTATGGCGATGACGAAAACACGCTTCCAGTGTGCGTTCACCCCGATGTCGCCAAACGAGGATGCGACCATCATGATGCTGTAAACAGAACCTGGATTATTCCGAAAAAAGGACGTTTTGCCATTCGTGCACCCATGTTCGTCGTTGAGTACAACATCGCATGCGCTCCTGTCTGTGATGCAGCGTCAAGGGTAACCGCAGCCATGGTCTCCGAGCTGATAGTCCATGCTGCTGCAAACGTCGTCGAACTGTTAGTGCAGATGGTTGCTGTCTTGTAAACGTCCCCATCTGTTGACTCAGTAATCGAGACGTGGCTACACGATCCTATACAGCCATGCGGATAAGACGCCTGTCGTCTCCACTGCTAGTGATACGAGGCCGTTGGGATTCAGCACGGCGTTCCGTATTACCCTCCTGAACCCACCGATTCCATATTATGCAAACAGTCATTGGATCTCGACCAACGCGAGGAGCAATGTCGCGATACGATTAACCGGAATCACGATAGGCTACAATCCGACCTTTATCAAAGTCGGAAACGTGATTGTACGCATTTCTCCTCATCACACGAGGCATTTCAACAACGTTTCACCAGGCAACGCGGGTCGACTGCTGTTTGTGTATGAGAGATCGGTTGGAAACTTTTGTCATGTCAGCACGTTGTTGGTGTAGCCACCGGCGCCAGCCTAGTGTGGATGCTCTGAAAAGCTAATCATTTGCATACCACAGCATCTTCTTCCCGTCTGTTAAATTTCGCGTCTATAGCGTGTCATCTTCGTGATGTAGCAATTTTAATGGCCAGTAGTGTATATAAAATACATTTTTGGGATCCCAGATAACGAGCATTGGGTCTACAACCGACGAACTCTTCGGAATCGCGGTGATGAAATTATTACAGAAACTCGTCAGATACACGGAAACGACTCTTAGATAAGTGTGAAATATCACGAGAGCGTGTACAGGCCATCATTGCAGAACTGCGCGTAAGAAAACTGTGCATGGTGGGTGCTCTGAAAAGCTAATCATTTGCGTGTCACAGCATCTTCTTCCTGTCGGTTAAATTTCGCGGCTGTAGCACGTCATCTTCATGGTGTAGCAAATTTAATGGCCATTAGTGAATTTAGGTAGTAAAGCAAAAAAAGGTATCTCTTTCGTGTCAGGCCTTCGCCGTTACTAAGTACTGTTCCTGTAGTTTGTCCCTAACGTGGATGTTTACTTCCGTACCAACCGTTAGTATATTTCTGTGGTGATTTGCTCCTGGTGTTACCACGTGTAAATATATTTTTAAACGCAGAAAATGATACTCTTGCTTTCTGTCAATTGTCCACTGTTTGGGAAGCCGACTGACGGACAATTTATTTTGTTCCCGATTACACACGGGAAATAGCTCACAGAACCAGAATGGAGAAAAACAAAAGCTACATAAAGTGAGCAGGGAACGTCGTTAGCCCGCAGTTAGCCACAGCGCCGCAGCTCGTCGATCCGAGAGGCGACTTTGTGCAGCGCTGCCGGCACAGAGGGGACTTCTCGATTTTTTTGCGCAGCGTTTGAATGCGAGGTGAGAACCGTGACGAGGCCGCCAAAGGTTAGCTAATGAGTCGGCGAGGCGGGACGGCACGCCGGAGCCGCAGCAGCCGCGAGCGCGCGCATGCGCAGAGCGGCGGCCCGCGTCGGCCGGCCGCGGGCTTCGGCGCGGCACTCGCAGCGGCGCGGCTCAGCAGTCAGCATGCAGGACGACAGCGGCGACTGCTCCGCGGCGGCGGCGGCGGCGGCGGCGGCCTTCCCGCCCGTGCTCGAGCTCAACGTGGGCGGCGTCTACTACACGACGGCGCTCAGCACGCTCACGCTGACGCCGTCGCTGCTCGCCGACACGTTCTCGGGCAGGACGGCGGTGCCGCCGAGGGACGCCAAGGGCCGCTACTTTCTGGACCGCGACGGCGTGCTGTTCCGCTACGTGCTGGACTTCCTGCGCAACGGCGCGCTCGTGCTGCCCGACAGCTTCCGCGAGGGCCAGCGGCTGCGCCAGGAGGCGCTGCACTTCCGCCTGCCCGCGCTCGCCGACGCCGTCACTCGACAGGTGCGCCTGCGCCCCGCGCGACGCCTAATACTCTAGCACTTCGCGGCGCGCCGTGCCCGACACCTAATGTCGCCCTTATTTCTCACTAGACAAATTTACGGCAACTCTCCCGCAACCATTCATTTACTGATAACTCGTTTGTTACCACAAGAGTTGCTTCGGTCTTGTACCAGACGTCAGGTACAGATACATAAAAAGTATCATTAGTAAAAAATAAAAGGCTGGTAAAGTTTCCAAAATTTACGGTAACCACTTGTAGAGAAGGACTGCGAGACACTTGCGTCAGTTGCAAGTGAACGCGAGTGTCTCAAAAAATTCAATTAAAATTAAAGACTGAGATGGCATAAATTTGGTTTCCTCTTGATGTGTGACTGTCTTGTATCGTTATAGAACACACAGGTTTGCGGGAACAGTAGTTGCATCAAAGTGTGGATCATTTACTAGCCTTAAATCTTTCACTATCCGTAAGGTACGATTTCTCTGTGTAGCTGTACCTGATGATATGCGCACGCCTGCAATTAATACAGCAATATTGAACTAATTGGTGTTAAGATAGTAGTGGCGGGCAGTTTTTTTATTAATCTGACTATTTCATACAGTCACTACAGCATTATTAATGTTGAAAATTCGTCGTGATTTTCAACTGATTGTAAATATTGCTATAATTTATATAAGCTTTCTATTTAAGTGCAACCACTAGAGAGTATTTTTACCACTAACTATGTCGTTAGTACTTACTTCCATCGGACCTATGTTTTAAGAGCTCGACATATATACGTTGTGTACATTTTAGCACAACTTTTTTTTATTTCTTCACCCTTACAATCTACTACTGCCCTCTAGAAATGGGACACAGAAAAATAAATAGGTCTCAGGCAATGACTCGTATTGAGGAAAATCTTGAAACGTATTGCTAAATGTCTTCACGACTCTCTAACCTGATATTCTGCAATATTTTGAAAAGGAATAAATGATACAGCGTTTCCAGAGCTACCATCTGCCACTATATATATATATATATATATATATATATATATATATATATATATATATATATATATATATATATATATATATATATGCGCCTGGTTCAAAATTATGTCTCGGTTTATAACTCAAGTAGCAGGAATAAATTGTCTACTTCCTCTTCTTACTTGTACACAGTATTCTGCCAAAGCCAGCTTGTGTATTTCCTTCATAGAAGATTGATTAAACAATAAATTTGTATTTACGCTGCTGAAATTGTGCACTAGGATGATGAAGCACTTTTAAGCATGACTATGGTGAAAGTATAAATTAAAAGTAAATTTAGATCTATGCCTCATCTGCCGTTGTGTAATTGTAGCCTTCAGAGTAACAAAATCAAGCATTTTATTAATGGAACGTGATTTAAAACCAAGAAAAATGTTTTTAGAAACTTAAACATCCATTCTAGAATAACAAAAACGTCCTTTAACAGTAGTGAAATCATATTATACTACTATTCACATTTGTAAAAAGCGTAGTTGAAAGCATCACAGTACTTCCTCGGCAGCTTCAGTTTTCAGCCGTTCCATACTAGTTTTCCACATGATCTCGTGATATATTATTTCACTGAACATTTTCAGTGTCGGGCTATGAAGAAAATAAAGATAAGCGTTTCTAGTGTATGTAAACACTTAGATTGTTAGTTTTGCTTGATATTATCATTTTGTGAAATAATATCACTTCATTTCATGCTATGTCAGTTGAAACTTTTATTGCTGCCTAACAACTAACATATTACTTGTATTTCAGATTGACTCAGACATCTAGCGGCACAGGTTTACTATCCTCTTACGTCTTCTATCATACGCTGGGCCACATACTGTTTTTTTCAAACCCGTATCTTGGTCTCCTGTTTTATGTGAATTCGTTTTTTCCTCACCCCTGATGGAGAAAAAAACTACGGAGACCTCAATTCTGAAGGTTAACGTCCCGTAAAGGTCACAACAGGCAAAACATCACCTCAGGCTTACTCAGGAAACATTCCGCGACGGGGAAGAAGAGGAGAGGGGGTAGCCATTGACTGTGACCTTCTCGGAGAAAGCAACAGTCGCCTGATGGGCCTGCCGGAATCACTAAATTTTGTACGTCAGGATAGGAGCCTGCAATGACACATTTAAAGATTTATTCACCGACACTTGCCAATTATCTGTGTTAAATAAATTGCAGGTCAAGTCGGCTACACCAGATAGCTGCCAATGATAATATAATGTAAGGTCATAAGACTAGATGATAGCACTTCATCATTTTCCCCCAACAAACTGCAAAATATGATTACCTTGCACTTTGTTAACTCCAAAAGGTTATTTCCCAATGCTAAAAGAAAATCAAATAACTTCATACGTACACTACTTTTTGTGCCGTTTTATAGCCACTGAAGGCTATTACTGCATCAAAGAACTGTCCTCTCTACACCATTAACCTCTTCGAGTTTACTGAACTTTCAGTTATCTGCTACATACTGTAAGTGTAACATCTACGTTTCATATTCGTCCCACTGACCATGCAGAATATTACTTCTTTCTTTTATTGAAATCCCTATTAATTATGTCTAGCATCATTGCCATCCTATATGACAGGGTTTTCTGAAAATTCTTTCCTTCTTTAAAGCAACAAAATTTACTCTTTCGTGCAACGCTGTCTGCTCTGTCTCAGGGATATAAATCACAGATTCTGCTGCTGATGGAACAGAAAATGTCTGATCAAAAGAATAATTTTCGTAGTACATCCCTTGCAAAAGCAGTCTTCAATCCAAAGTTGATAGAAAGTAGGGAATTATTTTTAGGTCAGCATAATTATGCGTTACCTGCACCGATTCAAAAGACTGCAAAACCATTACCACGTCAATTTTCCCAATTACAAACAGTAGGACTTAGAACGACGAAATGTCCTCATTTCTTTTTAGAAAAGTATCATTAAAGTTACATATTGGAGTCGTTCGCAGTGCGTAAACCAGTTTTTTTTTTTCGCCTTAATGATAGCACAGGAAATGCTTTACGGTGAAAGCGATCCCCGTAAATGAAAATCCGATGGGCACAGGGGATCTGCTTATCACTTCAAGCATACCTGCTTCAAACAGTAATGTAGCGCAATTATTTGAGATATCAAAGCAAGATAAGTAGGTTCACTGCATTGATTCCCATGAAGTAAATGGTGATATATTTGTTTCTAATCTTCCCGGTTTACAAAACCATCATCAGAGAGTAACTGATTCAGTCATCTACTGTCTTATAATATTGTAAGCAGAGAACAGGTTCACGAAATAAAGCAGTAAAGCGGAAGGACTTAAGTTTGTGGTTTCCACTGATACATATGGAACCATTCTACCGAACAGCGACCCAATAATCCATTAACGAGTTAGGGTTCTTATTTAAAATAAAGACGTTGCGAAATTTCACAATATTTCGGATTTGATTTTAATCTTCAGTGAACGTAATTCCTGACGCTGATACACGAGCAACTTAGTATAATTTATGAATGGGTAAAATAACTTTTCAGTTAACTGAACAATGTGCTAACATAATGAACAGCCGCCCAGGGTGGCTGAGCGGTTCTAAGGCGCTACAGGCGGGAACCTCGCGACCGCTACTGTCGCAGGTTCGAATCCTGCCTCGGGCATGGATGTGTGTGATGTCCTTAGGTTAGTTAAGTTTAAGCAGTTCTAAGTTCTAGGGGACTGATGACCTCAGTAGTTAAGTCAGATAGTGCTCAGATCCATTTGAACCGTAATGAACAGACATGGTTAACTGACATGATCATTCAGTGCAGGAGGTAATCTATAATTTTGTATTGTAATCTTCTTTCGAAAACCAATTTATTTGGTAAGGTCGCTATGTTAACACAATAACTGGATTACTAGTTTCGGCAATATGTATGGCCACCCTCAGATCCATAAAACCGGACGGTGATAGTTACGTCATGGACTGGTTACACCGCAGGAGGACTATAAAATACGCATAAAAATCAAGGCATTAAAATGACATTCCAGGTATTCTGTCGTAAAGTATGTACAAGTTTCAGTACGCTTGAGATGTATCTGTCTTGTTCGACCCAGGCGTAGTCAAAATTGTAAATACTTTATGATAGAACACCTGTTATGTCATTGTAATGCCTCGACTTTTTCATGCAGATTTTATACTCCTCATGTGACAGAATGGTGAAAGCATTGCATGATGTAACTATCACTGCCTGGTTTTATGGGTGTGAGGATGGCAATACATTTTACCGAAGCTAGTAATCCAGTAATTATGTTAACTTAGCGAACTAGGCAAACAAATTGGTTTTCAAAAGGAGACTACAGTACTTAATGAAGAAAACCTATAGAAGGCTAAGTTAGAGAGTTTTCTGTAACAAATTGAGATGGAGAAATTGAAATAAATGGTGACTGTACGTTTCAAAGGATCAAGGGGTATAGTTGCTGTGATAGTAGCGTGTGATTAGCTTCCATTTAACAGTTATAGGGCACTTCGCAGCAATTACTTATAAGAGACTGAAATAAATAATCTCATAATATTTAACTAATTACGTTCCGCTGAAAATGAATAACACGTATAAAACCCCTGAAGACTGAGATCGAACACTCAGTTATAAACAACTTTTAAGATGATCATGACAGTAACGCGTGAAGTTTGCATTTTGATGCCGTTCATTGTCACATACCATCTCGGTTGGTCAATTCATATTATTTGAAAATTCATACGAGGTGTTGTTAAGCTTAGGTTCAATCAAACCAGACTGCTCTACAGAGCACCACAACTGATCACGTAGGTAGTACTTTATGGGTAAACTACCGAACCACATTCGTTAGTTACAGGGTGAACATTAAAAAAACCGACAAACTGCAGGGACGGATTCCTGGTTGAAAATGGAGAAAAAAAGTTGCTATGAATATGTGTCCGGAAACGGACGGTGTGCGTGCAACGACGACAGTTCTTGGCTCTGAGCACTATGGGCTTAACATCTGAGGCCATCAGTCCCCTAGAACTTTGAAATACTTAAACCTAACTAACCTAAGGACATCACACACATCCATGCCCGAGGCAGGATTCGAACCTGCGACCGTAGCGGTCACGCGGTTCCAGACTGAAGCGCCTTCAGCCGCTCGGCCACACTGTCCGGTGCAACGACGACAAATCGTCCCGGAACACAGTACGGAGCTACACGGCATCCACGACATAGCAGGTGTTCAAAGTGGCTTTCATGGGATGCAATGCATGCATTCACAAGTCACATCAAAGTACTTCGGCTTACACCATGTTGGCTCATCGCTTGCCTCGAGTTTTTACTAGGGTTCGTCGCAATTTCCTATAGAACCCGGTCCTCGAAATCTGATGTACGCACAGTCCGCCGCCTCCATGCCTGTTCGTCTGTCTTAAAGGACCCAGGATCACACACACGCCCGAAAAGATCCTGAAATATTGTGTGATGTAGTTGTTGTCTGTGAGGGTACTTGTTTTGGTATGACCGTGCTGCGCCTCAACCCTTTCCCTATGCTTGGCCGTACACAAACACCATCTCGGCTCGTTCTCAACATGAATACGGGGCCATTCTGCTTCTTACAGTACTCTGCTTCATTCAGCCAGACTGCAACACGCAAATAATACACGGCTCTTGGTGAGAGGAAATCACCGAAGTTAAGCGCTGTCGGGGGTGGTCGGCACTTGGATAGGTGACCATCCAGTCCGCCATGCCCTGTTGCCATTGTTCAGGGTGCACTCAGCCTCGTGATGCCAATTGAGGAGCTACTCGACCGCATAGTAGCGGCTTCGGTCAAGAATGCCATCATAACGACCGGGTGAGCGGTGTGCTGCCCCCACGCCCCTCCTATCCGCATCCTCCACTGACGATGACACGGCGGTCGGATGGTCCCGGTAGGCCACTCGTGGCCTGACGACGGAGTGCTTTATTTGGTCAGAGGAAATGTCATTCGTCACGACCATCTACCGTGGCAACGATGCATTTGCGGACACATGTTCATAGGACATTTTTCTTCCATTTCCTGTCAGGAATCCGTCCGTGCAGTTTGTCGGTTTTATTAATATTTACACTTTATGAAGGGTGGTCAAAAACTTCGCGTGCGAAGACCGTACAGTCCAAAATTGTCATGCCAATCAGGCAGCATTGCCGTGAGCATTGAGGCAATTATACCACGGTGGAACCAGGTTGAAGATACCCGTTTGGTAATTGTTTGCTGCACATCCTCGTCCTACAGGAATCGCTGACCATTCAAGGCCTTTTTCAAGGAACCGAAAGTGTGATAATCACACAAGGTGATATCATGATTATAGGGGCGGGTGCTTGAGGGCCTCCCACTTGGGTTGGCTAACTTCTGCTTCACGACAGTCGTAATATGAAGGCGTCACGTGTCGAAGCGCGACCAGCACGGAACCTGGGCCACCATTCCTCAGCGGTGGTTTCGATAGACATGCTCCTCCATAAACATTTTTCATTCTCCTATGGATGTATACCGGTGTTTGTCCTTCGGCAGCCAAGAAAAGAATAACAGCACGTTCACACTGTTTGGACGCATTTGCTAATAACGCCGCCATCGGTGACGTTTCCACATTTACAGAATGCATATCGGAAAGACACGAATGCCACTCCAATCCCTTGCCTACGTGTCGGAGCTCATCTACACGCTTCGGAGTCACGCTACGTTGTTTATACGCTGCAGCAAAACCTTGAAAACGACGGAAACTTTTTGATCGCTGCTTATAATTACGTATGAATATTTTGCTTGTTATTACTTGAAGATATTAGTATCTAACACCGAGCGAGGTGGCGCAGTGGTTAGCACACTGGACTCGCATTCGGGAGGACGACGGTTCATCCTGATTTAGGTTTTCCGTTATTTCCCTAGATCGCTTCAGGCACATGCCGGGATGGTTCCTTTGAAAGGGCACGGCCGATTTCCTTCCCAATCCTTCCCTAACCCGAGCTTTCGCTCCGTCTCTAATGACCTCGTTGTCGACGGGACGTTAAACACTAACCACCACCACCTAGTATCTAACAGCTCCGATACGAGAGAGGAAGTAATTTCTTTATTCAGGTAAATAGCCTATAGACATTAAACACCCTAATTATATGTTCGTCTAAAACTGCACAAAGATTTATACACTTGTTGATTTGAAAAGAAAGAGTATAACTTAACGGCCCGTCATGACGAAGACATTAAAGACGGAGCACGCACTTGGCTGGGGGAAGGAACTCGGCCTCTCCCACGCAAGGTATCTAAGCATTTTCCTTAAGCAACTTAGGAAAACGACGGAAAACCTAAAGCTTGATGTGAGGATGGAGATTTTAAACGCCGCCCTCCTCAATGCGACTGGATTATTTTGTTTGAAATGGTTCTATGAGCGTGTATAGTCTCACACCCTAACGTGCTAATTTACTGGACTCATAAATGAGCCAAAACTGTATGGAATACAGGCACATGACCGATAGCCGTTTGTGTTGTACAATGCTCACCATTAATGTATTTCTGTGGTGGTTTTCAACTCCCATATATACAAAGTTGCCGTAATGATTCCCGATCTGCACTCCGAAAATAGGGCATACAGGCATCTACAGCGCGAAGAAACACAAAGTATTTTTAAAAAATTTATATAAAAGAGGAATAAATGAATTTCTTTCTCAGGTTAAACTGACGATAGGGCAGGAATAATAAACAATGAAAACCCGGGGCGCGTAACGCGGGAAAAATTCCTGGAAAACAAAAAGATATCGTGTGTCATCCATTCTTCGCTGCTCGAATTCAGACAATGTGCTTTATTTCTAGCGTATCGTAATATTTATACTACGGATCCCGCTAGAGAATGAGCAGTTTCGAAAATTACTTTCTGCTGAATATGCTGCAAAGTAGTTATCGAGTCTGCAGAAAGTCATCTATGCAGGGATCCACTCTATATTGTGTTTGCACTGTGTTAATGTGCTCTTGGAAAGATAGTACGTGGCCGAAAAATGTAGAGACAAAATTAAGATTCTTGATTGCTCTGTCAGGTCACCGTCAGGAACAGGCGCCAACGATAATTAAACTCTGATGCGTATAAACATTTAAATGATAGAGCCAACTAGTTTTTCTACTCTCACGACAACGAAATCTGGCTCATAGTTCATAATAAAATGCTCCTGTACAAAAGCAGAATTAGAATTCGCCGCAAATATTAGGTAGTTTGGGAGACCGTGAAATTTTATTTACCGTTATCTGTCAGCAGACCCATGACTGTGATGAAAAAAATGGGTTTCACTTCAAACAGTATTCTTCGATTTGATAGAAAAAGAAAGACCTGGGACGAATCAACTGAACCGGAGGAGGCTGAATGAAGTGGTTCATTAGTAAATACGAGGGCGTGCGGAAAAGTAATGCCCTAGAATTTTTTTCTGAGAAAATTTGAAGGTCTTTCAATAAAACAAACTTCATTAACATTCTATATCATTACTCTTCATGGCTACTTATTTATTTCCCGACATAGTCACCATGCCGACGAGCACATTTCTCCCAGCGAGAGACCAGTTTTTTGACACAGTTATTATAGGATGTTTGACTTCGTTGACCTCACCTCTGCTTGCCCCGCTGCATCACGAGCAAAGTGAAGTCCACAAAGGTGCTATTTAAGTTTTGGTAACACATGAAAATCGGACAGAGCGAAGTAGCTACTGTGTGAAGGATGATCGATGACAGTGAATGCAAGGCGTCGGGTCGTTGCAGATGTTGCTTCGCTCATGTGTGTTCTAGTATTGTCATGCTGAAGGAGAGGGTGCTACATGTGTGGGCCATATCTTGGAATTCGCGGTTTCAGTTTTCTAAGGATCTCGCAGTTATTAGCAGAGTTTCTGGTTCTGCCTTTAGGTGTGAATTACAAATGCACCACGCCTTGAAAATCCCAGAACACTGTGAGCATTACTTTGCCTGGTGATGGCATGGCTCTTAACTTCCCCAGCGTCGGTGATCCTTTACGGCGAAACTCCATTGATGCTCTTATTTCCGGGTTCAAACTGGTGACTCCAGCTTTCGTCACCTGTCACAATGTTATCAAGGAACCCTTCATCCTATGCCTCAAAACGTGAAAGCAAATGTTGACAGATATCCACTCTCCTTTGTTTCATGTCAGGAAGAAGCACTTGAGGCACCCACCTTGCTCAGTTTTCTTACCCGCAGTTCTACAACGATGACCTGTTCACGCTCTCGTGATATTCCACACTTATCTAGGAGTTGTTTCCATGTATCTGACGAGTTTCTCTAATAATTTCATCACCGCGATTCCGAAGAGTTCGTCGGTTGTAGACCCAATGCTCGTTATCTGGGAATGTATTCTGTATACACTACTGGCCATTAAAATTGCTACACCACGAAGATGACGTGCTACAGACGGGAAATTTAACCGACAGGAAGAAGATGCTGTGATATGCAAATGATTAGCTTATCAGAGCATTCACACTAGGTTGGCGCCGGTGTCGACACCTACAACCTGCTGACATGGGGAAAGTTTCCAACCGATTTCTCATACGCAAACAGCAGTTGACCCGCGTTGCCCGGTGAAACGTTGTTGTGATTCCTCGTGTAAGGAGGAGAAATGCGTACCATCACGTTTCCAACTTTGATAAAGGTCGGATTGTAGCCTATCGCGATAGCGGTTTATCGTATCCCGACATTGCTGCTCGCGTTGGTCGAGATCCAATGACTGTTTGCATAATATGGAATCGGTGGGTTCAGGAGGGTAATACGGAACGCCGTGCTGAATCCCAACGGTCTCGTATCACTAGCAGTCGAGATGACAAGCATCTTATCCGCATGGCTGTAACGGATCGTGCAGCCACGTCTCGATCCCTGAGTCAACAGATGGGGACGTTTGCAAGATTATGGCCATCTGCACCAACAGTTCGACGATGTTTGCAGCAGCATGGACTATCAGCTCGGAGACCATGGCTGCGGTTACCCTTGACGCTGCATCACAGACAGGAGCGCCTGCGATGGTGTACTCAACGACGAACCTGGGTGAACGAATGGCAAAACGTTATTTTTTCGGATGAATCCAGGTTCTGTTTACAGCATCATGATGGTCGCATCCGTGTTTCGCGACATCGCGGTGAACGCACATTGAAAGCGTGTATTCGTCATCACCATACTAGCGTATCACGCGACGTGATGGTATGTGTTGCCATTGATTACCCGTCTCGGTCACCTCTTGTTCGCATTGACGGCTTTTTCATCAGTGGACGTTACATTTCAGATGTGTTACGACCCGTGGCTCTACCCTTCATTCGATGCCTGCCAAATCCTACATTTCTGCAGGATAATGCACGATCGCATGTTGCAGGTCCTGTACGGGCCTTTCTCGATACAGAAAATGTTCGACTGCTGCCCTGACCAGCACATTCTCCAGTTTTCTCACCAATTGAATACGTCTGGTCAATGGTGGCCGAGTAACTGGCTCGTCTCAATACGCGTCACTACTCTTGATGAACAGTGGTATCGTGTTGAAGCTGCATGGGTAGCTGTGCCTGTACACGCCATCCAAGCTCTGTTTGACTCAATGCCCAGGCGTATCAAGGCCGTTATTTTGGTCTGGATACTGATTTCTTAGGATCTATGCACCCAAATTGCTTGAAAATGTAATCACATGTAAGTTATAGTATACTATATTTGTCCAATGAATACTTGTTTATTATCTGCATTTCTTCTTGGTGTAGCAATTTTAATGGCCATCCTCGATACGTCACAGTACAAGGCTTAACGAAGGGTTCCGTTTACCAATAATAGCC
This sequence comes from Schistocerca gregaria, assembly GCF_023897955.1. Classification (NCBI taxonomy): domain Eukaryota; kingdom Metazoa; phylum Arthropoda; class Insecta; order Orthoptera; family Acrididae; genus Schistocerca; species Schistocerca gregaria. The sequence continues at coordinate 280,162,870 of NC_064931.1, forward strand.
GCTCCCTCTTCTACTCTATTCCCGGCTGTTTCGATGGAACATTACGGTTTATATGCATCCTCGCCAGGCCTAATCCCTCTTACCTTCGTTCTCCCTTATGCGAGGCATAAAAAGATGGCCACAGAATAGATGCACTGGTTACCCAGAATATCGTTGTTACAAATATGTCCAGCAGCGTTTTCACGAGTGGAAGCATACAAATAGGCTCGTTCTACAGATGCATCTGAATGTCTGCTCGTAACGCGGAAGTTCGTGAACACTTTACAGCTGCAGTTTCGTTGAAATTCTAGTTGTTGGAACGCAGTGTTTTTGTATGACCACAGTTAATGTCTAAAGCATGATGATTACAGTAAAGACAGTCACGAAAATGTGTGTTTAAGTTCCAAGTAATGGAAAATACTAATCTTGTGAAATACTACTTTTCCAGTCCGGCAAATGAGGGGTTCTAGGACACATGAAGAGATACATACAGGAACTTCCTTCATATTCTAGAAAAAAATAAGTTCCATTTGCTCTATTTCATTGGAATTGAAGGCAATGTTCAAGATAATAGAACGTTATTCCTTATTGAACACACAATAGCGATCTAACATCCTGTCAAATTTTCTGAAATACGTGCTGTTCAGTATTCTTCAGTTTTTACAATGTAAAGGAAATATTTTTGACTTGTTCCAAGCTTATAAATACTTCTGATTACTGAAAAACAAAGAATGATGTAAATATCGGAAAAGAGATGTCTTATTATAAGTTAATGGATGAAAAATATACTTGTATCATTGGGTTCATTTGTCGTATTTACAACAAACAGAAAATGGTTCAAAACTTCTCTCTAGCTCCATGTTATGTTCCCCTTGGTCCAGGCAGGAACAGTGCTGTCATTGGTAGATAGTCGCATACAAGCACTGCATTAATCAGAGTATAAGTAAGCTACTTCAGTGATTCAGTGGCCTATATGTATACTGAAAATTCTTTAGCCTTATGTATGCAGGTATGAAGCCTAATCACACTCCAAAAGGATTGGAGGGCCCTGCCATATTGCTCCAAACGTACTGAATTTGGAAGAGATGCGACGACCGTGCTGCCCAAGGTAGGGTTTGGCAGTCACGAAGACAAGCAGTAGAAACTCTCGCCGTGTGCGGGCGGGCATTACCCTGCTGAAATGTAACCCCAAGAAGGCTTGTCGTGGAGGGCAACAAAAGGCTCCTACAGTATAGTGGATATGCCTCTGTGTTGTAAGGGTGCCGTAGATGACAACAAAAGGGGTCATCCTATGAAGAGAAATGTCGTCCCAGATCATCATTTCTGGTTGTTGAGCGTCACCAGACACGTCTTCGCTGCTCATCGAGGCTCATGTCTAAACAAGGATTATCACTGAAGACAATTCTGCTCCTATCAATAAGAGTCCAGGCCGAAGATGTGTCTGAAACGGTGGGATATCAACCTGACTGTCACCCACCATACGGCCCGACCACCAGGAGTGATAGTCTGGGCTGCCATTTCTTTTGATAGCTGGATCCCTTTGGGTGTCTTCAATTGCCGCCTTACAGTTTAGTGGTGCGTCGACGACATTCTACGCTCCATTTCGGTGCCCTTCACGGCAAGCCATCCTGGGCTTTCATTACTGCAAGGTAATGCTCACCTTCACACGGTAAGAGTTTCTACTACTTGTCTTCCTGCTTGGCAAACCCTGCCGTGACCAGCAATGTAGCCCCATGTCTCCCCAATTAAGAGCGTCTGGAGCATTATGGGTAGAATCTTCGAACCAGCACGGGGTTTTGACGATCAAACTCGCCAATTGCATAGATTTCGGCACGATATTCCTCAGTCTATCAATCAATGCCAAGCCGAACAACTGCTTGCGTAAGGGCCAGATGTGTACCAACGCGTTATTGAGTTTCTTAGTTTTTCAACCTCAGTCTCTTGAATAAATCATACAATTTTTCTATACATGCATATCATATCTACCGATATCTGGACGATTCGGATAATTCATTCGTGGTGCGTTGCATCGTTTTCTTTGTCTCAGAGTGTGGTTGGCAAGCGAATATTAAGCAAAACGAAAATGATGTCACAACTTGACATTCTCACATTCGCTGGTAGACCTTGCCACTGAGTGGTTGTAAACAGTGTGACCCCAAGTTCTTGTTTCCAAACTAAAAAAAAATTAAAAATTAAAAATTAAAAAATGTTCTCTCGCTAGCACGTTGTTCAAAAATGGTTCAGATGGCCCTGGGCACTATGAGACTTAACATCTGAGGTCATCAGTCCCCTAGAACTTAGAACTACTTAAACCTAAATAATTCGAGGACATCATACACATCCATGCCTGAGGCAGAATTCGAACCTGCCGGTTAGCATGTTGTCACGTGAACCATTGGCAGACATCTGCTCTGGGTTTGAAATCATTTGGCCACCTCTCTCCTACCTGTCATCCATGGCACATCATTGACAAATTCGCCGTTCAGTGTATGAGACCGGCAGCATTACGCAGCAGTATCACATTACTCACAGCCATTACCATTCGTGAATGGTATGGGGAAGTAAGAACGTTGTTGATACACCTTCATTAAAATCCAATTTCGTCCAACTTTATCGTTCTAGGAGACTGATGACCTCAGAAGTTTAGTCCCATAGTGCTCAGAGCCATTTTAACCATTTTTTGAACCTTCCTCGGTATAATGTTACTATATCTGGCCCTATAGGTTATTTACGCATATTTCATTACTTTTATTTATGGTATGTAAAGCTGACAGTCTCTGCTCCCAATTCTGGCTATCAGCAAAACTTCCTGTGTTTAGGGACAATTTTCTAATGGTACATCGAAGTTGTTTGCAACTTATTCATCTGCGAAAAGTCTCAAGGAGCTTCTGATTTTTGGTGTGAAATTCTTCATACGTATACAGACCGGTAACGCTACTGTTCAACTTTGTTGCGGTACACCTGACTCTGAGTTATCTTCTACTTCTATCTTGTACGTTAAATGCATCGTCATCAATTTAAATGATGTCAGCGCTCTAGCTTCTGCCAACTAGTAACTTTCATCTATAGCAATTGATCACGTATACTCACATGTAGAATGTCTCCCGATTTGTAGAGCAGTAGTTACTAGTATTAACAAGAAAAGTAAGTCTGCTTTTGTGCCCCTGTACATGTACTCCTTTACGGCGTTTAAAGTTATAGGTACGAACGATTCTCACTACTTTTATGTCGGCTTATTGATAAACCTTTTAACTTTCCTAGCACTACTACAATCCCCAATCATATAGCTGTTTTCCTTTTGAAACAATCTATACGTTTATTAATTGTTTTCTTCATTAAGAAATTAACCCTGTAGTATTTTATTTTAAATGATCTGCATTACTTTTATAGTAGCTGAATTATTCGTTCCTAGACAGGATTCGACTCCAAAAATAATCCAAGCATATAGTATTTCATTTTTGTCAGCACAACTGTATTTCATGTCTAGTTGTCCAAATAATTTCTTACGAAGTTCAGAATGTCTCTGCACATTACAAATAATTGCTTTAAATCCATTCAACACAATACTTAGTTTTGTTTTTAATTTCCCGTTCGTCAGCGAACAAATAAATATTGTAATAGCTTACGTTTCCGATATAAGTTCTAGGCAGCAAGTAATTCATCAACAGAAAATCTTGAAAGCTAAATTACCTCTTGCAGTCAGCATTTTCCGCTGCGTTCGTATTGTCTGGAGGTTTCGAAGATCTGAACTCTCCTACAATCCGAGAAGGCAAATAACACCATAAATGGTGAAATATTCCAAAGTAAATCGCCCCCTTAAAATAAGCAAAATTTTTTCCTGAAACTTCTGACATTTACTACTACGGGTACGCCTTGATGTTTGATTTTTTAAAACGTTTTGAGAGAAAATAAAAATATTATTCTGTGATAGTAGTAACGTTAGCATTTCCATGGCATTATTGAAGGATTCAAAATAAAATATAACGACATGAAACAACATTAATTTAGTACAATCTTATGGCTTCAGAGGATTTAAAAATATTACTTCCATGTTTATTGAGACATATATCTTTCTAGACACCGTTTTCAAGTACTGGTTGCAATTTCAGGGCCAGTGTTTTTAACTACCTGCATTGACGTTGATTATCCGTTCTTGTCGCTATAAGGCTTTCTCTTTCCCAGTTTCCTTATACAGTATTCACTGTCGGGATGGTGTCTTAAAGCAATCTCCAAGGTGCGCTGGCCATTAGTCATCTCTTTTTTGTATATGCGATGTATACCCAAGTTCCTTGTGTTTTTCGATTCGATTCCGGCCCCTCGAGATGACCAAACAGTTAATATTCTGTTGTCTTATTCGGAAACAGCGGTGTTCAATTCAAATTCGGCCGTCCTCATTTCATTTTTCCTGGGTTTCTTAAATCAGTTTAGACTAATGCTGGATATCTCCATCTTCGATCGTTACCAATCGAGCTACTCCTTCTCTAATAATTATCATATCGATGAGACGTTAACATTTGACATTTCCTTACTTCAAAATAAAGGATTTACACACTTTAAAAACACTGTCTACAGTTTTCGTATCATTGTCTGTATTTTTTATTCGTTCATAAATGGTTAGTTCTTCAACATAATTATTGATCACACACTGTATGGAAATTCTCCTCTCTTTGGGAACAAAATTGGAATTTTGAGGTAAGTTCTTATGGGACCAAACTGCTGAAGTCATCGCTGCCTTCGCTTACACACCACTTAATCTAACTTAAACTAACTTACGCTAAGGACAACACAAACACCCATGTCTGAGGGAGGACTCGAACCTCCGACCGTGGCAAGGCGCCTGAGAAAGCGTTGCTACCACGCGCGCCATCCCTCTCTTTGTTTCATCGCAGGTACATTTATGAAAATAACAGCCGGATCAGACAAGATAACTTGATATGTCCTGCAGGAAATGTTGCTTGTGGGAAAACCGGGAGTTATCAAGTTCAATATTACTGCCACCAGAAAAAGGTAACATTGCTCACCCAGACATCTCTGTTTGACACATGGCTATAAAACAGACATGGTTCGACACTCTAGGGAAGTATTTGTTCCTCTTATTGCTTAGAGTTACGACATTTTATTGAGCTACAAAGAACTACACTCATTTTATTACCTAAACAGTGACTTTTGTCCCACCTCTGCGACTTGCTTGCAATATTAATGACATTGTAGGGTAGAAAGTTGGATGATGCGTTTCCGATTATACATCCGCGAAGAGTCTTTACATTTAAACTGAAGTTTGGACGTCTACTCTTCAAATAATGTATTAGTCAACAATCATTACACTCTGTAGATATACTCGTAGGCTTCAGAGCCCACAATTTTTCTTCTGTCTGTAACGATTAGAACGGCATTGTAATAGTGGAATATGAAATATAAATACCTCTAATGTGACGCAGAGGTAGACTGAAGCAGTGAAGGCAATTACACAGAAATGTGGATTGCAATTGGCGTTGGAACATTTACTGAACATATAACCCGCCAAACCTGTGAAAGCCGTATGTTTTTGCTAAAAGAATACTCTGTTGCTTAGAGAACGTTTCAAGGGTTACTCAGTTTTGTGGACATGCCAGAACGGCCTACTGTAAATATATAAACGTAACCAGTATTCTCTGTTAAAACATTCTGGTGATCATTGTTCAGGCTTTATCAATTTAAAGGCAAGTAGTTGGGCGAACACATGAATGCCACTCGCTCAGTAATTCACGCATGAACTGTATTTTTCATCTACCTTCCCAATGACAGAACTGTATGTAAGATTTGCGACCATATAACTCTTATTCCTATCTTTACGAACTTACATAGAGATTGCTGTGCCTGCTGTATTCAGTGCATAGGGGCCGAGATCACTAGCTGTATTCAGTTGCGCCCTAGATGATAATACTTGGCTTTATTTTGTCTATTGTGCCGCTCAACAATGCAAGTTGCCAGAGTACAGTTACCACGGCAGGACTTAACACGTATGCAGAAGCAACTGTAGGACAGGCTGAAGAGAAACATACTTGCTGGCACTACATTTTGCCACTTAGCACACCAGCGAGAACGTGATGTGCCACATGCAGTCAGAAGTGGTTATAGATGCTAGGTAATGGAATCAAACGCAGTGGTGTGAGTCACACGAGTTAAACTGCACAGAAGACACCATCTCACCGTCGACACAGATAGATCCACATCCTTTACAGTGATTTAGTCAAGATTGTGAACGAAGCTGTAAAATCTACAAAATCCATGAATATGTAATGGCGGCCATCCCGTTCTGTGGTCACATTGTGTGGTTCAGTACCCTCTCTTTGCTTTGTGTGACCTTATTAAGTACAATAGATCCACACACGCATCATTGTCGTGGCAGTAAATCCTCTACATTTTAAACGATAAGAAATAAGCACTTCCCGAAGACATATCACCGTTTGAACTCACTCATATACTGTCGTTTGGTCCTTTTGGTGATAAGTAGATCTACCGGTGTTGTATTTTTACGGTCATTTTCTTTTTCCAATATTTACTTATCACAAACGCTACTGCCGTTGACTACAACAAGCGTGAGTGTTAAAAAGAGACTTAAGCTCTTTAACGTTAAGGAGCGCAGTACTTTATATTTTTCTGTATTTAAAGTCATTACCAGATATTAAATCAGACTTTAATATCATTTGGTGCTTAAGGTACCCAACATCGAGCTTGTCGACATGAAATATCGCCTCAGTGGGTGAATATAGTTGTGGTGTCATTGGTTATAAAATATATCGGTTGCGTATAACTGCTTTATTCTCAAAGTTATTCGGGTTGGAGCTCACTTGTGCTAAGTGACCACAACATGTAATGAATTATTTTATTCTAAAATACTAATAAGCTGAGACACTGGTACCCTTGTGACATTTAATGTTGATGATCTACATTTAACCTAGTTCATCCTCGGAATTAGCTAACGACAACATATGATCTGAAATACTACACTGAAACCGTTAGATTTTCTAGAATATTCTGTTACCTAGAAGATTCCTCAGCGCTGAGAGAGGCACTCGTTCTATCCTGAATGGTTTTAGTTTAAGTGATTTTCAAGTAAGATACGTTAGGTTATACTACAAGGTGATTTTGAAATCTTTATTGCGTTCCTTGATTTTACAAAAATTTTTAACATTGAGTATCGTACACGGTCTATTACTTCTCATTGCCTAGCAGTTGCTCATCTGTTTCTGCTTCTTTTAGTGCCTACACTTTACAACTGACCGTGTGCGGAGCACCATGTAGGCTACAGCGAGCGAAGCACAGAGGTCCTTAATGGAATGCAAGTGCTCTTGAGCGCTATGGCGAAAATTATTTACATCTATGTATCTACGCCGCAAAACAAAAAAAAGTTCAAATGTGTGTGAAATTTTATGGGACTTAACTGCTAAGGTCATCATTCCCTAAGCTTACACACTACTTAAACTAAATTATCCTTAGGACAAACACACACACACACACCCATGCCCGAGGGAGGACTCGAACCTCCGCCGGGACCAGCCGCACAGTCCATTACTGAAGCGCCTTAGACCGCAAAACGTCTTATGGAATGTGTCTGAGAATATTTTAGGTGTTTCCCGCTTCATTCGCGAATTTTCGACGATAAATATTCATATTAGCTCGAATTTCTTTCATTTTACCACCATGGTTATTTCGCAAGATACATATGGAAGGAAGTTGCTTGTTATTTGACCGTTCCTGGGCAACACGCTCAACCACAACATTCAATGCCTTTTTTTGTAGCATGTTCCACTGTAGTTGGATGAACACTTCCGCAAGTATCGTGCTTACCAATACGACCTATGACGAGACTTGATGCTGTTCCTCAAATAATTCTAATTAGTAAGTGTTCCAGAGGGGCAAACAATACTCAATATTCGAACGAATAACGATTTTGTAAGTTTAGATCTTTTCGAGAATAAATTACATTTCCATAGGACTTTTGCTATGGATCTCATTATGGATTCAACATCCCGTAACACTAGTTCTATGTAGTAATAAAAATATAAACCGTTTGCGACCGAAGGGCCTAGATATTTATAGTTGTAGCTATAGACTGGTTGTCTATTCGCAAGCCAGAAAATACGTGAGGTGCACTAGCAGTGGGATTCAGTAAATTATCAGTACAAGTAGTAGTAACCAGGTATTAAACTTCAAAAATAAAAGTTCATTTTTCCAAACGACATTAAAATTTTTTTTATTGTTAATGATTTTTTGAAGATAACGTATTCCTCAGCCTAAATTATTAGCCAAACAACAAGTCTCCAAGTCATCTTACGCAGTAGAGACAATCTTTTAGCGTTGTGATACAACTGTATCATCCAGCAACAGCGTCAAGGGGCTTCCTATATTTTCCGCTAGATCTTGAACAGTAACGGCCCTATAACATTCACTTGTGCTACTCTGAAAGTTTCTATCCATTAGGAAGTTATGAATTAATCACAATGCTGGTCCCATACGTCGTAAGATCGTACCTTCTTCACCATCCGAAAGTGTAGGACTGTGTGGTATGCCTTCTAGAAGTAAAGGAACAAGGAATCAACATTGGCGCTGTTATGCACGGTCCTCAAGATCTAATGTGAAAAAAGAGCAAGCTGTTTCACAAGATCGTAATTTACAAACTCCTTGTTAATTAATACAGAGGAGATTTCCAGCCTCGAAAAAGGTAATAATGCATGATCATAAAATATTTCCGTCTTTCAACAACAGATTGGTCTACACTTACTTACCTTTGTTCGATGTCCATTCTTCAAAACCAGAATGACTTTTTTTTTTTGTTGTCCATCGATGTACAAAACATTGCTGCTATGACGGTATCAAGTTCTTTCACATACTCGCTATAGAATCGTACATGTATGTCATCAGATCCAGTTACCTTTTCTATAGTGAAAGATTTCAGTTGATTTTCAATCCCACGAGCGCTCATCGCAATGTCTGCCCTTCCCGAATTCATGCGACAGTTGAAAGAGATCCCATAGTACTAGCATACTGAGTGAATCAATTTCATAAAACCGAATTAAGTATTTAGATCTTCTCTTTATTAACCTGCGTCTCAGTTGTATTATCACTGAGGCACATTATTTGTTTACTGACTTTATGCTAGATTTATATTGCCATAGGATTTCGCGTCAGATCAGTAGGTAATATTTCACTATCGACTTTACTACACGTTGCTTGTGGTGCTCTCTTTACGCATAATTTGTATTCGTTCAGTTTCTGTTTATTAAGAATGCTCGAACTTCAGTTATATCAGTGATTTCGCCATCTTTGCATATTTAAGAAATTGTAACACGGCTATTGAAGCACGGAGGGTTTTCTCGTCCTTCATAACCTTCCACATTCTCGTTTAAAGCTTACTGTGAAATACCTGTAAATTTTAGCCGTTGATACTCCACATCTTGGACCCAAAAAAGACTGTAATATAATATAATAATCATTGGTAAGGTAACATGACATCTGTTTCTTGCCACAGATACTTGGGAACAATATTCCTTTATATTCTTTCCAACATCTGTGTCAATCGTGCCATGACAGCAGTAAGGCAACTGATTCCCTCCTCTTCATTAACTGAACAGAAACCATATATACACATCAAAAAAAGTTTTGCATCACCCCGGTTCCCAGAACTCGTGAAGATAGACGTTAGTGGATATCACAGAAACAGTCTCTTTGACTGTTCAGAAATGTCACTAAACCTGCTCAAAGATGTAAAAAACCATGCATGAGCAGCGCCTATTAGACGGAAGATGTCCGACAGTCGATCAGTTGCAGTCATTCCACCAGGAAGGAGGTACACGGCTCGTGTTGGCTGTAGTTCAACCATACCTAGACGGTCAATACCGTGGTTCGATCGCGCCCGCATTTTTATTTTATGCCAGGAAGGGCTCTCAACAAGGGAAGTGCCCAGGCGTCTCGGAGTGAACCAAAGCAAGGTTGTTCGGACATGTAGGAGGTACAGAAAGAAAGGAAGTGCCGATGACATGCCTCACTCAGGCCGCCCAAAGGCTACTACTGCAGTAGATGACCCTTACCTACGGATTATGATGCGTAGGAACCCAGTCAGCAACGCCACCATACTGAATAATGCTTTTCCTGCAGCCACAGGACGTCGCGTTACGACTCAATCAGTGCGCAATAGGCTGCATGATGCGCAACTTCATTCCCAACGTCCATGGCGAGGTCGATCTTTGCAACCACGACACCATGCAGTTCGGTACAGATGACGAATGGACCGCTCAGGATTGGCAGCACGTTCTCTCCACCGATGAGTGTCGCATATGCTTTCAACCAGACAATCGTCGGAGACGTGTTTGGAGGCAACCAGGTCAGTTTGAACGCCATAGACACACTGTCCAGCGAGTGCAGCAAGGTGGAGGTTCCCTGATGTTTTGGGGTGGCATTATGTGGGGCGAACGTACGCCGCTGGTGTTCATGGAAGGCGCCGTAACGGCTGTAAGATACGTGAATGCCATCCTCCGACCGATAGTGCAACCATATCGCCAACGTATTGGCGAGACATTCGTCTTCAAGGAAGACAATTCGCGCCTCCATCGTGAACATCTTGTAAATGACTTCCTTCAGGATAACGACATCGCTTGACTAGAGTGGCCAGCACGTTCTCTAGACATGAACCCTATGGAACGTGCCTGGGATAGATTGAAAAAGGCTGTTTGTGGACGACGTGACCCACCAACCACTACGCCGAATCACCGTTGAGGAGTGGGGCAATCTAGATCAACAGTGCCTTAATGAACTTGTGAATAGTATGCCACAGCGAATACAGGCGTGCATCAACGCAAGAGGACGTGCTATTGGGTATTAGAGGTACTGGTGTGTATAGCAATCTATACCACCAGCTGTGAAGGTCGCGCTGTATGGTGGTACAACATGCAATGTCTGGTTTTTATGAGCAATAAAAACGGCGGAAATGATGTTTTGTTGATCTCTATTCCAATTTTCTGTAGAGGTTCCGGAATTCTCGGAACCAAAGTGATGCAAAACTTTTTTTTATGTGTGTATTTTCTTTTTGTCACGTTACGCTCACAATTAGATTCTCTAGGTGCCCATGATGTTTAGAACGATCTGAAATGAATTAATATTCCTGGAACCTCTTTAAATGAATCACGTCGCCCTCCCTGCAGCTGGTAAGTTTAAATCTCTCACTAGCACCAAGTGCAATATCCTCCAAATGTTCAATTATGTAGTTTATAAAAGTGATGTATAAAAGTATTTGATTGCCAGCTTTGGCTCATCTCAGATAATTGTTTTCACCAGAATATTTCGCATTCAGAAACTGTAAGAACCTCATTAGATACTATAGAGTTCTTTACAAAATAAATCCACCGCCGCCACCACCACCAGCATTCAAGCTATCCTCACAGTACCGGGTGTATCAAAAAGAATCATCCAATTTAAAAAAAATCATAACCATTATGTTGTTTGAGATACGTGTGTGAACAACCTACTGTTGGAAAGAGCGAACTCTCGAGTTTTGCATGGCATGTGGAAACGCGAAAATTTTCAAATCAAAGGATTACTGAATGATGGATCGGTCACACTGGATCAAATGATTCAGCCTTACATTACTGGCATCCAAGGTCACCAGACCTGACTGTATGTAATTATTTCTTGTGGGGGTTTATAAAAGACTCTGTTTATGTGCCTCCATTACCAAAAACAATGAATGAACTGAGACATCGCATAAAAGCAGATGTGCGAGCTGTAACTTAAGACGTACTTGCTGCAATTTGTGAACAATTTGAATACCGCGTTGACATATTCCATGCATCTCAAGGTGGCATATTGAATACCTATGAAACGATATTAAAAAACTGTTTGAGTTTCCCGTTCATCAAAAAACATAATTCATTGTATATGTTTATTAGTTTCAGAAAACTAGACGTGTCAGATCGGATGATTCTTTTTGATACACAATACAATAGAAAATTAATATTTCACTTATAGTCTCAGCTAGCTGTTTGTTCCAAGTAGATTGTGAGCGTTGTAATATTTAAAGAGTGAGTGTAATTCCTAGACCTTACGCTCGTCCATTTAAATAATACCGTATTCTCATTCCTGGACTCACTTTCGTGAGGACGATGGATCAGATCCCCGTCCAGCCATCCACAATTAGGTTTTGCGTGAGTTTCCAAGATCACTCCAGGCAAATACCAGAACTGTTCCTTTGAAAAGAGCACTGCCAGTTTCCTTCCCCCATCGTTTCACACTCCGAGGTTGTGATCCGTCTCTAATGACCGTGATATCGACGGAGAGTTGAAGTCAAATCTTCCTTTCCTTAGTATTATCATTTTTTTCTCACTGGCAGGACATTGGAAACAAATCAGTACATACTGTGTTTTAAAGTCCCCCGCCGCGTTTTTCGGTCAGTGTGTGAAGGTTAGTCTCAGGAAACACCTTAAGAGTTTTAATACGGTTTTAACAAATAGATAAACTCATTCATGAGAAATGTTTGTGTATATAATTTATTAACACTACGCCAGACAAGTCGTCTGCCTATAGGTTCTTAGTGCTTCCCGTGCGAAGCCGGAGCGGTTCGCTAGCGGACAAATAAATATTAACTCCCATCTAAGGAAAGAAACAATATTTTGAGCAGACATAATGAACAGTTTGTCTTTATCACATATTTGCCAAAATATCGGTGGATGTATGCAAGATATAGTGTACTGATGGCGCTTATCGCTACATTCCTCTTTAGGTCAGAGAACAAAGAAAGAAAATAAATCCCGAAATATCACACGTAGATTCCATTACGACAGCGTTAAAAACTTAAATAATAATCATATACAAACGCAAATAACTGTATGAAACAGAAACTTTACATAAGGCAAGACTTTCTGTTGGATTCTTGGGACGTGAATTAAAAGTGGTAATCAAAGAAAACCATAGCTCATGGCTCTTACGTGTTAAAAGTATTAGATATTTCTAGAAACAATCAACAAAGGAATTATTGTGTGTGCTTTTGTAGGTGACAGAATGCAGGCAGTACTAATACCATAAAACGACCTGGTAACTGGCCAAATCTAATGCCATAGCGGTCTGTCCTCTGTGAGATTTGGAAATGGCATCGCTGTGCAGAAATTTTAAAGCAGATGTAGTTCCTTCTTTAAAAGGCGTCGGCGTATCGAAATTATTAACCTGATGTAGCGTCTAGCGTCTGGACAGACCTTTCCATGAGTACTTCACGAGCGGTACCCTACCACCTTCATGGAAATAAAAAAATGGGTATATAAACACATAATGAGGAATGGATCACAGATAGGATGTTGTTCCGTTTACATACTGCTGTCTTGCTCAGCGTGCACACCGGGTGATTTTTTCCAACGTGTACAAACCCCAGGGACTGATCGATGAGAGGATATGGAACAAAAAGGTCTAATGAACTTATGTCCGGAAATGCATGGTTTGCATGCTAGAGCCCATTTATTCAATCATACATCGTTAAAGAGCCTGGTGTCTAATACGCACTGTACCATGTAGCCACACAGTAGGCATGGTTTCCTCCTAGAGGGTGGTACTGTCCCCCATGCGTCATGCCCTAGTGCCCTCTCCTGCCATAGTAATTGGTAATGTTGTGTCCGATTCACTTCTCTTGCTGACTCACCTTGTAGCGAATGTGATAAATCGTTGTATGCAATAGTTCCGTATTCGAAGCACGAGCTTCCCGACATGATGTTTACTTGCGGAAAGGCAAATGGCGAAGAGTGGCGGACAACAAGGTTGCATCAGGAGACCTATCCACGCTAACAACAATCTCAGCATTCAGTGTTTGCAACAGTGTTTAGCCGTTTGGCTGAGACAGGGTCGTTTCAGGAAGCAGAAAAGCATGAAGGACGTACCCGACATGATCGGGCACCAGACTTGGAGGAAAATGTGATTAACACTGTGGAAAGGCGACCGCCGTGTGAGTACCAGGCAGTTGACCCACCAGTACAGACTAAGCCAGACAACTGTGTGGAATATTCTTCATGATAGTTGTTACTACCCATAACACTTACAGCGTGTGCAGAGCTTACTAGTGACGGACTTTCCACATCGGGAGCAGTTTTTTCACTGGTTGCTTCACCAGGCAACCACGATTCCAGGATTTGTCATCCATCCAATTCACAGATGAGGCCACCTTTACGTGCAGTGGTATCTTAAACTTTCGTAATAGTCATCTGTGGAACAGTATGCAGAGCCCCCATTCTACGGTTACAGCAAATCACCAGCATCGGTGCAACCGGAATATGTGGGCGGGATAATTGGCGACCGTAATTTGGGGACAGTTTTGCCTCCACGTCACCTAACAGGCCGGAACCGTTGGCGTTTCTTGCGGGTGACTTTGATTTCCCTGCTGGAAAAAGCGCCATTGGTGATTCGAAGGGTTATGTGGCTGCTATATGATGGTATTCCAGCCCACTTCGCCGTTAACGTCCGGACGCATCTCAATTGTGTCTTCCCTGGTCGGTGGATCGGACGAGAGGCTCCAGTTGCATGACCTGCTCGTTCACCGGATCTCAACCCGTGCGATTTCTGGTTATGGGGCCATCTCAAAAGTATCATGTATGTAGAGCCCATTTCAGATGTGGAGACACTATAGCAGCGTATTCATGCTGCCTTTGACGCTGTTCGGATGCAGCCTGACCGATGTGAACGTGTGAGACAGAACATCCTACGGGGCATACACGCATGCATTGAGGCACATGGAAACCATTTTCACCACATACTGTAGCTGTGGCTGCATGGTGCAGTGTGTATTAGACCGCAGTTTTTATAACAACGTATGTATGAATAAATGGTCTGTAGCCTGGAAACCATGCATTGCCGGTCATAAGTTCATTAGATCTGTTTTTCCGTATTCTCTCATCGATCAGTCCCTGGAGTTTTTACACACTGGAAGAAATCACGCTGTAGAAATAAACTTAATAATTTCCCTCTTTCTAATATGATGTGAAGTAGATAGAATTGCGACCCTTCTCTTCATAGATAAATATATGCTCAAACATCTCGTTTGCACTAAATATTATTAATTACTGTTAAATATCTAATGAAAATATTTGAGACAACAGCATATACGTCCTCATTGTGAGTCTTAATGTGAGCGTGCAGATGTTTGCTTCACAGCAGAATACCTGCGAATTTTTAAACAACCCTAGAAGCAATATAAATTAACATCACCTGCGGTTCAACATTATCATGTTTTATACAACATTTGTTTCAATCAAAGTATGGCTGCGACCATTTGAACTATTATTAGCAATTTATTTATGAATTCGAACAGCTGACGATGCTTACTACAAGGCCATTAAATAGCGATTCATAAATAGACATTTCTCTACGCAAGACACAAGAAAAGTAGGTTTGTCACTTGACAGTACCATCAAGTAATACTAAGCTTCGAGGTGAATGAAAGTTCATTTTGGTTCAAAACGATTAACAATCACAAATTACCTGTTAAAACTTTTCGCTACGGTCGCAGGTTCGAATCCTGCCTCGGGCATGGATGTGTGTGTGATGTCCTTAGGTTCGGTAGGTTTAAGTAGTTCTAAGTTCTAGGGGATTGATGACCTCAGAAGTTAAGTCCCATAGTGCTCAGAGCCATTTGAACCATTTCGTTAAAACTTTTGAAATAACACAACACATAGAAACTACGACTAGGAATATTTTCTCCGAACATATTCTTCGTTGTATTTCATCAGTTTCGCAGAAAGTGCTAGGCAGACGCGTTGAACAATTCTCACGTATATTTCCCCTTCTCCAAGTCGTTAGCCTTCAGTTTTTCGTCTTATTCAGTAATTTAACTGTGATTATGTTTAAAAACTTCATCTTTAACGTTTTCATACCGTTCTCTATTCAAAACGTTTGTGTTTCAAAAATGACCGGTATATTTGAAACGGCAATACAAACTAAACGAGCAGTGATAGAAATACACCGTTTGTTGCAAAATGCTTGGGACAACAGTACATTTTCAGGCAGACCAACTTTCGAAATTACAGTAGTTACAATTGTCAACAACAGATGGCGCTGCGGTCTGGGAAACTCTATAGTACGATATTTTCCACATATCCACCATGCGTAGCAATAATATGGCGTAGTCTCTGAATGAAATTACCCGAAACCTTTGACAACGTGTCTGGCGGAATGGCTTCACATGCAGATGAGATGTACTGCTTCAGCTGTTCAATTGTTTCTAGATTCTGGCGGTACACCTGGTCTTTCAAGTGTCCCCACAGAAAGACGTCACAGGGGTTCATGTCTGGCGAATAGGGAGGTCAATTCACGCCGCCTCCTGTATGTTTCGGATAGCCCAAAGCAATCAAACGATCATAGAAATATTCATTCAGGAAATTAAAGACGTCGGCCGTGCGATGTGGCCGGGCACCATCTTGCATAAACCACGAGGTGTTCGCAGTGTCGTCTAAGGCAGTCTGTACCGCCATAAATTCACGAAGAATGTCCAGATAGCGTGATGCAGTAATCGTTTCGGATCTGAAAAATGGGCCAATGATTCCTTTGGAAGAAATGGCGGCCCAGACCAGTACTTTTTGAGGATGCAGGGACGATGGGACTGCAACATGGGGCTTTTCGGTTCCCCATATGCGCCAGTTCTGTTTATTGACGAAGCCGTCCAGGTGAAAATAAGCTTCGTCTGTAAACCAAATGCTGCCCACATACATATCGCCATCATCAATCCTGTGCACTATATGGTTAGCGAATGTCTCTCGTGCAGCAATGGTAGCGGTGCTGAGGGGTTGCCGCGTTTGAATTTTGTATGGATAGAGGTGTAAACTCTGGCGCATGAGACGATACGTGGACGTTGGCGACATTTGGACCGCAGCTGCAACACGGCGAACGGAAACCCGAGGCCGCTGTTGGATCACCTGCTGCACTAGCTGCGCGTTGCCCTCTGTGGTTGCCGTACGCGGTCGCCCTACCTTTCCAGCACGTTCATCCGTCACGTTCCCAGTCCGTTGAAATTTTTCAAACAGATCCTTTATTGTATCGCTTTTCGGTCCTTTAGTTACATTAAACCTCCGTTGCAAACTTCGTCTTGTTGCAACAACACTGTGTTCTAGGCGGTGGAATTCCAACACCAGAAAAATCCTCTGTTCTAAGGAATAAACCATGTTGTCCACAGCACACTTGCACGTTGTGAACAGCACACGCTTACAGCAGAAAGACGACGTACAGACTGGCGCACCCACAGACTGCGTTGTCTTCTATATCTTTCACATCACTTGCAGCGCCATCTGTTGTTCAAAATTGTAACTACTGTAATTTCGAAAGTTTGTCCGCCTGAAAATGTACTGTTGTCCCAGGCATATTGCAACAAACGGTGTATTTCTATCGCTGCTCGTTTAGTTTTTATTGCCGTTTCAAATATACCGGTCATTTTTGAAACACCCTGTATATGTCTTAACGAATAAGCCGTGTAGTAAACTCATCGCAATCCCTTTCACTAGCTTATTCCTTGGTATGTACGCTGGAATCCTATATTCATCGTCGACTGAATAAGCACTTGCGGAGTATCGCGAAATATGTTTTTACATCATTCTGTAGAAAACAAAACAGAAGAAAGGAAAGTCAGACTTCACAGTGGCAGTAAGAGACTGCCCACATCACATCCACTTGCTGCCTGACTACCCATTTTACTAATACCTCTTGATGCTTCTTGTATAACTCAGTGGATGGAGTTCATCATCTCACGACAAATTTGATTTTATTCAGTACTTTTTCACAAATTTTAATTATTACAGTCTACGGTTTACCTTTTTCGGCTTCCAGAGTAACTTGCTAATGTTGTCTTAATAACACGAGCGACATTTGGGCATTTCTCAGTAAGTTGGATAGTATTTTTTGGCTTCGCCTTTTCTAAAATCTAGAAAAATGTGTTGCAACTATGTGGTCACTCATTGCTGTATTGGTATTAATTGCATTGGAATTTCGGGGCATGTCAATTGTCACAAGCCGGCCGCGGTGGTCTCGCGGTTCTAGGCGCGCAGTCCGGAACCGTGCGACTGCTACGTTCGCAGGTTCGAATCCTGCCTCGGGCATGGATGTGTGTGATGTCCTTAGGTTAGTTAGGTTTAAGTAGTTCTAAGTTATAGGGGACTAATGACCACAGCAGTAGAGTCCCATAGTGCTCAGGGCCATTTGAACCAATTGTCACAAGACCAAAGACGAAACCATTACACATTTGTTGTCTCATTATTTGAGACACGTAAGTTTCGTTAGTTCGTTCAGGACAGTTTCGCAACAATCTCCAGCTCACACATGTAACAGTGCAGTGCGTTGGCTTACGAGTTACGAAGATGAGACAAACCTAGAGCTTATCTGCGTGACGTTTAGCGACCATTTTGGATTTGAACCTATTTTACGCATTTTTATAGGCGGATGCCGGAATGATATCCCTCGCCTACAGCGACAGGAAAGACGCCAGATCATAGGATTAAAGTAAAATAATTGCAAAATTGTAGATGTTTGATCGCCTGTCACCAGCGAGCCGTAAGACAGGCAGGTTAAACATTTAAGAAAAGAAGAGTATTTATCATCATTTCCTGCGATTCATAGTCAATATCATTTTTAAAACTGTAAATCTCATTAATTTATTATGTAATCAAGGGGGGAAACTTGACCGGACTTTTCGCAAGGCGCTCCTCGCGTCAGATCTGACCTGTTACCGATGAAGCTACTTCCAGCGTAGTGGACTTTGAACCTATTTATAGAAGATGTACGTAGACAGTTTGCCGCTTAATCCGTCACAGAGACAATGGGGCTTCCATCGGAGACGATTCCTTTTATTATCACCCCGAGGGTGCTGATCAACTGTAACTGTGATTATGTGTGTAGTGACATTTCTTGAACGGGTGCAAACTCTCGCGTTCTGAGGAATGATTTTGGCCTTTCAGATGGAATAGAATACACCACACTAACTTTGAAAATGATATCACTATCATTATACAGTATTTGCATCTCGTAAACTCGCTAAAGTATCATAGGAAATGCCTTTACATCACGGTATAGCAAACAAAAATACGTGCAATAGGGCCCTATGCATTGTATTGCTAATAAATATCGTAGATATATACTTCTTGAATGTGGCCATTTTGAGTGCACCAATGATTGTTACAAGAGGAATAGTACGACAGCTACCAAAAAAGTTATTTCTCATGCGACATAAAAGAAAAATCCAAGAAAAGACAAGGTAATAGTGTTTATTATAACACCGGTACATTATTGTAAGTTCCTGGAAGGTCATTTCTACATATCAATGAACAGACACTTATTACACCTTGAGTCTTGCACTTTGGTAGTGACGAATCGGCCATGGCTCATATCCATTATGTTTCCTTCACGGGCAACAAGGAGATAGCAAAACTTCTGCCACGACTATATGATAAATCAAACGTCTGGATTCAGCAGTTTCAGCCTGAGAACCACCAAAAAGGCAGTGTGTCGGAACTCCACGTTTCGAATCTAATCTGTCTATCAGACAGTATATCAAACATGGCTATAAACGGTCGTCCGAGGCGATGCTATCACTCGGCTGATTTAGAACACGGCGCAACACAGGTGTAGCTGGATCAAGGGTCACGCGAACCGCTGCCGTCAGGGACGCACGCGAGGCGAACACAGTCATTACTGAACTTACGTAGGGAATCATCTTCTGTGAAGGCCAGCGTTTGGAAAAGAAAAGCGTCTCGAGGAAGCTGTCAGCATTGGCAGAAACATCGCTAAAACGTGAAGTACAAATAGTTCTCCGCACACTTTAACGTGTTGCCTAGTACTGAAGCACGTGAGACGTACCACTACAAAAATTTAGTATGGAGGTTTTTTTAAGTAACCAACCCGCATTCGTCTCAGATGTGTAGTACGCCTACGGGAAGCCTAACTAAAGATAATTGGACGAGGGTTGAAAGCCAGCTCTGTGAAAATATTAGTTCAGGGTCATACAGACTCCTTCATTGTTGTATAGCTTTTCTATCCTTTTATCTGGTACAGAAAGATTACATTTTTAAATTTTTTTCGTTTCGTTTTAAGTCTTTCTGTATCTTTGATTTAAAAAGAAACATAATAATGTCTTTACTCTTTATCGTTAGTCCTACTTTTTGTAGTGTCAGCTAATGTTGGGCTGTCATCCCCCTCGATTTCTGGATTATTTTAGTATTATTTTAAGGCAGTTTGCCTATTGCTTACTGATGACCATCAGTTTCCCTAAGGGACGAAAGCTGTGCGTAAACCGTGTGAACTATGTCATTCACGTATTCACGTGTTTTCAGTAGAATTTATTATAAAAAATAACTCAAAAATGAGTCATTTTATCAAGCTTAGCATTCTGGCTGAACTACGTTTTAAGGCTATATTATTTGTAAATTCTTAGTATCTTATTTGTCAAACTTAGATTAAATGAACCTTTTTCTAATCTCATGACATATAATAAATATTGAAAATCATTTCCTATTTTATGTAGGAACGAGATGGCCACTTTATGCCATCAACGAAAAAGTAAGGTGCTAATGAAATGATTTACGAACTACAGACACCATAAAAATATTTACTTGTCTTAAGCTATCATTTTCTGAGTTGGAGCGTGTGTATTCCATTCGACCTAACAAATCGAAACAGTTCGACAAAAACTGCATGTTCAGACTCCGTTCAAGAAACATAGCTATATCAAAATCATAATCATAGCAGTGGCTGATCAGGACTCTTCGGTTCGTAGTTAAAGATTTGTCTCCAATAGTCTCCGTTTCCTCCTCAGCAAACTGGGCTTTAGCTTCCTTGATCTAAAAACTTACGAGTGTCATGTCTGGATAGGTAAAGCGTCTACTACACCTAAAGTTTCTTCTTGTGTATCAGTTATTTGCTTGGACCATTCAACTCTCCCTACGATTCAAATGTGTTTCTTTCCATATCATTTAGTTCCGTGCGCTAATAGTCGAAGTTACAAGGCGACTCTGAAAAATACACCCCTTCATGGCGTAATAATATATATGTGATTTGAAATAATCTATTTTTTTAATTGCAGTAAACAAAGATAAAATTCGTAGGAATTTAAGCGTTTGAGGTGGAACCACGTGGCGTAGTAGTAAGAAAATCGACTCGTATTCCTGATTATGGTGGATCAAATCCCAGCCCGGCCATCCATCTGTGGGTTTTCCGTGGACTGCTTAAACCACTTAAACCAAATATAGGGACAGTTTCATTGGAAAAGACACGGCCAATATCATTCGACATACTTTCAGATTCCGAGCCTCAGCTCTGTCTCTGTGACCTCGTCGTCGACGGGATGTTAAAACGTAATCTTCTTCTTTTACGCATCTGTTTACTGTTGGTTGCTGGAGCAGGTAAATGAGTACATTTACGCAGTGATGCACAGAACTACACAATTGTACTGTTCGGAGTTGTTTAATGTAGGGTAGTGAAATTCCGGGAATATATTTGTCTAAGCAACATAATTACTTAACATTGTAAGATCACAGGTTAATGTAAAGCGCGAGGTAAGTCATTGCAAATATGACATTCTGGTACATTAATAACCGGTGTAACCGCCAAAAGGCTGAATGCAAGCATGCACATGTGCGTTCAGTACGTTGTGCAGGTGACGGATATCAGTTTGTGACATGGAGTTCCATGCCTGTCGCAATCGGTCGGTCACTATAGGGACGGTTAATGCTGTTTGTGGAAGACGCTGGAGTTGTCTTCCGATGATAACCCATATGTGCTCCACTGGAGACAGATCTGATGATCCAGCAGGCCAAGGTAACATATCGACACTCTGTAGGGTATGTCGGGCTACAACTGTTGCACGTGGACGAGCGTTATTCCGTTGGAAAACACTCCCTGGAATGCTGTTCATGAATATCAGTATGACAGGCCGAATCATCAGATTAACGTACAAAGTTACAGCCAGACTGCGTGGGATAACCACGAGAGCGCTCCTGCTGTCAAACTCAGTGAGGCGTCAATAATGGCGTCTCTGTCGCCTTAAAGACATTCTTGATTAACATCAGCTCAACACGTCCAAATCCAAAGCTAACTAACGCTCTCGACCATTACAGCGTATATTTAAAGCAAATGTGATTTGTATCTTCTTAGTGGCGACACTAGCGACACTGTCATGCGACTGGCGTGAAATTTGAGCAGATATCATCCTTTAGGCGTAACTACACGCCTCCCGTCTTTCATTTATATCGCACAAGTCCTTCCTGATACCGTGATTTTTTTCTGTCAGTACATTATAGCTCACAAACAAGAATAAAGTCTTTGCACAGATCTCTGAAAATTAATGAGGAAAGTGCAGATTTTTAAAACGGAACTCTCTTTATTAATGAAATTATGTTGGGTTACTGTTTCATATATGTTTTATATAGCATAAACGTGCACTACAGCCGCCATATGTTTGACATGTCTTTACTTCTATGAAGTTATGTTGAGTGTGTTCCTCATATATCATGAACATGTGTTGTATAAGGTTAACGTAGACAGGAACTATCACAACAAAATGTTTTCTCATATATGAACGCCATGTCCAGTCACTGCGTGCACTTATATGAGGACCTGGTGGGTTTAGAAATCACAGAAATGTATAAAAATAATCTACAAATTAAACTATTTGTGAAATTGTCAATTTCATTTTATATTCATAGGGAAGCAAAACGTCGCAAATAAATAATCAGCGGTTATGCCATGAATGATTAACAGTAATAAAATCTAAAACAATTAGTCAGAGGACTAGACGAAGGTGGCTGAGGTAAACCACAGGTAGCCGACTGTCACAGCGTCTCTATTGGCCTGAAATAATGAAGATGGGTTCTCCGGTGGTTGCTGCAAGGTTGATACGTCGGGTGTGGTAAGAATGTTAATGTGATTTGGCTGTACTCGGCGAGGAATTGATACAGACTTTATAATACCTTACAAGGAAATAAGGAAATTCAGAGCCTGTCCGCATTTGGAAACAGAGTGAGGCGGCGCAGTAGATTGGACTCACATACGGGAGGACGGCCATTCAAATTCGCCTCCGGTCATGCAAATTTAGGTTTTCCGTGAATTGCCTAAGTCACCCTAGACAAATTCCGAGGTGTTTCCTTTGAAAGGGCCCCGCCGATTTCTTTTCCCATCCATAGCGAAAAATCTGAAGATGCACTTCGTCACTGATGATCTCATAGCACAGATTGTACACACCCAAGTCCAGCACGTATTGAGGTCAAGCCACTATACACTATGTGATCAAAAGTATCCGGACACCTGGCTGAAAATGACTTACAAGTTCGTGGCACCATCCATCGGTAACGCTGGAATTCAATATGTTGTTGGCCCACACATAACCTTGATGAAAGCTTCCACTCTCGCAGACATACTTTCAATCAGGTGCTGAAAGGTTTCTTGGGGAATGGCAGCCCATTCTTGACGGAGTACTGCACTGAGGAGAGGTATCGATGGCGGTCGGTGAGGCCTGGCACGAAGTCGGCGTTCCGAAACATCCCAAAGGTGTTCTGTAGGATTCAGGTCAGGACTCTGTTCAGGCTAGTCCATCACAGGGACGTTATTGTCATGTAACCACTCCGCCACAAACCATGCATTATGCCATATCGTGTTGAGATATGCAATCACCATCCCCGAATTGCCGTTCAACAGTGGGAAGCAAGAAGCTGCTTAAAACATCAATGTAGGCCTGTGCTGTGATAGTGCCACGCAAAACAACAAGGGATGCAAGCCCCCTCCATGAAAAACACGACCACACCATAACACCACAGACTCCGAATTTTACTGTTGCCACTACACACGCTGGCAAATGACGTTCACCGGGCATTCGCCTCACCCACATCCCTGCCATCGCATCGCCACATTATGCACCGTGATTCGTCACTCCACACAACGTTTTTCCACTGTTCGATCGTCCAATGTTCACAATCCTTACACAAAGCGAGGTGTCTTTTGGCATTTACCAGTTTGATGTGTGGTTTATGAGCGGCCGCTCGACCATGAAATCCAAGTTTTCTCACCTCCTGCATAACTATCATAGTACCTACTGTGGCTTCTGATGCAGTTTGGAATTCCTGTGGGATGGTCTGGATAGATGTCTGCCTATTACACATTACGACCCTTTTCAATTGTCGGTTGTCTCTGTCAGTCAACAGACGATGTCGGCCTGTACGATTTTGTGCTGTACATGGCCTTTCACGTTTTCACTTCACTATCAAATCGGAAACAGTGGTCCTAGGAATATTTAGCAGTGTGGAAATCTCGCGTAATGACGTATCACACTAGTGACACCTAATTACTTGACCATGTTCGAAATCCGTGAGTTCCGTGAAACGCTCCATTCTGCTCTCTCACGATGTCTAATGACTACTGAGGTCGCTGATGTGGAGTACCTGGCACTAGGTGGCAGCACAATGCACCTAATATGAAAAACGTATGTTTTTTGGGGGTGTCCTGATACTTTTGATCACATAGTGTATGACTTCCACCTGTTGCACTCACGCAGAAAAACACGCTAACGTCGAAGTAAACATAAATTTGAATGGCACTAGTTCATCGATGTCTGTTAGGCTGCAATCCACATAGCCTGACGTAAGGTTGTAGTGCAGTGCAAGCTCCACTCCTGAAGTGCAGGTAAGCTACTAGTCACCACCGACGCTAATCGTTTCTAGGAATAAACTTCGCCAAACTATGTACTCACTCATGTGTCTATGAAACTGAAACATTCTTGAAGAACTATTGCGTAAACACTTAATATGAAGATACTAGCCATCCCTTCACTAAGCAAAACATGTTTCGTAATGAAATGGTAACGAAACGATTTACGACGCATAGAAGAACAGTTCGTAGAACCATTTTTGACTCATGTTTCAATTCTGATAACAGCTATGCTTATAGTATTATTGCATCTGCAAAGCTCGAATGATATATTTGTCAACATGGAAACGATATTAACCGTTACAGCGTAATGTAAAGTACACAGAAAGGCCAACACCTCTGACTCTGTGCTGACAGCAGTAAAATCGCTTCGGCTGTTGCTGCTTCTATGTTTGATGTTCTTATCAGTAACAGTAATTTTTCCCCGCTTTGAGAGTGTTCGTATGCACGTTTGGTACTAATATTTGAGGATATGAATTTATCATAGCTGTTCGTCAGATTACAGGTCAGTGGCAGCGTAAATACAGGGTGTTACAAAAAGGTACGGCCAAACTTTCAGGAAACACTCCTCACACACAAAGAAAGAAAATATGTTATGTGGACATGTGTCCGGAAACGCGTACTTTCCATGTTAGAGCTCATTTTACTACTTCTCTTCGAATCACATTAATCATGGGATAGAAACACACAGCAACAGAACGTACCAGCGTGACTTCAAACACTTTGTTACAGGAAATGTTCAAAATGTCGTCCGTTAGCGAGGATACATGCATCCACCCTCCGTCGCATGGAATCCCTAATGCGCTGATGCACCCATAGAGAATGGCGTATTGTATCACAGCCGTCCACAATACGAGCACGAAGAGTCTCTACATTTGGTATGCGGGTTGCGTACACAAGAGCTTTCAAATGCCCCCATAAATGAAAGTCAAGAGGTTTGAGGTCAGTAGAGCGTGGAGGCCATGGAATTAGTCCGCCTCTACCAATCCATCGGTCACCGAATCTGTTGTTGAGAAGCGTACGAACACTTCGACTGAAATGTGCAGGAGCTCCATTGTGCATGAACCACATGTTGTGTCGTACTTGTAAAGGCACATGTTCTAGCAGCACAGGTAGAGTATCCCGAATGAAATCATGATAACATGCTCCATTGAGCGTAGGTGGAAGAACATCGGGCCCAATCAAGACATCACCAACAATGCCTGCCCAAACGTTCACAGAAAATCTGTGTTGATGACGTGATTGCACAATTGTGTGTGAATTCTCGTCAGCCCACACATGTTGATTGTGAAAATTGACAATTTGATCACGTTGGAATGAAGCCACATCCGTAAAGAGAGCATTTGCACTGAAATGAGGGTTGACACGTCGTTGGATGAACCAATCGCAGAAGTGTACCCGTGGAGGCCAATCAGCTGCTGATAGTGCCTGCACACGCTGTACATGGTACGGAAACAACTGGTTCTCTCGTAGCACTCTCCATACAGTGACGTGGTCAGCGTTGCCTTGTACAGCAGCAACTTCTCTGACGCTGACATTAGGGTTATCGTCAACTGGACGAAGAATTGCCTCGTCCATTGCAGGTCTCCTCGTCGTTCCACGTCTTCCCCAGTCGCGAGTCATAGGCTGGAATGTTCCGTACTCCCTAAGACGCCGAAGAAGTGCTTCGAACGTCTTCCTGTCGGGACAGCTTCGTTCTGGAAATCTGTCTAGATACAAACGTACCGCGCCACGGCTATTGCCCCGTGCTAACCTGTTGGTGCTACGTACTGATGTGCTTGATGCTAGTACTGTAGAGCAATGAGACGCATGTCAAGACAACCACCGAGTTCAACATTACCTTCCTTCAATTGGGCCAACTGGCGGTGAATCGAGGAAGTACAGTACATACTGATGAAACTAAAATTAGCTCTAACATGGAAATTAAGCGTTTCCGGACACATGTCCACATAAGATCTCTTTATTTGTGTGTGAGGAATGTTTCCTGAAAGTTTGGCCGTACCTTTTTGTAACACCCTGTATAGTGTATTACGTTTACCCACCGCATATTGGCTAAGCTTTATCTCAGATAACTATCCACATATGTATCAATTCCACGTTAACAACATATACGGAACATTGCGTTTTAGTGATTCAAAATATTACCTCGTATTCTCGTTCTTTTTCTCGTATACTGCTTATCTTACCTCATTTTCTTTTCTTTTCGTCGTAGCTTCTCATTTGCATTACATTTACTACAATAATAATAAATTAATTCTCATATTTACTGCCATTATTTGTCATTCAGAATAAGAGGATCCTTGTTGTACAACTTAACATCTGAGTATCGCTTAGTAGCAGCTACAAGAAATAAATTTCAGATTTCCTATGCGGTCAACATGAAACATTTACCTTCTGAGAGTAAAACTGTTGAGTTCTAGTGTAATGTACAGACCACAAAGCAAAGCTGTTCACATGTCTTGATAAGGTCGCGTATCTTCCGTTGTGTACAGCTCGCAACAGTAGGAAAGCAACGCACGTTGCCAAAGGCGGCAGCGCCACATATAACACACTTTTAGTGTTGTACTTGTTCCCTTCTTATTGTAAAGTTTTTGCTAATAGACCTTTTTGATTTTCTCTGATTGCGTATAATTACCTCATATTGTTTTATATATACAAAATAACGTTTACTTTTATGTGCTTGAAACGCCGAGATGTTTCTGTCTGTAATAGACAAATAAGAGCAGCGCTGCGTCGTAGTTACGTGATAGCAGCGTGGGAGCGTTCGAGAATATGGATTTATACGGGTAATTAAGGTTCGTGTCGCCTCAATACCATCTCTTTTTTATGTTCTATTGTCTGTTGATGTGTTGCAATTGTAACACCAATATAGCCGAAGTATGTCGAACGTGATACCATACTGCGTCACATACGGGTAAATCGCAGTCATTTACTACCGGAATGTCTCAACATACACAGGCCACGAGAAATAGCGTCCTGGCACTCCTCCAGTGTGATGGGTTCAGTGCGCTATTCCAATAAAGTGATTCAGTTCCAACAGGATCATTCGCAATGGCCTTAGCTTCGAACGACTTTTGTAATTTACTTTTTCTGAAGTCCCGACGTATTTTGTGGAAAGTTATGGTCTTATAAAATTCTCTTGGGGCACGCTCGAAGTACTTTAACATCTAAAGGCTATTTTCCGTTAAGAATGACATGCTGTGTTCTGTTTGCAAGTAACTCTTCAATCCAGTCCTGATCTGATATTCGGTAAGTTTGTATTTTGTCCATTAACTGACCTTTCGGTAATGCGTAGAACAACTTCCTGAAGTCACGGAACACGTCATCAGTCTCGACGAGCTGTGTTTCACATGATCTCTTTTTGCAGAATCCACATTGATTTCTACACGGGAGATTTTTGGTCTCCAGAAATTTGATAATAGGTAAGAATAGAACGTCTTCTAAAATTTTAAAACGGACTTTCATCAGCGATATAGGCCTGTAGTTGAGTGTGTACACATTTCTCCAGTTACTAGGAGCGTTTCGCTCCTCTAGCGACCCACGATACACGGATGCTAGAAGAGAAGTAACTTATTTCACACGTAAATTCGTAAAAATATCCCATCCGATTCAGTCGCCTTTCCTCTGATGAGCGAATTTACTTAATTTTGTATTTCGTGGTCACTTAATTCGATATGTGTCATTTTCGTCCGACGTTCACACAGCGGTTGTAGAATGACCAACGAGTCCATTTCTGTCGTAGAGAAATTGAACGACTGTGGCACGTTCCGACCAATGTTTAGAGACTTGGTGATTATGTGGAAAAAAGTGTCATGTATCTGTGTCACTTTGAAATGTAGAGCGGCATTCAATAAAAGTTACTTCGAAAGCCATAATAACGTGTAGCGTACTTTCTGACATCCTCTCGTATGTAAATGACCTACTGGATGAAGTTGGAAGCTCCATCGGGCTGTTCGTGGATGATAATGTTGTAAACAGAGAAGTAACAACGCTAGGAAATTGTTACGAAATACGGGAAGACCTGCATTGTGTAGATGCTTGGTGCGTGGGCTGGCAGTTGAATCTGAACATAAACAAATATAACGTCATACGCATAGATATGCGAAAGACCTATTACTGTGTGATTACACAACTGGATAACAATCGTTGGTAGCAGTAACGTCCATTAAATATCTGGGAGTACGCATGCGGAACGAGCACGTAAGAGTAATCGCAGGAAAGGCAGATGCCGGACAAAGACTCATTGGAAGATCCTTGTGATGGGGCAAGGAGTTAGCCTACAAAAGTCTCTTTCAAAAAGAATTTCAATATTGCTCTTCAGCCTGGGATCTATAGTAGATAGGACTGACAGAGAAAATAGAGGATAGCCAAAGAAGAGCAATGCGTCGTGTTACATTTTCGATTAGTAAGCGCGAAAGCGTCACGGAGATTCTCAGCTACATCCAGCGCCAAAGACTACAACACAGCCGTTCTGCTTCACGGAAAAGTTCGTGTTCTTAGTATGATATTTATTCACTTGTTTATTTTACCTTGTATGATCTCTATGCAGAATAATTTCCTTCGAAAAACGTTGACGTCGTCTTTCCGGGTGATATCTCAATTAGCCATCGAACACGCCTTCTACAAAAATGGTTTGTAGAGCATAGAGAAACCTTGAGCGGTGCCCAGATAACTATGCTCTTTTGAACAATTATGGGTATTCGTGATATTAGCCATACAGTTACTCGGTCAACCATGAAACTTCACTTCCAAAACTAGGCTCCGAATAAATGGTGAAGAACCAGTACTCCTTACCTCGTTAACAATAGCTGAATAGGAATTTTATTAATGGTACTATACTGCTTTTAGTCACTTTTTTCAAGAATTGGAGTTCTCTTTGAGTTAAATTTGACGAGACAGAAGTTTTGTGGGCCTCAACGGAATTAATGAGCAAAAATAATATTTCTTAACGTATATTTCTTTTTGCAGTTCTTTTATTTTTCTGTTCTGAATAAAATATCACTAGAGAGTATGCCATTTTCGACGAGAATATACGTTAAAGTTGACTAATTGTGTATTCTGTTTCAATTTAATTGGAGCCAGATGGAAGTATCCACCCCACAGCTCAGGTTAGTTGTGCACGTTGAAGAGTAATTACACTAAGTTCTTACAGAAATGTAAACAGTGGGTAATTTTTATTAACGAGTAAATAGTTTTCAGGCGTGAAGGCAAATAACGATACCTGCTATTAGTTAATGAAACTAAAATGTACAAAGGGCAGCAGCATTGTCTGTATGGTAGGTTCCAGATATATACTAAGCGGATCACCTCACAATCATTATACCGTCAAAAAACTTCGCGAGACCAAAAGCTTTGTTCCTAGAAAAATTTGTCGGAGTTAGACTGTTAACCACTGACTAGCAAAACCAACGGCATACAACAACGTACAAAGAAATTAACATCATTCCGAGCATTTTTTGCTAATAATTCACACTTAAAGTTCACTATTCTTGTAGCTCATTAAATCAATAGTTATCTATATCTACATACATACACCGCAAGCCACCGTACTTCGCGTGGAGGCGGGTACCCTGTACCACAACCAGTCATTTGCTTTCCTGTTTCACTCTCAGACAAAGCGAGGGAAAAACGACTGTCTATATGCCTCTGTATCAGCCCTAATTGCTCTTAGATTTTCTTCGTGGTACCAACGCGAAATGTATGTTGGCGGCAGTATTTCGTTGTGTCGTGAGCTTCAAATGCCGGTTTTCCAAACTTTCTCAGCAGTGTTCTTCGAAATGAAAGTCTTCTTCCGTCCATGGATACCCACTTGAGCTCCCGAACCGTATACGTAACACTTGTATGCTGATCGAACCTAAAGGTAACAAATCTAGCAGCTCGCCTCTGAATTGCTCCAATGTCTTCGTTCAATCCGACCTTGTGCCGATCCCAAACACTCGAGCAGCATTCAAGAACAGGTCGCAGTAGCGTCATGTGTGCGGTCTCCTTTACAGATGACCAACACTTTCCTACAATTCTCCCAAAAAACCGAAGTCGATATACACCTTCCCTACCACATTCTTCACATGCTCCTTCCATTTCATATCACTTCGCAACGTTACGCCCAAATATTTAAATGACGTGGCTGTGTCAAGCAGGACACTCCTAACGCTCTATCCGAACATTACGGGTTCGTTTATCCTATTCATTCTCATGAATTCACATTTTTCTACATTAAGAGCCAACTGTCGTTCAACACACCAACAACCAATTTTCTCTAGGTCATCTTGTATCAACTGACAGTCACTTACCTTCGACATCTTCCTGTACACCACAGCATCATCAGTGCACAACCACACATGGCACCCCACATGTATATACACTCCTGGAAATTGAAATAAGAACACCGTGAATTCATTGTCCCAGGAAGGGCAAACTTTATTGACACATTCCTGGGGTCAGATACATCACATGATCACACTGACAGAACCACAGGCACATAGTCACATTCAACAGAGCATGCACAATGTCGGCACTAGTACAGTGTATATCCACCTTTCGCAGCAATGCAGGCTGCTTTTCTCCCATGGAGACGATCGTAGAGATGCTGGAAGTAGTCCTGTGGAACGGCTTGCCATGCCATTTCCACCTGGCGCCTCAGTTGGACCAGCGTTCGTGCTGGACGTGCAGACCGCGTGAGACGACGCTTCATCCAGTCCCAAACATGCTCAATGGGGGACAGATCCGGAGATCTTGCTGGCCAGGGTAGTTGACTTACACCTTCTAGAGCACGTTGGGTGGCACGGGATACATGCGGACGTGCGTTGTCCTGTTGGAACAGCAAGTTCCCTTGCCGGTCTAGGAATGGTAGAACGATGGGTTCGATGACGGTTTGGATGTACCGTGCACTATTCAGTGTCCCCTCGACGATCACCAGAGGTGTACGGCCAGTGTAGGAGATCGCTCCCCACACCATGATGCCGGGTGTTGGCCCTGTGTGCCTCGGTCGTATGCAGTCCTGATTGTGGCGCTCACCTGCAAGGCGCCAAACACGCATACGACCATCATTGGCACCAAGGCAGAAGCGACTCTCATCGCTGAAGACGACACGTCTCCATTCGTCCATCCATTCACGCCTGTCGCGACACCACTGGAGGCGGGCTGCACGATGTTGGGGCGTGAGCGGAAGACGGCCTAACGGTGTGCGGGACCGTAGCCCAGCTTCATGGAGACGGTTGCCAATGGTCCTCGCCGATACCCCAGGAGCAACAGTATCCCTAATTCGTTGGGAAGTGGCGGTTCGGTCCCCTACGGCACTGCGTAGGATCCTACGGTCTTGGCGTGCATCCGTGCGTCACTGCGGTCCGGTCCCAGGTCGACGGGCACGTGCACCTTCCGCCGACCACTGGCGACAACATCGATGTACTGTGGAGACCTCACACCCCACGTGTTGAGCAATTCGGCGGTACGTCCACCCGGCCTCCCGCATGCCCACTATACGCCCTCGCTCAAAGTCCGTCAACTGCACATACGGTTCACGTCCACACTGTCGCGGCATGCTACCAGTGTTAAAGACTGCGATGGAGCTCCGTATGCCACGGCAAACTGGCTGAGACTGACGGCGGCGGTGCACAAATGATGCGCAGCTTGCGCCATTCGACGGCCAACACCGTTGTTCCTGGTGTGTCCGCTGTGCCGTGCGTGTGATCATTGCTTGTACAGCCCTCTCGCAGTGTCCGGAGCAAGTATGGTGGGTCTGACACACCGGTGTCAATGTGTTCTTTTTTCCATTTCCAGGAGTGTATATAAAATACACTACTCGCCATTAAAAATGCAATATCAAGAGGAAATGCAGATGATAAACGTGTATTCATTGCACAAATATATTATACTAGAACTGACATGTGATTACATTTTCACGCAGTTTGGGTGCATAGATCCTGAGAAATCAGTACCCAGAACAGCCACCTCTGGCGGTAATAACGGTCTTGGTAGGCCTGGACACTGAGTCAAACAGAGCTTGGATGGCATTTACAGGTACAACTGCCCATGCAGCTTCCACACGATACCACAGTTCATCAAGAGTAGTGACTGGCGTATTGTGACGAGTCAGTTTCTCGGCCACCATTGACCAGACGTTTTCAATTGGTGAGAGATGTGGAGAATGTGCTGGCCAGGGCAGCAGTCGAACATTTTTTTGCATCCAGAAAGGCCCCGTACAGAGCCTGCAACATGCGGTCGTGCATTATCCTGCTGAAATGTAGGGTTTCGCAGGGATAGAAGAAGGGTAGAGCCACGGGTCGTAACACATCTGAAATGTAACGTCCACTGTTCAAAGTGCCGTCAATGCGAACAAGAGGTGACCGAGACGTGTAACCAATGGCACCCCATACCATGACGCCGGGTGATACGCCAGTATGGCGATGACGAATACAAGTTTCCAGTGTGAGTACACCGCGACGTCGCCAAACACGGATGCGACCATCATGATGCTGTAAATAGAACCTAGATTAATCCGAAAAAATGACGTTTTGCCATTCGTGCAACCAGGTTCGTCGTTGAGTACACCATCGTAGGCGCTCCTGTCTGTGATGCAGCGACAAGGGTAACCGCAGCCATGGTCTCCGAGCTCATAGTCCATGCTGCTGCAAACGTCGTCGAACTGTTGGTGCAGATGGTTGTTGTCTTGCAAACGTCCTCATCTGTTGAATCAGGGATCGAGACGTGGCTGCACGATCCGTTACAGCAATGCGGATAAGATGCCTGCCATCTCGACTGTTAGTGATACGAGTCCGCTAGGATCCAGCAAGGCGTTCCGTATTACCCTCCTGAACCCACCGATTCGGAAACGTGATGGTACGCATTTCCCCTCCTTACACGAGGCCTCATAACAACGTTTCACCAGGCAACGCCGGTCAACTGCTGTTTGTGTATGAGAAATCGGTTGAAAACTTCTTTCATGTGAGCACGTTGTAGGTGTCGCCACCGGTGCCATCCTTGTGTTAATGCTCTGTGTAGGTAATCATTTTCACATCACAGCATCTTGTTCCTGTCGGTTAAATTTCGCGTCCGTGGCACGTCATCTTGGTGGTGTAGCAATTTTAATGGCCAGTAGTGTAGCAACGGTACTATCACACTTTCCTGGGCACACCTTCTGTTACCCCTGTCTCCGATGAGCACTCGCCGTCGAGGGCAACACACTGTGTTCTATTACTTAAGAAATCGTCGAGGATCCAGTCACATATCTGGGAGCCTGTTCCGTATGTACGTATTTTCGTTAACAGTCTGTAGTGGGGTACACTGTCGATTGATTTTTGGAAATCTAGAAATATGGAATCTGCCTGTAGTCCTTCATACATAGTTCGCAGAATATTATGTGAGAAAACAGCAAAGGATTTCGCACGAGCGATGGTTTCTAAAGCCGTGCTGATTCGTGGACATGAGATTTTCAGTTTCTAAGAGGTTTATTATATTCGAACTCAGAATATGCTCTAGAACTCTGCAGCAAACCGCTGTTAAAATTTTGAGGGTCCGTTCTTTTAACCTTCTTATATACAAGAGTCACCTGCGCTTTTCTCTAGAGGGCTGACACTTTGCGCTGGTCGAGAGATTCGCCATAAATGCAAAGTAAGTAAGGGGCCAATGATGTAGAGTACTATATATAAAACAGAAGCTGGATTCGATCCTGATCTGGCGACTTATTTATTTTCAACTCCTCCAGTTGTTTATCTAAGAAAGGGATGATTATTACTATGTCATTGATAAAGGACTCTGTGTGGTGGTCAAACGACGTTACGTTTGTACGATTCTCGTGCCTGACCGATTTCTTAAACGTGGAATTTAAAACTTCGGCTTCCTTTTGCTACAATCTACCTTCTACTGCCAAACCATACTGGTCAACGAGGGGCTGGATGTAAGCCTTGGACCCGCTTGGTTATATAGTACTGATTTTCACTATCGTTTGTAGTACGCTGATAATTTTCTCCTGCAGGTAATTATATTGTGTAGATATACTGTAAATGAATTTTGCCGGTTGTTTCAATATGATTGATTTAGGTAGACAGTTGTTCCACTGGGCTACACCTAAGAGTCAATTATTTGATAAGATAATGGTGGTAGATTCTGAGAGACGCGTTATACGAACCGAGGTAAGAACAACATATACACTGCCTGACAAAAAATGTGAATAACGTGGTCAAACGTCAGTGTAATTTCGTACTTATCATTGGCGGATATGTAAACGATTGGAGTTGCAATTCTCTGTGACGGATAGAACGACCACCAGCATGCATTATCGAAGTTATTGTTTAGTGAATGAGATTTTCACTCTGCATCGGAGTTTGCGCTGATATCAAACTTCCTGGAAGATTAAAACTGTGTGCCCGACCGAGACTCGAACTCGGGACCTTTGCCTTTCTCGGGCAAGTGCTCTACCAACTGAGCTACCGAAGCACGACTCACGAACGGTACTCACAGCTTTACTTCTGGCAGTATCCGTCTTCTACCTTCCAAACTTTACAGAAGCTCTTCTGCGAAACATGCAGAACTAGCACTCCTGAAAGAAAGGATACTGTGGAGACATGGCGTAGCCACAGCCTGGGGGATGTTTCCAGAATGAGATTTTCACTCTGCAGCGGAGTGTGCGCTGATATGAAACTTCCTGGCAGATTAAAACTGTGTGCCCGACCGAGACTCGAACTAGTTCTGCATGTTTCGCAGAAGAGCTTCTATAAAGTTTGGAAGGTAGGAGACGGATACTGGCAGAAGTAAAGCTGTGAGTACCGATCGTGAGTCGTGCTTCGGTAGCTCAGTTGGTAGAGCACTTGCCCGCGAAAGGCAAAGGTCCCGAGTTCGAGTCTCGGTCGGGCACACAGTTTTAATCTGCCAGGAAGTTTTATTGTTTAGTGTTTTTACCACGCCCGGTAGAGTAAGTAAGGGGTGTGAACATCGTTAGATGTAGAATGATGTTCGTGAAGAAGACGGAGATTACACATACTAGTGTAAGACAGCGTTATCAGTACCTGAGAAATTTTGAAAAGGGCCTCATTGTGGATCTCTAATTGGGCAACTGGTCGAATTGAAAGAATAAACATGTAGAATGTTAATAACGTCTTTTTTATTTAAAAAGCTTCAAGAAAGCTTTCAAGGAAAAAATCAGAGGCATGACTTTTCAGCACGCCCTCGTGAACTGATAGCCTATGTCAGTTTCTGTGATTTAGAGAAAAATTCATTCTTGTTACCACATATTTCAATTGATCTAAATATTAGTACATTCAAAGCAATTTGCCTATACAGGCCTTGATACCGTCTTATTGAAGTATAGGATGGTTACAGTTAGCGTCTCACCGACAATGTGGTGATTATAGCCGTCAGGGCCAGAGTAAACCTGCTTATTACAGTACTGAAATGGTTCAGCCTGACCATGGAAAGTGTGGTAAGAAGGATCGACCATATTTATCTTGTAATTGTATGTCCATCCAACTTTTTTTAGAGTTTATGCGAAGAAGCTTGAGAAGTATTAGCTGACGTACGAAAGGCATGAGAATAAACACGAGGAAGTATCGTTGAGCATTACTGGTCTGTCTAGGACAGTTGACAGTCTATAGCGACTGAAGACACTCAACAGATTTCAGGAAGGCCAACACGTTAAGCAATAGACTTGTCTGGCAGGCAGTAGAGCTTCTTCAAATACTTTTACTCATCTGCTCCTCACATAGGAGTCTAAGAACATTTTACTTTTACCTACGTACGCACTGCGTGAAAATCACAATTATCAGATTGGTGAAGTTTGCAGAATGAAGATCAGAATTTAACATCATGTCGGCCATGAGGTTTTTGGAGAAGCAACTCACATTCAAACAGGACGAAGGGGAAGGAAATCAGAGATTCCTTTTCGAAGGAACCATACCGGCTATAGTATTAGTCGAATCAGGGTTACGAAGGCTATGATAGATGTGGATTATCGAAACGGCATCTGAACATCAGTTCTCCCGAAATCGAGACTGTTACTTTTTCCCTTGTGTTTGCTACTTCTCTCCTTTACGGTATTTTTTCTGTTAATGAATTTTTAGGCTTGTGTTAGTCATATGTTTTACTCGTTATCAGCGCCTTCTTCTTTGGCGTTAACAAATCTTCTCAAGAAATTTTAGATGTTAGTAAGTACTCCAGAAAAAACTACAACAATAAATAATCTTCTGAAACAAATTAAAATTGAAAAAGGCAGAAAGATTAATGTTTAACGTCCTGCCGGCAACCCGATCATTAGGTATGAAGCACAAGCTCGAAATGTAGAATGATGTGGAAGGAAACCAGCCGTATTCTTTCAGAGGCACTATCCTGGCATCCATCTTAATCAGTTTAAATAAATCACGGGAAATCTACATCTGGCTGCCACACCACTGCACCACATAGGTTCATAGTTAATATTCCATCAATGGAGATAAAACTCAAACTGTTTTCACCTTCATAGTAAATAACCAAAACTTAAAGAGAGAGAACTTGTTACTCGCATACATGTTTACACTAGATGTGATGGGAACCTCCTGAAGTAATCGTTCCAGACTCACATCTTTTAGCGTAACTCTTGCCTAATTTTTTTTTTTAGTAGTCAATGATGATAGCGGAGGTGACCCCACCAGTCGCCCATTTTCCACAAATGCAGTGCTCAGAATAACGGCTACCATGTGACCAAAAATCCAAGGGTAATTGTTGTTCCAGTCGTTGTCCGGTATGAGAGCATCCTCGATCCGAATGTACACTGTGTAGCAGAATTAAAGGATCACTTTTTAGAAACACTGTGCCAGCCGCCCACTGGGACACGTAAGTTTGAAAATTGTCTTATACGTGCGAAAAACCTTCCTCCATTACGGTGCAACAGCTTGGCATCCAACAAGGTCACCTGCGGGCTCGACGACGCTTCAAACAACGAGGTGTCGACACATGTGAAAAAAATGACCACAGTTCGAAATTTCACATGACTTGGAAGATTGGTTGATAATGTCAAAGTGGCACCAAATGTCACCACAATTTTTCCCTGCGCCACCGCGCACGTTTCATACAATCGGAAAGGCATCACAGCCTCTCTTACTCGCATTTTACACCTTCCTTTGACACCTCTGCCATGGAGATCAGACCCGCGACGCCCGGCGTTGAAATCACGTGGTTTTCTTAAGAGTTGGCGAGGAGAACATTTCAGGTACACCGCCACTCGGGATAGGCACAAAAAGCCCTTAGGGGGTGGCATATAGGGTGCCATCGAAACCACCTTTTTTCCTGAGGTGTCGATTTCCGCACATTTCCCCGTCGAAAACGACAGTTCACAGTGCAATGATCAGCAGGTAGACGTTCTTGGCAATCTTTACCACTGCTCACTACCTCGGACGTTTCAACCGTTTTCTAAGGAGATGGTGCCACTGCATTCTCAATACACGTGGACGCTCTCCCTTGGAGTGCAACGCGACTGCAGTTTTTGGTCTCGTGTAGAGGTTGGAACCACAAGGGATCGTTAAAAACCATTCGACAAAATCTGAACGCGATCCGAAGGAGAAAAAGGGTGCTAATGCTTTTTCAGCCCTCTTGCTTTGCATCCTCCTGTGGCGTGATCGTGGAGGGGTTTGGCACTGACACATCCGTGAATACATCTACATCTACATGTCTACTCTGCAAATCACGCTTAGGTGCCTGACAGAGCGTTCATCCAACCACCATAGCAATAAATCTCTATTATTCCACTGTCGAACAGCACGTGGAAAAAACGAACACCTATATCTTTCCGTGAGAGCTCTGATTTCCCTTATTTAATATGATGATCGTTCCTCACCATGTAGATTGGTGCCAACAAAATATTTTCACATTCGGAGGACATAGTTGGCAATTGAAATTCCATGAGAGGAACCCGCCGCAACGAGAAGCGCCTTTTTTTTAATGATGTCCACCCCAAATCCTGTATCATGTCCGTGACATTCTTTCGCCTGTTTCTCAATAATACAAAACGTGCTGCCCTTCTTTGAACTTTCTCGATGTTAATCCTATCTGATAAGGGTCCCACGACGCGCATCAGCATTCCAAACGAGGACGGACTGTAGGCAGTCTCTTTAGTAGATGTTTTGCATCTTCTAAGATTAGATTAGATTAGTACTTGTTCCATAGATCATGAATACGACCCTTCGTAATCATGTGGAAATGTCAGGTTAATAAAAGGTGTTTATACAAGATATTACATTACACGAAATATTACATGACACTCAATACTTTTAATTTTTTTGTGGGGGTTGAAGAAATTACCCACTTACTATATCCAAAAATTCATCTAATGAGTAGAAGGAGTTGCCATTAAGAAATTCCTTTAATTTCCTTTTAAATGCTATATGGCAATCTGTCAGACTTTTGATGCTATTAGGCAAGTGACCAAAGACTTTTGTGGCAGCATAATTTACCCCCTTCTGAGCCAAAGTTAGATTTAACCTTGAGTAGTGACCAAAGACTTTTGTGGCAGCATAATTTACCCCCTTCTGAGCCAAAGTTAGATTTAACCTTGAGTAGTGAAGATCATCCTTTCTCCTAGTGTCGTACCTATGTACACTGCCATTACTTTTGAATTCGTTCGGATTGTAAATAACAAATTTCATAAGTGAATATATGCAGGGTGCTACAAAAAGGTACGGCCAAACTTTCAGGAAACATTCCTCACACACAAAGAAAGAAAATGTATTATGTGGACATGAGTCCGGAAACGCTTACTTTCCATGTTAGAGCTCATTTTATTACTTCTCTTCAAATCACATTAATCATGGAATGGAAACACACAGCAACAGAACGTACCAGCGTGACTTCAAACACTTTGTTACAGGAAATGCTCAAAATGTCGTCCGTTAGCGAGGATACATGCATCCACCATCCGTCGCATGGAATCCCTGATGCGCTGATGCAGCCATGGAGAATGGCGTATTGTATCACAGGCGTCCACAATACGAGCACGAAGAGTCTCTACATTTGGTATGCGGTTGCGTACACAAGAGCTTTCAAATGCCCCCATAAATGAAAGTCAAGAGGGTTGAGGTCAGGAGAGCGTGGAGGCCATGGAATTGGCCCGCCTCTATCAATCCATCGG
Source organism: Schistocerca gregaria (assembly GCF_023897955.1). Classification (NCBI taxonomy): domain Eukaryota; kingdom Metazoa; phylum Arthropoda; class Insecta; order Orthoptera; family Acrididae; genus Schistocerca; species Schistocerca gregaria. Next base: position 280,202,618 of record NC_064931.1, read on the forward strand.
TCACCGAATCTGTTGTTGAGAAGCGTACGAACACTTCGACTGAAATGTGCAGGAGCTCCATCGTGCATGAACCACATGTTGTGTCGTACTTGTAAAGGCACATGTTCTAGCAGCACAGGTAGAGTATCCCGTATGAAATCATGATAACGTGCTCCATTGAGCGTAGGTGGAAGGACATCGGGCCCAATCAAGACATCACCAACAATGCCTGCCCAAACGTTCACAGAAAATCTGTGTTGATGACGCGATTGCAGAATTGCGTGCGGATTCTCGTCTGCCCACACACGTTGATTGTGAAAATTTACAATTTGATCACGTTGGAATGAACATTTGCACTGAAATGAGGATTGACACATTGTTGGATGAACCATTCGCAGAAGTTTACCCGTGGAGGCCAATCAGCTGCTGATAGCGCGTGCACACGCTGTACATGGTACGGAAACAACTGGTTCTCCCGTAGCACTCTCCATACAGTGACGTGGTCAACGTTACCTTGTACAGCAGCAACTTCTCTGATGCTGACATTAGGGTTATCGTCAACTGCACGAAGAATTGCCTCGTCCATTGCAGGTGTCCTCGTCGTTCTAGGTCTTCCCCAGTCGCGACTCAAAGGTTGGAATGTTCCGTGCTCTCTAAGACGCCGAACAAGTGCTTCGAACGTGTTCCTGTCGGGACACCTTCGTTCTGGAAATTTGTCTCGCGACAAACGTACCGCGCCACGGCTATTGCCCCGTGCTAATCCATACATCAAATGGGCATCTGCCAACTCTGCATTTGTAATCGTTGCACTGACTGCAAAACCACGTTCGTGATGATCACTAACCTGTTGATGCTACGTACTGATGTGCTTGATGCTAGTACTGTAGAGCAATGAGTCGCATGTCAACACAAGCACGAAAGTCAACATTACCTTCCTTCAATTGGGCCAACTGGCGATGAATCGAGGAAGTACAGTACATACTAACGAAACTAAAACGACTTCTAACATGGAAATTAAGCGTTTCCGGACACATGTCCACATAACATCTTTTCTTTATTTATGTGTGAGGAATGTTTCCTGAAAGTTTGGCCGTACCTTTTTGTAACAGCCGGCAGCGGTGGTCTCGCGGTTGTAGGAGCGCAGTCCGTAACCGTGGGACTGCTACGGTCGCAGGTTCGAATCCTGCCTCGGGCATGGATGTGTGTGATGTCCGTAGGTTAGTTAGGTTTAAGTAGTTCTAAGTTCTAGGGGACTGATGATCACAGCAATTGAGTCCCATAGTACTCAGAGCCATTTGAACCATTTTTGTAACACCCTGTGTATTGTGAGGCTACAGTGCAGATCTGTAGCTCTTTAAGTAAGTGTCTGCAGGATGATCTTCGATGAGCTCTAGCAATTATTCTGATTACACGCTTTTGTGCAATGAACACTCTTTTACTCAATGATGAGTTACCCCTGAATATACGTGTTCTCTCAATAAAATACTGTTTTAGTTTCTCCTTCCCTACCAAATTTTCTATCTTTTCTTTCCAAGTTAAGTTTTTCGTAATTGTAATTCCTACTTATTTCGTTAAATTTACGGCCTCTAGAGTTGATTGATTTATTGTATAACCGATGTTTAACGGATCCCTTTTGGCACTCATTTGGATGACTTCACACTTTTCGTTATTTAGGATCAACTGCCAATTTTTGCACCTAACAGATGTCTTACCTATATCGTTTTACGAGCACTTTTCATTTTCTTCAAAATGCATGCCGCGTACGCTTCCGAAGTCAAACTCAAACGCAACGGAACGGCACGCCACGCGTTCCGCATTGCGATGGGGCCGCTGATCGGTATCGGCATGTGACATAGCAGGTTACACAGGCAGACCTGTCGTTTATAGGTTTCCTGAGGTTTCGGCCGTAGCAAATGGCCCGTTGCCTGCCATGTTTTGTCACGGGACAAGGTGCCGTCTTCTGGCAGTTCTTGATGACTAACTGCCTGCTTGCAAGGAACGTCGTAAAATATACGCGGCAGGGTACGCCTGAGACTGAGGGTGGAGAGGAGGAGGTACGCAGACGCCGAGAGGGCAAAAATTGTGCATTCTTGGTACCATGGAACATCGATGACATGGACGGAGTACTGTTGAGAACGCTTCGACACTCTACTGCTTTCTGGGCAAATGTCAGAATGGACCTCGAACAATTCAACGAGAAGGCAGTTTGTCATTAGTTCATGGTCACTACGAAGGAGGTATATTCCTATTTGCTTTTTCACAAGAAGTTTACTTTGGAGAAACAAAAGAAAGTAGTGATTGCTTACCGTCCATTGCACATTTCTCGCTTGTTTTCTAAGAATGAGTTGCATTTGAACAAGCTCAACAACCTCACAAAAAAAAAAATCAAGCCAACCTGCGTGGTGCAAAAAACTTACTACAAATTATTTACACAATAAAACTAACTATAATTAATATGCTGTAATTTTTAATATTTGCTCACTGTCATCATTTGACGTAAATTGGCCTGTTTACGTGTTACTAATGTTACAAAGTAGTTTTAACTACTCATCCCCTTACTCGGACCTCCCTTTCCTAATACGTTATGTTATCTACCTCATTTAAGCATTAAGGGACATACTGGGAAACATGACAGTATTTAAGAATAATTGTTGGTCGTTGTTTATAGTAACCCGTGTAAAAGATACACACAGACAGAGGGAGTTAGGAATCATTTCCATGTAGTTTTGAATATGATGCTACAGGATCCATTAACACACATTTCTCAGTCAATTCCGACTTCTTCGAAACACAAAATTTTTATTAATTTACTGTATTATGGACCATAGTTTCTTTAAATTGTTTAAAAGACGTCATGCCCTCTTTTATCTATAACAGTTTTTATGTTATTGTAATTTTATCATTGTGCCAGTTTCGAACGAAAGATTTGTTGTTATATTATGTCATAGAAATACGTTTCAATTAAGTTCTTGGAGGCTAACGGCCTTGCATCAGTGGTAACACCGGTTCCCGTCAGATCACCGAAGTTAAGCGCTACCGGGATGGGCTAGCACTTGGATGGGTGACCATCCGGTCTGCCGAGTGCTGTTGGCAGGCAGGGTGCACTCAGTCCTTGTGAGGCAAACTGAGGAGCTACTTGATCGAGAAGTACGCCTCCAGTCTCGTAAACTGGCATACGGACGGGAGAGCGGTGTGCTGACCACATGCCCCTCCGTATCCTTATCCAGTGGCCCCTGTGGGCTGAGGATGACATGGCGGCTGGTCGGTACCATTAGGCCTTCCAAGGCCTGTTCGGACGGAGTTTAGTTTAAGTTCTTGTAGGACTGTGTTACTTTAGATGGTAATACAGTTGTTGACTGTTATTGATGATATTCATAGATTTGACATTAACAGGTTAAAAAATGGCAATATTGTTGACTCAGTTCAATCTGCTTGCCAATAACAAATCTATTCGTCTCATTAATAACACACAATTAGTACATTACCATCAAGAATGTCTCATTCCTACAAGAATGTTGTTTTAACCTACTTCTGTGGCATAACATAAAATGAAAGTTTGTGTTTGGAAACAGCAGAAACGTTGTAACTGCAGTAGTGAATTGAAACCAGCTACAGCTAAAAGCGAACATGACGTCATTTAAACAACACTTTTCCTTTATCTTTTTGTTTACACATACATATTTTAAAACCTACGGGTGCCGGATAAAAATACTGAAACACCGCGAGAAATACATGCTTATAAGTGCAGATGATAGGCAAGCCTGCAGATTGGGCAGCTGTATTTGACGACATCATCTAGGCCAACAGCTCCTCGTAGAACAAGCCGCTCCGCGGACGCGGGCCTGTGGAAGCAGTATTTTGCTAGCAGCTGAAAATTGCTACTATCGGAACGCAGAGAAGGCGAATATGCTTCTGTTTAGAAGACTCTCGCTGAAAACTGTGGTCCAGCTGCCTCATTTTACCTTGATCAGAAACTTTAAAAATGTTCCCAAATATTTTTGTATGCAAATATCTTCGAGTTCTTTTTAACCGACAACTCATGTGACAACTCGTGGTTGTCGGGCCGTATGTCGGGCGACAGTCAGGTTGGTATCCCACTGCTGGCCGGGGCCTGTCCAGGCACGTCGTCGGCCTGGAATCTCATTGACTGGAGAAGAATTGTCTTCAGCCTCGAATTGAGCCCCCGTGACTAGCGAAGACGCGTGTGCAGACGCCCCGTACGGGGATGGGGTACCAACCCGATTTGCGCCCGCCGTAAGACCTTACAGCCAGGAGTGATATTCTGGGGTGCCATTTATTTTGTGAGCTAAACCCCTTTAGTTCTCATCTGCTGCACCCTTACAGCACAGGAGTGCGTCGATGATAGTCTACGCTCAGTTCAGTTTCCCTTCATGGCATTGCATCCTGGGCTTATGTTTCAGCAAGATAAAGCCCGCCGCACAAGGCGAAAGTTTCAACTTCCTGTCTTTGTGCTTGCCACATCCTACTATGACCAGCAAGGTTGCCGGATCTCTTCCCAACTGAGAAAATTCGGAGTATCGGGATTTTGACGATCTAACGCTCCAGTTGGACAGAATTTTGCTCGGAATCCCTCAGGAGGACATCCAACAGCTCTATCAATCAATTCCAAGCCGAATAACTGCTTCCATGAGGGCCAAAGGTGCAAAAATGCATTGTTGCTGGCTCAATTTATGAATTTCTTTCTCTTGAATAAATCATCCATTTTTTATGAAAATTTAATCATTTGTTTCAAAAATAGTTCAAATGACTCTGAGCGCTATGAGACTTAACTTCTGAGGTCATCAGTCCCCTAGAACTTAGAACTACTTGAACCTAGCTAACCTAAGGACATCACACACACTGCCCGCATCTCGTGATCGTGCGGTGCGTTCTCGCTCCCCACGCCCGGGTTCCCGGGCTCGATTCCCGGCGGGGTCAGGGATTTTCTCTGCCTCGTGATGGCTGGGTGTTGTGTGATGTCCTTAGGTTAGTTAGGTTTAAGTAGTTCTAAGTTCTAGGAGACTGATGACCATAGATGTTAAGTCCCATAGTGCTCAGAGCCATTTGAACATCACACACATCCATGCCCGAGGCAGGATTCGAACCTGCCACCGTAGCACTCGAGCGGTTCCAGACTGTAGCGCTTAGAACCACTCGGCCACTCCGGCCAGCTAATCATTTGTTTCTTGTACGTGTACATCACATCTACTGATTTCCGTCCGATTCGGATCATTACTTCGTGATGCGTATATTATTATTTTTTTGTCTTCGAGTGTGTTTTTTGAAATCGCGTATAAACTGTAAAAATGAACTGCAATTATTTTAAGTGTAATTGCTACCTTATTGAACAGTGTTTGGTATCAGTCAATAAAGTCTTGACAATAAGGGACAGAAGTCTGAACCAGCTGGTACCTCTATCACCAAATCCCTGTCATTTGGGTAGATAATGTTTTGTCATTTTACGTACATTTATTTCATAATTCCGCATCACATTAAACACTTTATACATTGACAAAACCCGAATTATTAAATGGTTGAAGAACTGTCTTACTACGATGACAAACGCATCTTCAAGTAGTGTTGTCAACTTGCTACACTGCTTAGCCCCGACAGTATGGTTAATACCGTAACACCGTGGTGGCTCCCATTTATAGCACCATAGGGTAAAATGTCTTTGGTTAGTGGATACCACATTGTATCAGTCCGTAAACGGTGATGCAAAGGCTAAATGTCCATATATCGTTCAATGACATTCAAATTCTTGCTTTATGGCTGACATATGGTGTGCATTTTGGTCGAGGAATAATCTGGAATTTATCACGCTGTTAAACTCAATGCAGCGACCAGCTCGTTTACTGCTTGCGGGAGTTATCGGTGTTAGACACGCGGCGCCTGGCAGCAGTGATCCTCCGAGAAACGTGTTTATCCTTTAGCCGAGTTTTGCGGTCTGTTGTACGCAGCGCATTTACTTGTTAAGTCCAACAGCTATTTTATTTTCAACGTCAGCTCGACCATGAAATTGAAACCACAATGAAAATCCGCTGAAACTTCGTGGAGATGTGGTAATCAGTGTCTCTAGTTTGTCCGCCTATCGTGTCACGTCGCACTTTTCACTTCTGAGTGCACAGTGAGCACATAAAGATGGCTAGAAAGTAGTGTCTCCCGCCATGTGTGAAGTGTCTGCTGAGAAGTTTCCTTATTTCATGTAACCCACAAAATGTAACTGTCATTCATTTCCTTCTTCATGAGAATTTTTCGTTTTCGAAGGAAAGACCAACATAGAATACTGGTGTAAGTCACAAGTATCTGACTTCTGACGAAGGTGTTGGAAAGTTGGTCAACATTTTGACAGTTGTCTAAGTCGGAGCGGCGACTATGTAGAGAAGTAGCTGGAAGGTGCAGCTAAATGTTGCAAATAAAACATTTTTGATTTTCTCTGTGGTTTCCATTTGGCGAGCGAGTGGACGCTTAAAAAAAGTAGCTCTTGGGCTTGACTCTGTGATCATGGCGCCCAAAAGCCAACTTTCGTTTCGGGTTTCATTGTGGTCAGTAAAGGCTGAAGACTGCTAGTGTAGATGACTGCTTGGTAGAGACGATCAGTTTATGCAATCACAATGCGCTTAGTCCACAGTACGATTTTTTTTTAATTGTGTCTTCGTACATGGTGTCAGTGATGAAATTTATACAAGAGTTGTCAATAAATTCACTATCACAGATCGATTACATACGTAGGTATCGATTTATGAACATTTGGATATATAATACGTCTTTAAAAACACCAAATTAAGCAATAAAACAAGCTTTGGCTACTTATGGCCCAGATTTCAAGTATAGAGGGAAAAGTGGGTCAATATCGCACAATTTAATATGAACAGTGGTGTTCGAGTTTTGCGCGTAGACTTAAAAATCCATATAAGTCATACCTAACCATCCACGTTTATAGAGCTATTTGGAAACTAAGGTCCGGTCGGTCACGAAATGGAAACCACTGTGAAAATCAATTTTTTTCTTTTACTACAGTTCGCTAGACTTTCCAGCTGCTTCTCTACATTCGAGTTAGACATTTTTCGCAGCAAGGCGTTTAAAACTGAGTGCATGCGCACTGGACGCGTGCGGTCCGACTCTCGGCCTATCTCGACCACTACCCGGTGCTTCTCGGTTTTGCTCGGTGATTCTCGGGAGTACTCGATGCAACCCAACATTACATTTAGCATAGCGGTCCAGCATTGTTCGGTGAGCATGACTTCCTTCAGTGAGGCAGAATGGTTGTGTCAGCGCAGTTTATTCTTTGCTGTTTGTGTCTGGTATAAAGGAAGTTCACAGGCCCAGTAGCTGATTGCACAAAGAGATGCAATCTACGGATCTATCGTCTCTAGCCTTTAAAAATAAATAGCAACGACAGAAGAGGAGGATAGGAATTCTCAATATGTATTACATGGTACACAGGTGCATAATCGACACGTACCACAAAATTTGCTATGGAACGACATTAGAGTACTATACAGAAAGAATTTAAAGATTTAGTTATAATGAATCTTTATACCGAGAAGTACTTCGTGCTACATTTGCAGGTACGGAGTACCTGATAAAATTGGTTCTATGAGAAGTAAATTTTCTTAAGTCTCACTGTCAGTTGCAACAGTTTTTGGTGAAAAAAAACGAAGAATATATTGACTATACTTATTACTGCAAAGGACACTGGTCAAATCAAGGGGCGTACCTGGAAATATTTTTGAGATTCAAAACCTGCTATTGTTGAATTTTTCAAGGAAACGTGAATGCAGGAACCAAAATTAGAACATCCGGAATGGATTGCAGAACTCGTATTTTAAGTAGACTTGGTTGCGCACAGCACACAGTAAGACGTTGCAAGGTGAGAAGATCTCACATTGGAAAGGACAAGGCGTTTAAAACTGAGTGCATGGACGCTTGACGCTGGACTATCCGTTTTCCTAAGTGTTAAACAAAACCTGAATTTTGAAGAATTTGTTATGGTGCTGGAAGAATTAGAAGGGTAATTTTCTAAAAATTTCAAGGACACTATCAATCTTCATCTGTTTCTGAACTGTTTTTGAGACCGTTTACCGCTTTCGCTGAAAGCGCTTCAATTAATGTGTAGATAGAACTTATTGATGCGCACTGTGATTCCTCTTTACGAAACAGATTCTTTAACAATAAAACCGCCAAGGATTTCTACGAAGTTTTCCTTGGCAAGAGTTTCCACATTTCCATAATAATGTTACGAACGTGATACAATATTTCGATCAACACGTGTGCGTGGAAAACGTTTTTCGATTACGAAACCAAATAAGTCACGATTACGTGGCAACCTGAATGACAAAAATTTGCGTAATTGTTTACACCTGTCCATGCACCTACAGTTTGTACTAAATACACTCCTGGAAATTGAAATAAGAACACCGTGAATTCATTGTCCCAGGAAGGGGAAACTTTATTGACACATTCCTGGGGTCAAATACATCACATGATCACACTGACAGAACCACAGGCACATAGACACAGGCAACAGAGCATGCACAATGTCGGCACTAGTACAGTGTATATCCACCTTTCGCAGCAATGCAGGCTGCTATTCTCCCATGGAGACGATCGTAGAGATGCTGGATGTAGTCCTGTGGAACGGCTTGCCATGCCATTTCCACCTGGCGCCTCAGTTGGACCAGCGTTCGTGCTGGACGTGTAGACCTCGTGAGACGACGCTTCGTCGAGTCCCAAACATGCTCAATGGGGGACAGATCCGGAGATCTTTATGGCCAGGGTAGTTGACTTACACCTTCTAAAGCACGTTGGGTGGCACGGGATACATGCGGATGTGCATTGTCCTGTTGGAACAGCAAGTTCCCATGCCGGTCTAGGAATGGTAGAACGATGGGTTCGATGACGGTTTGGATGTACCGTGCACTATTCAGTGTCCCCTCGACGATCACCAGAGGTGTACGGCCAGTGTAGGAGATCGCTCCCCACACCATGATACCGGGTGTTGGCCCTGTGTGCCTCGGTCGTATGCAGTCCTGATTGTGGAGCTCACCTGCACGGCGCCAAACACGCATACGACCATCATTGGCACCAAGGCAGAAGCGACTCTCATCGCTGAAGACACCACGTCTCCATTCGTCCCTCCATTCACGCCTGTTGGGACACCACTGGAGGCGGGCTGCACGATGTTGGATCGTGAGCGGAAGACGGCCTAACGGTGTGCGGGACCTTAGCCCAGCTTCATGGAGACGGTTGCGAATGGTCCTCGCCGATACCCCAGGAGCCACAGTGTCCCTAATTTGCTGGAAAGTGGCGGTGCAGTCCCCTACGGCACTGCGTAGGATCCTACGGTCTTGGCGTGCATCCGTGCGTCGCTGCGGTTCGGTCCCAGGTCGATGGGCACGTGCACCTTCCGCCGACCACTGGCGACAACATCGATGTACTGTGGAGACCTCACGCCCCACGTGTTGAGCAATTCGGCGGTACGTCCACCCGGCCTCCCGCATGCCCACTATACGCCCTCGCTCAAAGTCCGTCAACTGCACATACGGTTCACGTCCACGCTATCGCGGCATGCTACCACTGTTAAAGACTGCGATGGAGCTCCGTATGCCACGGCAAACTGGCTGACACTGACGGCGGCGGTGCACAAATGCTGCGCAGCTAGAGCCATTCGACGGCCAACACTGCGGTTCCTGGTGTGTTCGCTGTGCCGTGCGTGTGATCATTGCTTGTACAGCCCTCTCGCAGTGTCCGGAGCAAGTATGGTGGGTGTGACACACCGGTGTCAATGTGTTCTTTTTTCCATTTCCAGGAGTGTATAAATTTTATCATGTCTTCAGCGCAATAAAAATTATTAAATAACATTGAAATTTTGTTTTGTTTTTGATCTGTGTCGTTAAAAAAATGTCGTTTGACGAGGTCCTCCCGTCGGGTAGACCGCTTGCCTGGGGCCAGTCTTTCGATTTAACGCCACTTCGGCGACTTGCGCGTCGATGGGGATGAAATGACAATGATTAGGACAACACAACAGCCAGTCCCTGAGTGGAGAAAAATCTCCGACCCAGCCGGGAATCGAACCCGGGCTCTTAGGATTGACAGTCTGTCGCGCTGTCCACTTTTTTTGTGTAATCTCATTTTTTTCGTCTTCGTTCTTTCTATCTGCTCCGGGCGGACGTCAGAAAACAGCCGTTTCAGTTCGTCGTTGATCCATTAACTCAGTTTTTTTTTTTATTACAGAGGCAGCTAACCCTCTTACCGAACACGCTGGGTTACCGTGCCGGCATCACTCAGCTATCGGGGGTGGACATGTGTGTCGTTGAGAATATGAAACTAACCAGCTTGAAAACCGTTCAGCGCTTCTTATGTGACTGCATTTCCATTTAAATCCAGTGCGCTCGCAGTTTCCCCTTCTTCCCCTCTCCCCTCAGACAGCATGGCGTGGTTGTGCTGGAAATTTGGAGCCAGGTGACAGTTCTCCAAATACACATGAGGAAGCACAGTTCACGTACAGCATTTTTCGATGTTCTGGCCACAGGCTAACGAAAACTTGATATGTCAACGCTGGAAATATCAGCACTTCGGACGTCGTAAAATTCGAGTCCTAGTGAATCCGAATCTTCTATGCAACAACCAGTAAGCGAGAACGCTGATAAAACAGGTCCTGCCAAAATATTTTCCTTTGAACTTTTGCGAGTTTCCAGCTATGTAGTCGTCACAGAGTCTAACAGCCTCCAATGCACTTTAAAGGTGCCAATGGAATTAGAAAAATTATATTTTACTCTGAAATCCAACAAGGAAAAAAAACTAATATGGCGTCGAAAGCAACTTCTAAGAGGGCCGCCACGCCACACCGAACGATTCAGATTCCTAAACTCCACTGAAATCTAACAGATCCAGTGAGCTCATACGTCTCATAAAAACAAGGGCATCACTCTCATGTATCATGGACAGACAACAAAGAAGATTGAATGTAGTATCGAGGTGGTAACGATGATGGTTCAGTAATATTCTGCAGGGCATTCCAGGCACTACAGCCTAGTTACGTAATTTGCATATGTATCTAGTACCCTCCCTCCGCTTCCCAATACAGAGCGAAGGGACATGACTCTTACCAAGGTGAAATGTCAGATTTATTCACTAGTTTGTGTATGCCAATTGTATTAGGTGCTGATTTCAACTGATTAATTTCAAGAGAGGATCAGAAACCCAATTGCAATTTTTGTGAATTTCTTCACACAACTACAAAGGAATTAAATCTCATGGACACCTGGCACCTTATTCACTCAATATATCATCACCTACAGGGTGTTTCATAATTCATACTAGATGTTCCTGACTGTTGTGGTTGGCAGGAGAGCCAACCGTGTTTTTCTAAAGGAGGCCGAAATGCACGCGTTTTAGCTCACGCAGGCTGGCGTGAGGTCTGGAACATGACAAGGGAATTAGAATTGAGAAAAACGGACGTAGCTGGTGGAATACTTAACTTTAATCCATTAATGACGAACGTCGCTCTTTATGGTACATGATTCACAATATCAATAGTACGGATACTGGCGCCTTGCTAGGTCGTAGCAAATAACGTAGCTGAAGGCTATGCTAACTATCGTCTCGGCAAATGAGAGCGTAGAAGTCAGTGAACCATCGCTAGCAAAGTCGGCTATGCAACTGGGACGAGTGCTAGGAAGTCTCTCTAGACCTGCCGTGTGGCGGCGCTCGGTCTACAATCACTGATAGTGGCGTCACGCGGGTCCGACGTATACTAACGGACCGCGGCCAATTTAAAGGCTACCACCTAGCAAGTGTGGCGTCTGGCGGTGACACCACACTGACGATATATAATAAGGGTGGCCAAGAATTCGATATGCGGGTACGAGTGCCTTAAGGCTCAGCCTGGCTGGCACGTTTCTCCCACCTCCACGCCACGTTGTCTCACCGTGAGGAGGGGGAAACTGCCAACGCTCCGCACCTAAATGGCAATTCAGCAGCACTGCGGGAGACTTGGTTTTATATTTTTCGCTTCTCAACAACATAGATCACAAACAGAACGAATTTTCAGTATTATTTAACTATTTTTGGCGCACTGAACTACAAAAGTCACTGTTTCGCATCACCAGATGCTACGCGCCAAATCGGATTCTACCCGTGCCGTCTGTATGGCTATAACTCGCAACTATGGCTGTGAAACAGACGGTAACTTTTACCTTCGCGGAAGTTTTCAAGAAACATAAAAGATTTCCCCCATTACTCAGTGGAGTATTTGCATTGTTATTACTTGAGCAAATAACGAAATTATTATTACTCTCTTTCTAATCTGAACCGTATGTGCTCTAACTGGATTGTTGTTGAACAATGAAGGTGATCGACTGCTAATTCCGAAGTAACTGATCGATGTAGGAGATCGATTGTATATGTCACCCATAATTTTTTACATTCGCGGCCAGCCATCGACAGAGCTTCTGCACCCTTGAAGGCCACACCACTGCCTGTCTTCCCTCTCTTTTGGTACACGTCAATATGGGACATCATCGTGGGACACACCAAGCCATTCGTCCAATCCAGGGCTTCATTTCCCGGAAATATATTACTCTTAAATAAGTCATCATTAAAACCCTTGGAGTAATGCAGTCATTTACACTTACTGAAACAATTATTGATATAAAAACAACGTATTTTGTAAGTTACAAATGTGTTTCCATTACCAAAACACACATACTGCTTCACAACTAATTGAAAGACAGCTGCATCGGAAACGATTTAAAAAGATATTGCCGGCCGTTGTGGCCGAGCGGTTCTAGCCGCTTCAGTCTGGAGCCGCGCGACCGCTACGGTCGCAGGTTGGAATCCTGCCTCGAGCATGGATGTGTGTGATGTCCTTAGGTTAGTTAGTTAGTTCTGATACGCAGAAATTGATGTATTTCGTTCCAAAGATGGACGAACAAGCTATTAAGCAGGTTGTCATAATGTTTTGACTCATTAGTGTAAATTCAATAGCTGGATACGCAAAGGTTTGGTGACAAAATTTGCACTTGCCTTCAGTTGCCACACTTTATATGGTAGTCAGAAACAGTCTGAAAACTTGTAATGGTTTTTAGGACAGGGTGTGATGATAACTAATTACGAAGAAAAAAACTGCTCCGCTTCCGAGTTATTAGCTAACTCAAAATTTTCAGTGCACGCTGTGGTCAAAATTGGACGTATCAAAAGTCATGTGACAAAATGACCAATGTGGCACTAGAGAAACCAGACATACATTTTTCCTAGGTTGGAAAAACAGTCTAATAATTGCATCATTGTCTGACACATCATTTTTGAGAGTTAATCCGTCCGCTTGTGGTCCTACCGAATTCGGAGCAACACACGTTTCTCAAAGAAAGCAACCATGCGATATTGGATCCTCCAAATATAGTAAAAACAGAATATCATCCACTAGACATTACAGTAGTATGGAGAAATCCAGCTGTATTCATAATCAACGTGTCTGATGCAACGGTGACAAATAATGGTAATAATATACACTGACGGAGAAAAAGTCGCAAAATCAAGGAGTTGTGTGATATCAACGAAAGTTGGTAGGCCTGTTTCTAAATGTGAATGATGATGTCTATTCAAATTTCGCACCAGTTGTAAATGAGTGGCGCTAGTACCGCTGCTATGAAGGTGTCAATCAGGTCTACTTTAAATAAACGCTGTAACCGTCTCATGACTGGACGTGGTGAGTTGATTTTAGTCTGGAATGCCTTCAAAGGGACAAAGACACCATTATCAACAGCTCACTGAGTTTGTACGAAGTCGTGTAACACGACTACGAGAAGATGTTCGTTCTGCGATATTCCAGAAAGACTTGGCAGGAATGTAGCCACCGTACATGATTTCTGACAGCGGTGGTCACAGGAATGTATGGTCACAAGAAGACCTGGCTCCGGACGGCCACGTGGCACTATCGAGAGGGAAGAACATCGTGTCCGGCGTATGATTCTGTCGCTTCTGCAATTTCAGCAGCAGTTGGCATCGCAGTGACACAAAGGACTGTTAAAAAACGGTTAAGAGGACTTCTCCGAGCCCGACGCCCTGCAGCGTCCATTCCAATGACCCCAAACCATCCACATTTGTAACTTCAGTGGTATTAAGCATGAGCTCACTGGAGGGCTGAGTGGAGGTCTGTTGTGTTTTGGGATGAAAACTGGTTCTGCTTCGGTGCCAGTGATGGCCTTGTGCCGATTAGAAGGAGGCTAGTTGAAGGCCTGCAACCATACTGGTTGCATGCTAGACACACTGGACCCACACCTGTAGTTATGGTCTGGGGTGCGATTTTGTGTGACAGTAAGAGCACTCTCGTGGCTATCCCACGCATCATGGCTGCAAAATTGTACATTAATATGATGATTCGACCTGTTGTGCCGCCATTCACGAACAGCATTCCAGGGCGTGATTTCCATGCTCTGGGGCGTGTTGACATGTCGCCTTGGCCTGCTCAGTCACCAGATTTATCTCCAATCGAACAAATATGGGACATTAACGAGTGACAACTCCATCGTCATCCACAAACAGCGTTAGCTGTCCCTATATTGAACGACAGAGTGCAACAGGATGGAACTACAGCCCACAAACCGACATACCTGTTCAACACAACGCAAGTGCGTCTGCATGCTTTCATTCAACATTCTGGCCGGCTGGAGTGGCCAAGCGGTTCTAGGCGCTACAGTCTGAACCGCGCGACCGCTACGGTCGCAGGTTCGAATCCTGCCTCGGGCATGGATGTGTGTGATGTCTTTAGGTTAGTTAGGTCTAAGTAGTTCTAAGTTCTAGGGGATTGATGACCTCAGAAGTAAAGTCCCATAGTGCTCAGAGCCTTTTGAACCATTTTCAACATTCTGGCTGTTACGTTGGTTATTAATGTACCAGCATTTCACATTTGGAATAGCTTATCTCGGGCGTATATTAACTGTGATCTTGAAATATTAATCACTTAAATATGTTTCCTAGACAAATGAATTCCCGAAATTTCATTAATCTTCATTAATTATTTTTTTATGTTGGGATTTTCTTTCTTCAGTGAATGTCTCGAAAATACAGTAGACTGTGTTGAAGTATATGAAGACGACAGAAGAACACTTGTCTGATTGTGAAAACATTATGGACAATCCAGAACTTAACAGTAAATAAGAGTTGCTAGGAAGCAAGGGAAGTTAGGCATCCAGTTTCAGCCAAGCAGTCTAAAAGGAAGAAACAATGCGCTATTGAAGAACAAAAAACCGTTGCAGACTAATACCCCTTTGAAGAAGGTTCCTTACTACTAGGAACAGCCCTTTTTCTGTCTGTATTTGACATGATATTTTCTTGATGAGCATTGTTTGGATTACCTATGCAAAAGCAAAAACTACGGCAAGTATATTAAATTCCTGCAAATCGTCAGTAAAATGGAACGACGAGTCATACTCATCAGTTACACATAGAGAACGACACCCAGTGCATGCCCAGACGATGTTCGTAGCGGTTTATTTATCAAATGCTCTTAGGTTTAAGGTACTGTGGAGCTCAAAACTCGACGCAGAATGTGAATCGCAATAAAATACAGGTAGTTCTCTGGTAATTGGCAACCAACAGAATGGAACATAATGCCTGGATGCCGACAGAATGGCAGAAAATATGGGACAGCTCTGTTACAGGTGAACAGTAGGATGATCTGCTACCAAATGTCACAAACGTTTGACAGTAAACCAGAGACAGAGATGGTGCTGTTCTTGACTCACGAGGACCTTATCCAGATTATCTGTTCAGATATTTAGGACAGATAACAACAGAAATAAGTGTGGAGAAGATGGAAATTCTGAACATATTTCTTGTTATAAAGTGCAGTGAATGAGAAACTCTGAATTATCTGCAAATCTGAAGATCTATTCGATTTCGGAAAAGTTGCGAGATAAAGATAATTTTAGTATTTCGAGTTAACTAACAAATAAATTCTCACAAAAGGATCCTCAGTATTAGCGGAACCAAGAATCATATCACAAGTACAGACCGTGTCAAGTGTCAGATAAGGAAAATAAATGTGGACGGCATAATTGCTTTTGGAACTTTTCCTCACAGGTAATACTTAATCATAAGAAGTGCCAGGTACATATCGTCCTCAGAAAAACTGAGGGACAGCAAAGGAAGTCATATGGAGACAGCTGTGGAGATGCTAAGGGAGATGGAGACGTAGCTATTGTGTTGTCTATGTTTACATTCAACTTGCAAAAACCTGTACACATTGCCTGTAAATAATGAAATATTTTTGTAGCTGTTACGAGGGACAAAATCCCACTGGATAACGCTAGAGGGCAAGGTCATGAGGTACACAGCAAAGAGTGAATAAATGATTATATACTGACTGTATGAAACCATGTGTTGGGTATTCCATTGGTTTTCTTCCCAGCGTATCTCAACTTAATGGGCTGTAGCTTAACTATTTGGTATGAAATGATTCGCGTATGCTCCGTGACAGTGGACATTGGCGCAAAAAGAATAATAGAACAAGGCAAAGCTAGAGTGATTCACACGTCAGCAGTGACGCGTTATCACGGGATATGCGGTTTCCTGGCTTGCCCCTGCTCCAAGCTGCAGCATACAGTAGCAGATACTCGCTGCACAATATAACTACTGCTCTTTGGCGACAAGCAATGTTGACGTTTCTCTGTATTTATTGTAACTTCGCATTACGCTCGTTATTAAAAACAAAGGTTTTTCTTTGTTTTAAGATATATATACAAGTCACGTGTGTGAAAATGATTATCAAAATGATGAGACTATTTCAGTACAAGCCGGATAGACGCATTACATTCCTCATTCACGCAAAAACACACCCACACCTTTAACCACACACACACACACACACACACACACACACACACACACACACACACACAAACACACACAAACAGGGTGGTCCATTGATAGTGACCTGGCCAAATATCTCACGAAATAAGCATGAAACGAAAAAACTACAGAGAACTAAACTCGTCTAGCTTGAAGAGGGAAACCAAATGGCGCTATGATTGACCCGCTAGAAGGGGAGTTCCATAGGTCAAACGGATATCAACTGCGTTTTTTTTAAAATAGGAACCCCATTTTTATTACATATTCGTGTAGTACGTAAAGAAACATGAATGTTTCAGTTGGACCACTTTTTCGCTTTGTGATAGATGGCGCTGTAATAGTCACAAACTTATAAGTACGTGGTATCATGTAACATTTCACCAGTGCGGACGGTATTTGCTTCGTTATACACTACCCGTGTTAAAATGGGCCGTTTACCAATTGCGGAAAAGGTCGATATCGTATTGACGTAACGCTATTGTGATCAAAATGCCCAACGAACGTATGCTATGTATGCTGCTCGGTATTGTCCTAGTGTAACAAGTCCTACTTCTATACAGTTCGAGCTGCGCGGTCTATTGCCCGACGAATTTGTAGCAAATCAGTCCAACAGAAAACAGGCACAATCTCTAACCTACCACATCCTCCGAAAAAAGTATATATGAAGTCACCCTGTTAATGATGAGACCTTAAACTAGACCGCTCCTTTAGTTTCATTCGAGAGGTGTACACTATATTCCAGCAGCGTATTTTATTCTTCCAAAATATTAAATTCAATAATCACCCATAGTAAAGTAAACCCAATATATGCTGAAGGAAAAAAAACTGTAGGCACTGAAGCAATTCAGAAGTTCCGGCGAAGATCCATGAATATACGGCACTAGCTCCAGGTTTCTGAATCTAATTAATTGCGTAGCAAAGGGCATATCTGCAGAAAAGAACATTATTGTGTCATTTGCAGTTGAACGATACCACGCCGCCTATTCCTCGTCTCCCAACTCCCCTCCTGCAGACACATACAAATATACGTAACTATCCCCAAATGTGAAATGACGTCAATGATAGACGTTGCTACATAAAAAAAAACCTTAGGTAAATTCCGTGTGCAGTTACTGTTACTGAACTGCATACTTCACATAAGATACAATGTTTTTGAAGCCTTCTCATCAGAAGTTGTGTCAAGTGATGAAGTATGCAAGTTATCCTGTGGATAGCGTTGAATTTGGAGACGAGTTAATTGATAATTTATGATCCATTGCGTTTATGATGAGACTATTATTTTCAATATTACTCTTACGTTCTATTACTTTGTGTATTCCAGAATTGAGCAGAGAATAAGCTTTAATGATATGCGATAGTTATTTTACGAATCGGTCCGGTGTCAAATATGTAAGCAATTTTAATGCTCAATACATTGGCGACAAATTATATATGAAAACCGGCGTGACCCAGTTTGACGTTCACTGTGTTCTTACTATAAGTTCCATTACACGTACATCCACTTTCAACTATTTTTGTTTGTTCTTATATGACGTAGCACCGATCATTCCAGCGGCTGTTTTTGCAGAGCGTTGATAAATGGCAACAGCGAATCTTGGATGAGAACTGTAAAAGAAAATTCGTACGTATAACCTGCACCGTTTTTCTCTTCTGTTCTCTCTTATTACACACATCACTTATAAAGCACTCATCGAAGTCACATTGTGAGTAACCGCAGAATATTTTGAGAGCGCTGACTCCACTGTGTCTATGGTTCTCAAAATTGCAGGTACGGTAGCTGTTCCTTTTCTTAGCATAGACTAGTAAATCATAAACACATCTTAGGGAGATTCGTACATTAGCTACCTAACGTCAGATTTCAGAAGTGATTCGGTAATTATTTCCTCTGCCCGTGACGTGAACACACGCGTTGTCGGAACTTGTAATCAAAGAAAATATTTAAAATTAAAATAGGTACTACATATTTATACTGAATATTACGTTCATAGTTTGAGAGACCAGCCAAGTCGATGACGTAATGTTGGAAATTACTTTTTTCTAGTCTTTTTTCGTTGTCTTCATATTAGTCACTAATCTGTGTTATCTATTGTAACCCCTGTTCTCTATTGCAGTTATCACTTTTTGTTGTTTTCCTTTTATTATCAGTGTAATTAATCCTGGTGATTGAATTCCCAAGTTGTTATAAGAGGTTATTAAAAAGTTTTCGTTTGAGGGCGTTGCTGTAGCGTCTATCAATGTACCGTGACTCGGACGCTGGTGTATAAGCGCTGGCATGTACGCGAGGGATTAGTGTGGCATTTGTGGTTTTCCGATGTGTATGTGGTAAATGCAGGAACGTGAACTACGGCGACGTTATTACCAAATGCGGCCAAAGGCGACCAAGGTGCTGGTATTTTTTTCTTCGCTGTTGAAGGACAAGCACCGGTAGACCTCCATCGGAGAATGAAGAAAGTTTGTGAGCCAGCATGCCTGTCGGAAACCACTGTTGCGGAATGGTGGTGCTGCTTCATGATACCGCAGTTCTCCATATCGCAAATGTCGTAAAACGGAAGTTACGCCAAGTCAAGTGGGAGTCAGTTGGAGCATCCGCCCTGTAGTACTGATCTCTCCCACGTGATTATCACGCATTAGGTCCCTTAAAAAAGGCCTTGAAGGGTCGACGATTTCTACCCGACGAGTATGTGCAGCAGCCAGTTACGGACTTCTTCACGCTACAGGACACGATGTTTCACCAAACGGCTACCTACAACCTGGGGCGTCGGTGGGATGATTGTCTCAATGCTGATTGGCTTACCTATTCTGACTCTATAGCCTTCGAACGGAAACTTTTGATCGTCTCTTTACCTTGTTTCGTTTTTACTCAAGTTGTGCCTCTTTTTATTGCACTTCGTTATTTAGTCCTTAATATCCTTCATCATAAGATATTTATAGTTTTCTGACTGCATTTTTATGATGTCCTCATTTCCGAACAACATCGAACCCCGGCTTCATACTTGTAGAACAGGGCCGGCCAAACGCTGCACAGTGTGCAGACGTGCGGAAGTGCTGCACATGGGCGACAGCGACATCTGTTATTAGACATGTGTCCTAAAAGAACGGTGGCGGCTCCAGTTCCCTGTGGTACAAGCAAGATGGCAACATGTCCAGTCTAGTTTACCCCTGGTGACCGTAACCTTAACAGAGGAGTACTGAGAAATGGCAAGCACTGTGAAAGAGCAAAGGACGGTAGATCTATTTTCTCAGCCGTTTAAAAATGACTGGGAAGTGCAATTCTTTTCTGTAGCCGTTGGTGAAAACTCACAGCGTTTGCTGTGCCGCCGAATAATAGGCTTCCAGAGTAAGTTTTCAATTGAAAGAGATTACAATACATATCACAAAGACGAGTGTAGTGTACTCAACAGTGAAGAACGGCAAGCAAAATTAAATGTCCCTTAAGAAAATGGTTGAGACACATCAATTCGATTTTACTGTACGTCAAAGTAACTGATACTTCTTGAACTCTTAGTTTCTTGTGTTACATTTATGTCTGTCTTACTGTACTCTGTACAACATACTGTTTTCAATTTTCCAGAATGACAACCACACTTAATCTTCACTGCGAGCAAGTTTTAAAATCGCATTAAGAATTGTACAATCTGGGAAACCCTTTTCCGAAGGGGAGTTTTTGAAAGGGTGTCTGATGCTGCAGAACTTGTGTCCTACGAACGTTAGCAGGTTTCAAGAAATCAATATATCCAAACAAACAGTGACAAGACGTATCAGTGCTATGGGCGGCGATCTGCACAGACAGTTAATAAATAAGGCTAAATAATTTTGTTGCTTTCTCTGTTGCGCTCGATGAAGCAACAGATCTTACAGATACAGCCCAGGTTGTGATATACATACTAGGTGTCGATAACGCACTTTGTGTAACAGAGGAGCGACATCTGTGCTTAGAAACGTGCACTACATGAACGCTGACGGCTGTGGTGTGCACGCTGTGACCCGGAAGTTGCACATGTGCAAGAGCACCGCACGCGTGCAGAATTTCTGGCCGGCCCTGTTGTAGAAGTTTCTACCTCGGATTCACGTCTGTATTTAAATTCGCCACAGCTCGCTTTCTCAAGGAAGTTCCCTCTTTCAAGTATCGGCTATCTCTTCTTTGTCTCTAACACATTGTACAAATCCACAAAAAACAGAAGCGTTCAAATGTTTAGTAATTTTTGCACGCTTCTTTTATCTGAATCCTTCATTTTACATTCCTTTCTTGTTTATGCAGTCGGAAAAGACTCATGTTGATAGATTCTTCACTTATGCTACTATACCGTTCTCCTGATGTCTCTTACCGACTGTTTAGTACACAGGGTGAATTGAACGTGGCTGCGAACCATTCCGCCCAACACCCTGTAACACAATTTGATGTCTTTACTTTCCTTCTGGTCAGTTTTGTAATTTATTTGACGACCTCTACACTTAAGTTTCCGTCTAAAAAATTTAATTGACTTTTTACTGCCTGAAAAATGAGCAGAAGTGATATTCCTGATTTCATTTCTCTGTTGTGTTACTGAACTTTGAGCATTTTTTTTTACTAGGACCATTTATTTAACCTTCCACCATCTATTTCTTTTCTTGAGTTTTAGTACATTGCATTACTTATCAAAATACAATAACTGAGCAACAATCGCTAGTTCTCACTGGTCTCTTCATTTGTTTTTTGAACGCGAGCAGAATCTGTTGCAACTTTTCTTCTTTAGAATGGTTCAAATGGCGCTGAGCACTATAGGACTTAACATCTGAGGTCATCAGTCCCCTTGAACTTAGAACTACTTAAACCTAACCAACCTAAGGACATCACACACTTCCATGCCCGAGGCAGGATTCGAACCTGCGACCGTGGCTGTCGCACGGTTCCAGACTAAAGCGCCTAGAACCGCTTGAGCACATCAGCCGCTTCTTCTTTTGATTTTTATAGTCTTTGTTTCCTTCTAAATTTTCCGT
This sequence comes from Schistocerca gregaria, assembly GCF_023897955.1. Lineage (NCBI taxonomy): Eukaryota > Metazoa > Arthropoda > Insecta > Orthoptera > Acrididae > Schistocerca > Schistocerca gregaria. The sequence goes on from NC_064931.1 coordinate 280,224,428, forward strand.
CTTCCTCCGATGATCTCCGTAACTCTAGCAGTATTAAAGTGGGCCAAATTTCTTAATATTATGAGACCAAACAGGAATATTTATTGTAATACTGATCACTTTTCCACTCCTCAAACATATTTTCTCCCCCAAGTGAAAAATTATTCTTCACCGTGTACGTATTCAAAGCGCTCTGCCTATGCTTGTCCTCCTTTTTCTCCTAACGGAAAATTTTCGCTTTTGTTATTTAAGTTAATTTAACCTCCGTTTCTTCGTATTTCTCTCCTAAGCAGTGTGCTTTCATTTGTTATCTTTTTATTTAGCAGCACATTCCTATAATGAAAACCAATAGCGCAACAGCCAGCAGCTGTGGGAGAACAGGACTGACTATGGAAAATACGAGTTCTCTCGAGTTCTTCGATGTTCCTAACGTGTAATGTCTCTGTATCGACGTAAGAACTGCTGCAGCCATAGAGTGATTGTTATAAAATATTGCTTGAACTTATAAAAAAGACTTAAAGGACATCTGTGACAATATGTGACTTGATAATGAATGAGAATGCAGAAATCGCCGCACTGTACCGCGGAAAATGTGGTTCAAAAAAGCTACCACCGGGAAAATTGCAATAATGAATACGTGATGGATGGCCTTTATTGAAACATTCGATCATGTGCTTTGATATTAATTGACGTTTTGTGTTATTCCCCATATGGGTTATTTTCCACATGTCCAAAATGACGTATTAACAGTCTCATTAAAAATTGTGGCACGAAAATTGAAGCACCGAGGGAGATCACAAGTTGATTCATGAATGGCAAAGCGTATGTAGATTACTGAATTTTCAAACAGCAAAAATTGATACACACCAGACGAAAAGTATTTGTTTAGTAGTGAGAATATGAACTAGATGTTCGATATAAATGGACGTTAAGTTTGTACATTAGTGTAACCAATAGCACCGCTGTCTCTGTCTTTAGTGTTCCTGGTGTTATTCTCTCGTGCTCGGATCATTTCCCCATACGAAGTACTTCTGTGGTTTGATGTCATTCCTGTTGCACGGATACTTTGACCTAAAACTGAACCGTTGATTACGTACCCCATCTGTCTGTGAATCTTACACACCCTGTACAGTATATTTTTGTATTTAAAATAGTGATTTTATATCTGAAGGTTAAATGAAATTGGTAAAGACTTTAAAAACAAATTTAGCCCGTCCGACATATCAGACATATAGTCATCTAGTTAGTGCTTTGTCCCGTCCACATTTGGTTCACCAGTGGACTTGTTTTGTTACGGCTTCCAGTAACGTAGGCAGCTGCATTTTTGTATTCATATTTCAGTAAATAATTATAAGGTTTTATGTTACAAGTATTAAGTTGCCCATGTTTAGTAAGAAAATTGATGTACAATGCACTTCCAAGCGATGTGTATTCTAATTTTGTGTTAGACTTAAAATAAATGATGTCTAACAGAGTGATATTGTCCCCGTATAATTTCAACAGAGCGATATTGCCCTCATAGAATTTCAATTACGCGACAGTCACACTTCTAGAGCTTCAAGCACCAGAAAGAAAGTGAAGTGAGGGGGAAACATGTGTGGAAATATGAAGTAGCCATAAGCGTCTAGGGTCCTTGTTCTTTCACAAGTATTGTGTTACAACATTCCTCTTTAAGCCAAATGCCAGGACAACAGAAATTTGTCATTATCAAAAACAGAACAAAAATCTGAATTGGACGTCAATGAACACTTTATTACTACGAAATATATCTGAGATAAAGCAAAATTAATATTTTCACTAGAACACTCGTATTACTTGAAGTAAGTGGTGATAGTATAGGAAAAGAAAGTAAATTTCTGGCCTAGAAAAACATTACTCACTCCAATGCACTATAGGATACATTCATAAATAGTATTCGTAATATCACGTTAATAGATGTACTGCACATTTTCGCTTCACTTTTGTGTTAAGTTCGTTCTCATATTTACCAATTTCTCGATTCCAGTTAGAAGGCGTGCGGCTTTTACTGCATTGTAGAAGTTAGTTATAATTATGATATTGATTGCTTTAATAGATATTATACATTTAATAGTCTGTATGTAAACTGCTATCATCGTGAAGAATACTGATTCTTCAACGGGTAATTTGACTTTTCCAGCGGACATTTGAACACGTGATGTCCTCTCCGCAATATTGTTAACTCTGACGGCACCATGCGCCCACTGCTCGCCAATGACCCAACTGGTGCAGAATGATGTCGGTCCCGTATTTTTTCTTCTAACGCGAGTTTCTAAGCTGCACTGAGAACTAAATTCCTTCACTCCTATTAACGACATATGGTGACACGCATACTTTTAAGTGCCTCTTTAATTAAGGTTGTCCAAAAACGAGACGTCCAACAAGTTAATGACTCTTTTTTTTTCATAGGCGGATGTGTACTCTTCTCGTAATGTTTGCGAAAAGATCACGTGCTAAATGTGTGCTCCTCTCTTCAACTGTGATATTCGGAGAAGATTTGTCTTCCTATCCGAGTCTTACGTTGCATATATGCTATGTACACCCGAAAATTTACTTGTACTTTACTAAAGGTAGTGGAGTAGTGTATTTTTAATTCTATTATCGGTGATAAACGAATATTCCAATATCTGTGCGGAAATAATTGGTCGATGGTTCAATATGAAAATTTGCAACTGACACACCAAACAACATTAAAATAAAACGACTGGGCTTTATACATGGCAAATGGAACATTTTTTGAGTAACAACATGTGATCTTGCGGTTACATTTTAATCATACACTACATGCCTCTGGCTACTCTTCAATCCTCGAAAACCTTCATCGTTCGGTATTAGTCTTGCACCTGTAAGAGCTGTGCGATAACGTCACCGCGAAAACATTTTAAAACCTGTTTTGTTAGTTCGTTCACTTCCTGTTTTTTGACATTATTCCTTAGATAAGATTTATTGATCAACATATTTACACAAATATACGTTAACATCTTCACTCATCAATAGGTTTCTTAAGATCATAAGAAATTTAATCGTTTGCCATCTATCATGAAATATTATTTAGAATAAAACTGAGTCGTCAGCTGCACAGTTAGTTTTATTTCGCTTTACCGGTTTCAATAGATAAATCTGTCATCTTCAAAATCTTATATCGATTTAGCACACACCGGTTTCTTCTTCAGAGAAACATAATGAAAGGCATGTCACATACAATATGTAGTCAACTTGACTACGTACAGAAATGGGATTCGCTTACTATAAATTATCAGTCTGTCAGTCTGTGTTTACAATAATCACATAGAAAAAGTACATTTTTGGACATGCTTCTGCGAAGAAGAAACTGACATCTACCTAACCAAGGCTAAGATTTTGAAGATGACAGGTTAATAAGTTGAAACCGGTAAAAGGAAATGAAAATATCTGCACAACCGATAACTGAATTATATTTTGGAATATATACTGCAATCGCCGAGAAAATAACAACTGTGAATAAAGTAAGAAAATATTTTACACATTCGTGGTGAAGCCCGTCTCAAAATTTTTTTTGTATTGAATAAGAAATCTGTGTTGGGGTTGTGAGCTACCCAGATAGGCATTAACGTTGTAAGTACGTTTTATGACAGTTTTTATCAGTCGGTAGTGAGCAGTGTTTCATAGAGAGCATAAGGGAACAATTGACAGGAATGGGGGAAAAGGTAGGTTTAAGGGATGAAGTAGTGAAGGCAGCAGAAGATCAAGTACGTAAAAAGATGAGGGCTAGTAGAAATCCTTGGGTAACAGAAGAAACATTGAATTTAATTGATGAAAGGAGAAAATATAAAAATGCAGTAAATGAAGCAGGCAAAAAGGAATACAAACGTCTCAAACATGAGATCGACAGGAAGTGCAAAATGGCTAAGCAGGCATGGCTAAAGGACAAATGTAAGGATTTGGTTGGTTGGTTGGTTTGGGGAAGGAGGCCAGACAGCGTGGTCATCGGTCTCATCGGATTAGGGTAGGGTGGGGAAGGAAGTCGGCCGTGCCCTTTCAGAGGAACCATCCCGGCATTTGCCTGGAGTGATTCAGGGAAATCACGGAAAACCTAAATCAGGATGGCCGGACGCGGGATTGAACCGTCGTCCTCCCGAATGCGAGTCCAGTGTCTAACCACTGCGCCACCTCGCTCGGTGTAAGGATTTAGAGGCGCATATCACCAGTGGTAAGGTAGATACTGCTTACAGGAAAATTAAAGAGACCTTTGGAGGAAAGGGAACCACTTGTTTGAATATCAATAGCTCAGATGGAAAACCAGTACTAAGCAAAGCAGGGAATGCGGAAAGGTGGAAGGAGTATATAGAGAGTCTATACAAGGGCAATGTACTTGAGGGCAATATTGTGGAGATGAAAGAGGACGTAGATAAATGATAGTGTGTGAAGAGTTTGACAGAACACTGAAATATCTCAGTCGAAACAAGGCCCCGGGAGTAGACTAATTTCCATTAGAACTAGTGATAGCCTTGGGAGAGCCAGCCATGACAAAACTCTATCATCTGGTGAACAAGATGTATGAGACAGATAAAATATCCTCAGACTTCAATAACAATGTAAGAATTCCAATCCCAAAGAAAGTAGGAGTTGACGTGTAAAAATTACCGAACTATCAGTTTAATAAGTCACGGCTGCAAAATACTAACACGAATTCTCTACAGACGAATGGAAAAACTGGTAGAGGCCGAACTCGGGGAAGATCAGTTTGGATTCCATAGAAATGTTGGAACACGTGAGGTAATACTGACCCTACGACTTATCTTAGAAGGTAGATTAAGGAAGGGCAAACCTAAGTTTCTGGAATTTGTAGACTTAGAGAATGATTTTGACAATGTTGACTGGAATACTCTCTTTCAAATTCTGAAGGTGGGAGGAGTCAAATACAGGGAGCGAAAGGCTATTTACAATTTTTACAGAAACCAGATCGCAGTTATAAGAGTCGAGAGGCATGAAAGGGAAGCAGTGGCGGGAAGGGAGTGAGGCAGTGTTGTAGCCTATCCTCGATGTTATTCCATCTGTATATTGAGCAAGCAGTAAAGAAAATAAAAGAAAAATTTGGAGTAGGAATTAAAATCCACGGAGAAGAAGTAAAAACTTTGAGGTTTGCCGATGACACTGCAGTTCTGTCAGAGACAGCAAAGGACCTTGAATGGACAGTGTCTTAAAAGGAGGATATTTGATGAACATCATCAAAAGCAAAACGAGGATAATAGAATGTAGTCTAATTAAATCAGGTGATGTTGAAGGAATTAGATTAGGAAATGAGACACTTAAAGTAGTGAATGACGTTTGCTATTTGGGGAGGAAAATAACTGATGATGGTCAAAGTAGAGAGGATATAAAATGTAGACTGGCAATGGCAAGGAAAGCGTTTCTGAAGAAGGTAAGTTTGTGAACATCTAGCACAGATTTTTAAGTGTCAGGAAGTCTTTTCTGGAAGTATTTGTATGGAGTGTAGCCATGTATGGAAGTGAAACATGGGCGATAAACAGTTTAGACAAGAAGAGAATAGCAGATTTCTAAATGTAGTGCTACAGAAGAAGATTAGATGGGTAGATCACTTAACTAATGTGGAGGTACTGAATAGAATTGGGGAGAAGAGGAAACTGAATCACAGCTTGACTAGGAGAAGGGATCGGTCGGTAGGACATGTTCAAAGGCAATCAAAGGATCACCAATTTAGCATTGAAGGGTAGCGTGGAGGGTAAAAATTGTAGAGGGAGACCAAGAGTACAGTAAGCAGAATCAGAAGGATGTCGGTTGCAGTAGGTACTTGGAGATGAAGAAGCCTGCACAGGATAGAGTAGCATGGAGAGTTGCATCTAATCAGTGTCTGGGCTGGAGACCACGACAACAGCAGGTGGCAGGTAGCAGAATTTTATTGTCTACACAGAGACTGAATATTAAAAACTAATCATACACAGAAACCTTCATTCTCGAAACACTTCTAAGAACAGTTTAAGACAAGTGCATGGTTATTCGTAAGTACCTATGCGGTTTCCGAAGACAAAAACGCAAAAAGTAGAATGCACACAGAGAAATGATAAATACCAGTTAATAGGGCATCCCTTCAAGTTTCGATTCACAATATTAACCATGTCGTACTTTCGCCAGTGAGTAGGCGTGCCAGAACATGTACACATATCATCTGATCCGTAATGTAGCGTCATATTATTTCGCGCTTGCAGATAGGCAACCCAATTCACATATATCCAAAGCGGGCTGCGCCTTCCCGCGAAATCCGTATCAGCGGCTGCAATCGATTGCACACACATGTTGATCTTTGTCACATTACAGATGGGGCCCATGTAGAGCAATGTGTGTTAAAACCTAGGAGAAATTCCCTATCTACTTATAAGCGTCTAGTTTCTGAAAGACATATTTTCTCAGTCGTCTTTTGAAACCCCGGAACTACTTATGAATAACCAAACATAAGGTGAAACAAGAATTCTTTTATTTCACATACCGTTATTATTTACTTCTCTTGAATTTTTTGTGTTATATTTCACCAGCTCTTAAAATATTTCTAAAACTAAAATTCCTATTGAGAAAGGCTAATGTAAGGGTGAGCATATGAAGGAAGTTGTTTGAAATCTGTCATTTACAAAGTGAAGAAGGAAGGAGTATTATGTCTTAACTACTTGTGTACGACGAAATCATTAGATAGGGTGTAGAAGTCTTAACTGAACAAGATAGGGAAAGAATTCGATGTGACCTTTTAGAAGCAACTACTCAAAGTATGAGCACCCGGATGGTCATCTCACCCTCCTCGTCCTGAATGCGTTTCCGATGTCGTTAAAAAACAATGTCTGTTCGCAGTTTACGTAAAAGGTTGTCACAGGTAAAAGGCAGCTTCTCTACAAAAATAGATAAACCACAAGCTACTTTAGTTGAGTTCTCATATCAGTTGTAGTGGTCCAGGATGGATGGCCTCTACGACGGCAGGGTTGGGTAGTGGCGGTGGGTCGTTTTAGGGATGTTGGCCGTCGGTAACGCATGAAAACAACATTAATAGGAAAACATTTTGTTGAGATTGAAGCTACAAAACACGTTGCTCTCCTTTGGCGCGTGGTGAGGACAGCATGCGGAGGACCGCTGGGGCAGCAGGCGCCCAGAGGACAGCTGTGATCCGAGCAACTCGAGGAATGCTGGCGCCCGGAATGCGCGTTGCGACACATACACCAGCTATGCGTGGTGCGGTGGCTTGCGGCACGGCGCGCCAGCAGCGCGCAGGCCCGCTGTAATTCTAGCAGATGTCAGCCCTCAGAAGTGGAACTCGCCCTTGCGAGCGAAGGCGCGTGGCACCAGGGCGCCAGCACCGGTAGAGGAGGGCAAGCGGCTGCACTAGCACTGTTTCGAAAGGCTGCCACCATGACAGAAGTTAGCTGTGGCCAGAGTGTGTCGGAAAGTAGCCCACCAGCGGGAGTGTGCGAGTCCAATGAGGTGGGCTCAGAGCCTGCAGTCCGACCGTTGATGGTGCACGCACAAACTCGTGGTGCCTGCTTGCAGAACCATACCACACCGTCGCCTGGCGTGGCTCACTCCTAGTTGTTGGTGCTGCAAAAATGGTAACATCTTGGCTAGAAATGAGGATATTTCTGCTGGTTAGGCTCTTCTTTTTTGTGCCAATGTACCGCTTCTTACCATGTCAGTCGCTCGAAGGTGTGGAAATCAATCGAAGTAGCCCTGTCCTCCTGCTGTGGCGTCGTATTGTGATTGTCGGCTCGACTAGGCTGCCAATGTGTAAACAGATCAGCCGCCATGACTGTGTCTCAGCTCCCACCAGATTCCAAGGGTTCTTGCAACTGCCGTGGAAGAGCTGCTATTTTCATAGTAGCGCCCAAGAAATAGTGGCACCGTTACACAGTAATTCTTTGCAGGTTGTGGGTCATGTCAGTCACTATGTTGTGTAAGGTAGCGCAGTGGTTAAGATACTGGACTCCACATCTGAACACTGGACTCGCATTCGGAAGGGCGACGGTTCAATCCCGCGCCCGGCCATCTCGAGCTAGGTTTTCCATGATTTCCCTAAATCCCTCCAGGCAAATGCCGGGATGGTTCCTTTAAAAGGGCATGGCCGAGTTCCTTCCACATCCTTCCCTAATCCTATGAGACCGATAACCTGGCTGTTTGGTCTCTTTCCCCAAACAACCCAATCTACATCTGACCACCCGGATGTAGCCTATCGGCGGCTTTCCCGTAATAGCTTAAGGAAAATACCCGGACGGTTTCTTTAAGAAGTCCGTAGTCGACTTCCTTCCACATCCCTACCCTTATCCGACCTTTGACTCCGTCTCTAATGAAAGCGTTATTGCAAGATGCTAACCCTAATTTTCCTTCGGTTTAAGCCTCATCCCACAAATCAGTAACTTTCATGTGTGTTTCTCAACAAGTACACTTAAGTTAGAGGAATAGGCAGGTACATTACGAAGAAATGCAGAGTAATATTAAAAATAGAATGAGCCATACTTAAGATGATGCTTTTTCAGTAGTTGGACCTATTCGCTAACTCTTCTCTGTTACCATGAACAGGGAGGGGTTCGTGGAGTTGATATACACACTTTTTGTGTTTCGGCGGAATACCGTGCTACCTTGGCTTCTTGTTTCTGACTCAGCAGAATTTTCAAAAACGAAACTTTTATTATTCTAACCTTTTCGTTTGACATTCCGTTGTTTAAAGTACCGGGTGATCAAAAAGTCAGTATGAATTTGAAAACTGAATAATTCAAGGAATAATGTAGATAGAGAGGTACAAATTGACAAACATGCTTGGAATGACATGGGGTTTTTTAGAATAAAAAAAATACAAACGTTCAAAAAATGTCCGACAAATGGCTCTTCATCTTATCAGAATAGCAATAATTAGCATAACAAAGTAAGACAAAGCAGAGATGATTTTCTTTACAGGAAATGCTCAGTATGTCCACCATCAAACGTCAACAATAGATGTAGTCGAGGAGTAATGTTGTGAACAGCACTGTAAAGCATGTCCGCAGTTATGCTGAGGCATTGGTGTCGGATGTTGTCTTTCAGCATCCCTAGAGATGTCGGTCGATCACGATACACTTGCGACTTCAGGTAACCCCAAAGCCAAAAATCTCATGGACCTGGGAGGCCAAACTTGACGAAAGTGGCGGCTGAGCACACGATTATCACCAAACGACGCGCGAAAGAGATCTTTCACGCGTCTAGCAATATGGGGTGGAGCGCCATCCTGCATAAACATCGTACGTTCCACCAGGTGCTTTCTCAGCCAGGTTGGGGATGATGCGATTCTGTAACATACTGGCGTACCTCTCACCCGTCACAGTAGCAGTTTTGCTGTCCAGCGCCATCTGTCGGACATTTTGTGAACTTTGTTTTTTTGTTTCTAATAAAACCCCATGTCATTCCAAGCATGTGTGTCAATTCTTACCTCTCTATCTACATTATTCCGTGGTTTATTAAGTTTTCAAATTTATACTAACTTTTTGATCACCCTGTATTTCAATTATTGCATTACAGTTTTCACACTATTGTATAATTCAACTTCATTCTAGGCTACCATCTGCAATGTTTATATTTTTTTCATGCCTCTGCATACAAATACGTTGGTTAGTCCAGGTTTAAATCAGTGTTACGGTATCAAGATCGTCGTCATTGATACTGTTAAATGCCAGGATGCCGAATCAGGATGTTTAGCAGGGCCTTGACTGCGAAGAACTAATTTCTCCGCGGACCAGGAATCTAACATTGCTCGATATCAACATCATATCTTAAATAACAATAACCCGTACAGTTGCCGCGTTCGGGGGAGTCCACCACAGCAAAACACAAGGCGGTCGAGAGAACACAGGTCATAGTCGCAGCGTCAGGGTCTTGCAGCGCGTGGCCTGGTCGGGCAGCAAGGTGCGTATCTGCCGGACAGATAGCAGGTCAGGCAAGGACTTCGACCCAGGACCCCTTGGAGGCGACCAGGAGCCGGTTGATGACAGCCTGGAGGAGACCCCAGCAGGTCTGGGAGCGGCCCGTAGGCCAACAGCTGGAGTCGGCGGCGGCTTGTTGTAGACAAGGCTGGGTAACCCACATCGAGCTGCAGTGGAGTAGTTCTCGGTGAAGGCAGCAATCGAAGACGGATACCGCTAGATCCAGGCAGCGAATATTTCTGTCAGATGTTCCCAGCTTCGTTATGACGAAGCCACGCTTCGGCTCCGGTAGGGGGCCCAAGTGCGGTTGCGCCAGAGAACAGCATGAGGCAACTCCATTCAACACTGCGGCTGGCAGGTGTCTTGCACCGTGACGCCTCAGCATTATTCTGGCTGACAGCAGAATTTCTCAGGCAGAGCGTTGGCAGGGTTGGCTCTGGGTAGAGAAGTCTGCAATGATGTGTGTTGGCCTAACATCCTATGAGCAATACTGTGATTCATAAGCACAAGGCACCAACTGTACTGAATGCTCAGCACAAGCGCGCCCTGAGGTATGAGAGTAGCGTAAAGACACAGAGACAGTACGATATGACACACATGTTCGCAATCGTCGTCTGGCCCTATTAGACACCTCGGGAAGACTTCCCAACGCACATAAAAGCATTAACGTCACACAAGTAAGCAAATATGGAACGGTAATGCTATTTCAGGAGAGAGACGGTGACCTTGAGGGAACCACCCAAGCATTTGCCTCATGTCGTTAAGAAGAGTACGCAATCCAGTACTGAGTTCAGCTCCTGCTAAGTAATAGACGTACTAGTCAATCATTGTCCTAAAAGGATCGAGACCTATAGTGTACGTCCTGTCATAACCAGTAGCTGATCTTATGAAGAATTACTCTTGCACTCTACACAGTCGAAATTAGGTCATGTAGCACACGAATTCTCGACAGCAACTTGGCGCCTCATGTGACGCTCATCAATATAATTCTGTTATCGCTTTGCTAACAAAAATGCAGGCCCCATCATAAGATTGTTAGCATCAACTGCGAGCAGTTGACGAGAAGAGAACATTATATTGCACGGCGTAAACTAATTGCACCATTAACCGTTACAGCTCTTGGAAGCTGAGAAATCCTCATATGTATTATCATGTTATTTGTTGCACGGAAATGACATGGTTAATTTTCATGTGGCCGATGAAAGAGTTGAGTATTTTGTCGACTTATCTAGGTTTCTTTTTGTTTAAGTGAAGCATGTCTCAGTTTATATCACACTAGAGTTCAACAGTTAAACAGGTTAAGAATAGAGAACACAACCCCTGAACAGGATGTTTGAAGGCGTGCAGAACAAAATGAAGCTTAATAATCAGATATTTGCATACAACAGTGTTGAAAATATGCAATTAGAAAAAAAAATTGAACTCGAACATTGACATTCCAGAAAATGAAAGTAAAAATGAAAAATTCTTGTACAAGAATAAAACCGTTTAACGGTGAAATGATCACCCTTTGTTGCCACAAATGCTTGGTAGCTACTTGGTAAGTTCCTTCCAGAAGTCTATTGACAGTAGATGTCATTCCCGAGGTGGAACTGTGTAGAGATGTGGAACAGCATTTTTTAAATTTATTTTCTGCAGGCAATTCACTGTCCACCGTTAGGTACTATGACAGACACAAGAATAAAATCTTATTTTTAACAATAACAGTGATGCCATTCAATCGCAGTTCTAATATACAAGGTAATTTGAATGTAAAATAATAATCTGAATAAGAACAACCTTTCTAAAGTATTATGCACTCCATTAGCACTTAAAATGAAAAAAATTAAGTACAGACGAAACTGAATACGTTTTTGGTATAATTAATATATTAATGTTACTTTTCATGGAAACATTTTTGAGCTACTCCCTTGAAAAGAGCACTTAAACTACATTAAAAGGTTTAGGCCTCCATCGTTGCCACTGGGGTTTGTAACTCTGAAATAGTTGGTCTATACCTCAGGCCTGGCTGTCTACATGCAAAGACTATTTCTGCTTCTTTGATCCTCTGGGTGCAGCACAGTTTCTAGACAACTAGAGTCTGCATTTATGCGGTTTGACACAGTTAGAATATATCCTTCTGTTACTGTACTACAATTATAACAATACTCTAATTTTAGGTATTGTCTAAGAGTATGTTTTTAGATTACAACAGCATTTATTTTCCTTCTGGAATAGGCAGTGTCAAAGGTTTAGGTCTTACTGAAGGTGTGAGCACCTAACGACAGTGAGATCAGCTCCACAAGCGTTATGTTGTCACCAACTACTTCACTTGCACTACTTGACGCTCACTTTTCACTCACACAGATTGCTGAATCCTACTCCCTATTTTTCACCTACTGCAATCTCTGAAGTCAGCGGTGGCTCCTACTTATATATTCTACTAGCGGTCTATTGGAGACTTTTTTTCGCTAGGAAATTTATTATACATCAGTTTCTGAAACCTCTTACAGTCATGTATAAATAGAGTGCGAACTGTTCTGCATTGATGTCCTGTGCACGCTCTCGTATACGGCACACTTACCTGAGAGGTGTGTCTGTGTTATCCACCGATTTTCTCTGATGAGTTCATCAATCCGATTCCGACGAGTCTCGTCGCTTGCAGTACGCCGTCGTCTACACTGAGCTCTGTCACACACGTTGAGGTTAACACCACCGTTTCCTTCATTACGAGCACGAACAACCCAACGTCGCAACGCTACAAGTTCGAAGTTTGCAACTTGCGTCAACGAAGCGGGAGAGTCGACCGAAGAATATGCATTGCATTTAAAACATCAAACGATACTGAAAACAGAATAAAAAATTCGGAGGCATTACTTTTCAGCACGCCCTCGTAATTCACAATAGAAGATAATGTGTTCTGCAATTCCCTCGTCTCCGCATTCGCAGATGTTTCTCTGACCGGATCTGAGGTGAGCGAGATAAGACCGGTGGCATGCCAGTGTTCCGAATTAAACGGTTCATTTTCACCTTTTCCAGATATTCAAGAAGAGAAAACAAACCCGTCGGTATTTATCAGTATTGTTTCATTGACTCTTTCTGTCATCATTTCTCCATTTTTACAGATGGAGTTTTTTGCAGACCCTCAAACAAGTTACGTTCTGCGCAATCTCTAGATTTCCTCTCCTTAGCCAAAATTCAGCGTCCTTGTACCCGATAGTTATGTCTACCGGATATGCGAGGGCTGTCCAGAAAGTAAGTTCCGATTGATCGTGAAATGGAAACCACAGTACAAATCAGAAATATTTTATTCGTAACTGTTAACTACACTTTCCAGCTATTCCTCTACCTAGTCGCCGTTCTGACTTAGACATTTGTCGTAGCGTTGTACCAACTTTCCAATACCCTCATCATAGAAGACAGCCACCAGTGATTTCCACCAATTCTCTACGCTGCACTACAGCTCGTTTTCTGTGCCAAAATGTTGTCTTCATAGCCAGCGGTTCATGTGAGCAGAGATGAAACTCAGAGGGAGACAATTACGGACTGTATTGTGGATTCAAACATTTCCAATTGAAAACGATGCAGGAACATCTTCATTGCCCCTGTAGAATGCGGCTGAGAATTGTCTTGAAGGAGAAACCTCACAACAGTCATGTAATGTTGGCTGCTTAGCTTCAGGCGAAATTTCTCACCAGGCCATCGTACTTGGCGGGAAGCACTGTTTGCTAGACATTTTTACGCGCTCATTCTGAGCTCAGAAATGAGGAGAGCGGCGTGTTGCTATCTAGGGTCATACGAGAGACACTGCCCAACACATCTGTGCAAAGCTTTATCGGATTTTCATAGTCGTTTCCATTTCGTGACCGATCGGGACTTACTTTCTGGACACCCCTCGTATTCACAGAACCACACATAATGACTCCAGTTCAGTGAGTCGGAATGCCCTCGATAGCCTCGCAATCATCCCCTGCACTCCGCGGACAGTTCTTCTATATCACTCGACACTACGTCAGTACGTCCATTCTCTGAATATAATACTGACTATTTGTATGAATATAAAACAATGGTATGCTTTCATCGTGGACAGTGGTAGCTATAAATATGTACTACCTGTACTTGTTAACTTAAGCATTATTTTAGAAGCCTTCGCCACTACTTCCGTCATGTGTTCATTGTAACTTCTCATCAACTAGCATCCCACAGTATCTGTAGGTTGTCTTTCTATCTATGGAGACGCCTGATTTTAATACTGGATTTCGAGACATTAATAATCTACATTTAAGCAGCATATAAACAGTTTTCAACACTCCAATTATTATTTACATTTTTTTCCAAGTCACTTCCCTAAAATCTCCGGCACACCGCAGGCTCTGTTCACAAAGGCGACTCATCGGATCGCAGAAACCAGTACTAGAACATTCTCAATGTGATGTCAGCAGTTTGGCAGCTTAGGAATTCAAACACATTTGAACACATTCCTCAACGTACACATCGATCCTGTTTACATCAGTCCCCATGCATAAAAACTGAGACAGTTTTCTTTCATGAGAGCCCAGAAAACAGGTCTAAGATCGATCTTTTCAGGCGTCCTTTCGTGATACCCTTTATCACTTTCAAACTCCCCGCAGGCTGCTTCACTGCTCGCCCGTAGCAGTAATCGCAGAAACTGCGATAGTGACGCATCTGCGTCTATCTCGAAGTCTCGAGAACAACGCAAGCTACCAGTGATAATCAAAGGAGCCTGGTATGTAGATTATAAATGGCGTCGTACATTTCGAAGGTGTACCACGTCCAGTGCCTCAATTTTGGAGTGCCCTACCGATCGACCCTGTCTAAAATATATGAAGAGGGTTGGACAAAAATATGATATGGAAACACGAAAAACATAAAACAACCCAGTACGGTGCAGGAAAAGATCTGGTAACTGTGGTGGTCAGGGAAGATGCGAAAATATTCACCCTCGAGTTCACAGGATCCCGTGTCGCCTTGGAACGAAGCATTTCCATTGGGGAACAAACATTGTAGCATGTGGACATGATATGCCAAAATGGTCACATCATCCTTGGCAGTAACGCAACGTTGCAGGGAACCCTTAGAGCACGTGGAATACAACGATACGACTGCCTAAATCATCTCCAAAAGGGCACAATGTTTCACTCGTGGAACGTAAACTCTGCCAGAAGTTGGAAAAAGTATGCAACGAGACTCATACAACCAAATGACTTTCTTCCATTGCTCCATGGTCAATGTTTTATGAGGCCTGTGTGACGTACCCCAGTTATTGGCATTTGCGTCAGTGATGAGTTGTTTCAGAATGCCAGCTCGTCCAGCTTACGGAGCTCCTTTCGTGTTATTTTGGTGCTGATAGGGTTCGCGAGCGCCGCATTCAATTCTGCAGTGACATTTTCAGTTGTCGTCCTCTTATTTTTCGTCAAAATCCTCTTCAATGATGGTCTGTCGCGATCCCTCCACACACGCTTTCGTTCGCGATGTGGCTTAACAGACGATGTTTTTCTGCGTTTCCTGCAAGCGGTATAAATTTTCGATATGGCGCCGCTTGTAACACCACACACTTCGGCTACCTAGGTTACGGAAGCTCTCACCGTAAGAGCACCAAGAATTTTCCCACTTTCGCATTCATGTACCTCCGACGTAATGCGCTCACTGCTGCACAGAAGGCTATTCTCACCACGACTGACACTGCAGCGTACTGGGAACATTGAATACGTTCCGTTAGTGGTCAAATACACCAGCATAGCCTACAGGCTTGGGTAGCTTGAGAATTTATCGTTAAACATACATTTCTTACGGTGCTTCCATTCTTTTGTCCAGCCTCTGTAACTGACGCTGGTTAAGTCCATGACGCTTCCGATGTTCCTAGAGTCTGTCACAGGTACATTCCCCTGGACCTTACACACAGTATTTTAGAGAGCAAAGAGGCCTGTAATTCCAGCATAACGAGGGCTTCTTGTTTTCAAATGTACTGCTCTTGTAGTCTTCCACGATTGAGGAACCCGTTCCAGTTGGAACTATTCATTTAGAGAAGATGTTAAGTTAAGTACAACAGGCGGTGGTAGTTGCTTGCAGGCCTTCTGCGGTGATACTGACGCGTCTGGGTGTTTTCCCTCTTATTTTATTTACATAAGTGCATAAATTTTGTAGTTCACACTCCCTCCACTGGGTCCACTACCGTATCATATGGGGCCATATGGACATTTTTTTAGGCTGAGGTTGTTTGCCATTCACATTGTTGTGTCATGAATTAGTACAAGATCAGCACAGGTTATTTTCCTCTAGCACACCTTCAACCGTTTTTCCACATTCAACACTGTGACCTCAGAGGAGTACTGATCGTGCTTTTATATCTTCTGTATTTAATAAAATGCGCCTTCCCAGTTAATCTTCTTATATCGTGAGATTACTGCACATAAACTGATGACATCCAACAACCACGATGTAACGCTTTCCGTGCTATCGTCTATATGGTTAATGATTTAGGTACCTTTGGGTATTCCGTTCTGGATATGGCACTATAAATGTTTCCATGACATTAAGATTGCCCCTTTATGGACCTAGCATCAGGAGGACTTCGCCGTGGAGGCAGTCAACGCTTTTTGAAATCGCATAATTAAGCCACTTTGTACTGCTGTAAGTCTGTGTGATGTACCGTGAAATATACAGTGGTTTGTGAAACTAGAGTACGAAAGTAATTTTCGTGTGATGTCTGATTGCCAAGTAAGATAACTCTATGAAACTTGGACTATACATAGAAATAACAGATACATTATGTTACATAAGGTAAGTGAAAGATACACGCAATTAGAGGAACATAAATGACCGGCCGCGATGGCCAAGCGGTACTAGGCGCTTCAGTGCGGAACAGTACGACAGCTACGGCCGTAGGTTCGAATCCTGCCTCGGGCATGGATGTGTGTGATGTCCTTAGGTTAGTTAGGTTTAAGTAGCTCTAAGTTCTAGGAGACTGATGACCTCAGATGTTAAGTCTCATAGTGCTCAGAGCCATTTGAACCATTTTGAACGAACATAATTGACACTTTTATTTAACAACAATAATTACACTTACTTACGCTTAAGTCACGTGTTACAACCTTTCCCTATATGGGGCAACGTAATGCACCCAGAAACACTGTATAACATTATCGTTTTGGTGTTCTAGGTTTTATGGTGTAGGGAGGCACAATGTTACATAGGCGTACTGACCTCCACGTCATTCAACACGGTACACTCACCAGTCAACATCATTGTGACACTGTACTCTCTTCCCACGTGCGTCTTTTCAGGAATGCATTGGTGACTTCATGTTTATGGATGACAATGCGCGACCGGAAGGAACTGCGCTGGAGACGGAGAAGGAGCTCTTGGAACCAGAGAATATTCGGTGAATGGACTGGACTGCACGTTCTCCCTATTTAAATTCAATCGATAACGTGTGGGATGCGTTTGAAAGACGTATTGCAGCACGACCACGTGCACCAACGACTACAGCAGTTGAAAACAGCGCTCATGGGGGAATGGAACGCTACCAAATGGTTCAAATGGCTCTGAGCACTATGGGACTTAATATCTGAGATCATCAGCCTCCTAGAACTTAGAACTACTTAAACCTAACTAACCTAGGGACATTACACACATCTATGCCCGAGGCAGGATTCGAACCTGCGACCGTAGTGGTCGCGCGGTTCCAGACTGAAGCGCCTAGAACCGCTTGGTCACAGCGGCGGGCGGAACGCTACCGTAGGAACTCCTTACCAATCTTGTCGTCATCATGGGAGCACACTGCAGAGCATGCACTGCCCTCCACAGTGGCCACACACCCTATTAAGAACCATTTCTGCCTTTTCTAATGTCAAGGGGACCATTATAAATCGCGGTGACTGTAGTGTAATCATTGTCTTTGAATAAAAGACCCGTCTCTGTCGGCTCATTGTGTATTTCTTACAGTTGCCTTCTGTCCCACACTGTTGCAATTATTTCTACATTTGATCCAAGTTTCATCCATGTATGTTACTTCGCATTGACACATCATCCGAAAGCTATTTTCGTCCTTAAGTTTTGCACACTAGTGTGCAGTGTGTTACAAAAAAAATATATTTCACAGTCTTGTTCATTGTGTATGTTTTCATACTTTTTAGTCAGTCTTTCAAAGTCCGCAGTTCGTGGTCTTGCGGTTGCGTTCTCGCTTCCCGCGCACGGGGTCCCGGTTTCGATTCCCGGCGGGGTCAGGGATTTTCTCTGCCTCGTGATGACTGGGTGTTGTGTGTTCATCATCATTGACTCGTAAGTCGCCGAAGTGGCGTCACCTAAAAAGGACTTGCAATACGGCGGCCGAACTTCCCCGCATGGGGCCTCCCGGCCAACAATGCCATACGATCATTTCAGTTTTTTAGTGTTTCAAAATAACTAGAGAATTATATTCGTGTCAAGGTAAACTGAGAAACGCAGTTAACACGAGGTTTGCTCGAAATGAGCATAAGATTGCTGTTTGCGTGCAACATGTGGCGCTATTTCATCATTCATATATGTTAAGGGTTTCCGCAGCAACTTTTTGTCATCTACAGTCTGTCTGTAACAAAATTTTAAAATTCATCCTCTTTTTAAGAAAAGATAATGTCTTGCATTAGATACTTGTTATCGCAAATAACTCTGAATAGCTTGATAACGTTTTTCAATCTTGAAGAATACTTATAACGAGTTCGATAATTACGAAGTTTTTTACCTAACATTAAGAACAGCAAAGGTACAGATATCAGTTTTAGTTTTTCTTTTTTTTGTATTTCGGTATCATACAAACATTCTCAATGGGACAAATTCGGCGATATAACTATTTCTCTGTTGTAACAAGAATGTACGAGGGTTATTCGGAAAGTAAGGTACGATCGTTAGCGAAATGGAAATAGAGAAAATCAGAAATAATTTATTTGCAACAGTTAGTTACACCTTCCAGCTACTTATCTACATGGTCGCCGCTCAGACTTTGACATTTGTCGTAGCGTTGCACTAACTTTCCAATAACTTCATCATATAAGGTGCTTTCCACCAATTCCTTATTCTGGCCTGCAACTCGTTCTCTGTGCCAAAATTTTGTCTTCATATCCAGCGGTTCATGCGAATAGAAATAAGAGTCCGGGCAGTAGGGTGGGTAATCAAACAGATCCCATCGAAAACGCTGCAGAAACGTCGTCATTGGCCCTGCAGTGTGTGATCGAGAATTATCATGAAGAAGGAATTGTCATGAATTTTCGTTATGTGGCTATGCATGAAATATGGTGAAATCTCTCAGCAGGCACCCATATTTGGCGGGAGACGCTATTTTCTAGGGATCGTTACGTCCTTACTGTGTGGTTCAAAATGGTCCTGAGCACTATGGGACTTAACATCTGTGGCCATCAGTCCCCTAGAACAACTTAAACCTAACTAACCTAAGGACATCACACAACACCCAGTCACCACGAGGCAGAGAAAATCGCTGACCCCGCCGGGAATCGAACCCGCGAACCCGTGTGCGGGAAGCGAGAATGCTACCGCACGCCCACGAAGTGCCCTTACTATGTGCTCAGAACTGAAAAGAGTGACATGACCCGACCGATTGGCATATTAGAGACACTGCTAAACACATGTGTGCAAGAGTTCATCAGATTTTCGGCCTGATTTCCATTTAGTGAATGATTGGACCTTACTTTCAGAACAACCCTCGTATGTACTACTGAAGTATTAAAAACTGCCATTTTTTTGTTTTGTTTTGGACTGACGTGTTGGGAAGAAAATGTGATAAGTCATGCTTCACATTCATATGTTACAATGTTTCAAACCGAAACTTACAACATTTATTGTACCTGGGAAGTAACGATCACAGGAAAAATTTTTATCACTGACAACAGCCATCCCATAAATGCAGCCGGCCGCGGTGGTCTCGCGGTTCTAGGCGCTCAGTCCGAAAGCGCGCGACTGCTACGGTCGCAGGTTCGAATCCTGACTCGGGCATGGATGTGTGTGATGTCCTTAGGTTAGTTACGTTTAAGTCGTTCTAAGTTCTAGGGGACTGATGATCACAGATGTTAAGTCCCATAGTGCTCAGAGCCATTTGAACCATAAATGCATGTCATGCCTGCCATGACGAATGGAAGTACAGCATTAGATCTTAGATATAAGATAGTTATTAGTCAGAATTACCAGGATTTGAAAATAAAAATTTATTATTTTACAGTAGTTTAAGTTGTTAGTAATATGTGTCGGTGCTAACATTTTAAATTTGCGTTGTCCTTTGTATACTGTCAAATTGAGGTACATATTAGAATGTAATAAAAGAAAATTCACTGAAAACCTTCTGTGCAGTTAGATTTGTGGAGATTTTCTGGGCGCTCCCTTATTGCTGTAATTGTATCTGGAGGAACCGATTTCAATGTGAAGTAATATACTCTACACCTACACGTAAATATTTCCTCTGACTGTATAATGCTTGGCGCAGGGTACATAGCACAAATATTATCAAATTTATTTCCTGTTCGGTTCGATTATTGTGGGGGAGAAAATTCACTGTCTAAATGTCTCTGTATGCACCCTAATTTCGTTTATTTTATTCTTATGCCCTATACTCGAGTTATACGATGGTGACAGCGTAATTGTCATAACAAAGTCTTCTTCAAAAACACGGTCTCTTAATCAAACCAACAGGGTGACGAGAGATCTACGTAGTCTGCCTTCCAACGATTCCGATGTAAGTTCCTAAACCATTCCTCAAGCATAGTTTTGGATGGGGTACGATCTCAGCAGCGCGACTCAAGATTATTTAGATAGTTATTGTTACGTTTACGTGGAAAGAACTCCAAACACTGCAACAGTAAAGTAGAATTTTCCACAGTAGAAAATTTTATTTACCTTTACATTTTATTTAGCTTTACAGATTCGTTGCATTTTTTTCAAAACACAGCAAATGTAAGTCTTCCAGTGAACTTCCTGAATTGTCATTTTCTGTAATCGTCCCATTTAGTGTTGCTTTTCAGTATTACTTCTAAATACTTACACGATGGGTCGTGTTCAAGACTGTCATCAAAGTTATTGTAGTTATATACACATGGTCTCACATTATACTGATTCTCCTTCCTTCCGATTTCTCCTTGTAAACTACACTTTCAGAGTCATAACTGCTGGAAATAACTAAACACTACTATTTCTTCCCACGTTTTTCTGTTGGTGCAGTTTGATGTCACATTTCGTAAATTAATACAACGTCAGCCGATAGCTCCTTAATAAAATGCATTGAATACCTAAAAATATTAGCGATATAATAACTGTACAGGGTGAATCACGTAAAACTTGCACCACAAGTATTGAGAAAATGGGAAGTGCTGTTGATGTGCTGTTTTCTCAGAGTGGAATGGTAGTCAGCAGCTCATATTGTTAGCCAATTAACAGATTGTAATAAATGTAGGTTGATTCTTACAAAGAAGAAGACAGCAACGAGCCACTATTAATATTGCTATTTATTTAAGTAAATAGCGCCGTAACCAGTTTCGAACTGACAACACACCAAGAATATTTCGCTACAGTGGAAGAATAAAAATCAAAAACTGACGATTATGTAAAATGCATCTTGTAAATCTTGTGAACAGCCGTCTGATGATGAACTTGTCAGTTCGAAACCGGTTACGGTACTATTTACTCAAATAAATAGCAGTATTAATAAGGACTGGTTAATTGTACACAACCACGGTCCCACCATGTCAGTTTTAGACAAAATAGTAGATTGTAATAAAGCTTAGAAAGTGTACTTTTGTAAAATCAAAGGCTTTTTAAGTAGAATAATGCCTATTGATATTAGCAAACAAAAAGTAGGGAAAATTAGAATGTCAGTGATTTTTGTTGCAGGATTCTAGTGCGAGCCGGTCTTTTACGAGATACCGTACTTTGAAAAGTTCGCATACCGACACTTGTACTATAACTGTGGTAGTACACTCTAAAGAACATCACAGGTGCATACACTAGTTATGTTGGTCCTGATCAGTAATTAGAAATAGACAGCTGACCATTACAGGTTACTTTCAAAATGACTACAAGCAGCGGCAATGCATGCTTCCAGTCTGGTACGGAACGACTGTTGCACACGAGCTAGCATTTCATCGGAGATTTCTGGGTAGGCTGCAGTAATAAGTTCAGTTGCATATCATCGGGTGTAGTTCGTATATCCGTGCAGGAAATGTGTCGGCTTTCCCCACAGAATAGGACTACAGGCGTCAAATCCAGGGAATGGACCGGCATGTACAGGTTCTCTGGGAGCAGTACAACGATTTGGTAAAAATTCGTGAAGACGTGTTGTAGTACTTCGTGGACTATGGGCTGGAGAGCCCTCATGTTAGTACCATAGGTTCCACTTAGTGTGCAGAGCAACGTATCCAGCATCAGTGGAAGTTGGTCTTTTAGGAGGCTGCGATACTTGTGCACGTTCAGTATTCCGTCTATGAAACACGAGTCTGTCAGCTGATGGCTCATTACCCCATACTACAGGTTTCCACTCAGTGGACGAAGCTAACGGGAATTGTCAGCAGGCCAGTAGTGCATGTTTCGGCTGTTAACCTGACCATATTTGGCTTCATCACTAAACAAGATACATGATACATCAGGAGTATCCTGTCTTAATGCCCACGTACATAAGTTAACACGATTCATAAAATCGTATACATGCAGCTCTGGACAGAGATATGCGACAGGGATGGAACCTATGTCGATGGAGAATGCGTAGCACACTTGCCTGATTCATGCCACTTCCTCTTGCGATCTCGCGGGAGCTAACGTGTGGATCAAATGCAACACCAGCAAGAACATTCATCTCCCCACCCCCGTCCTTCTGCTGTCACTTGTTTCCTCCTGTTACGTTGTCTAGGTGTTACATTACCACTTTCATGTAACTGGTTAAAAAATTTGATAAATAATTACTGATACGGCTAACGTCAATTGTAATATCATGCCACATACACAATACAAAAACGAACTCTATTTTTCCTACCACATCCATACACCATAAGCATGTCGGTGTTTTCTACATTGGTAAATCCAATCGTCCACTCACGACCTATCGCTTGGACTGTAACACACTAAGTGACTAGCAAGTCGCAGTGTACTCAAGGAACACACAAGCACACTGTAACCAAGTAAAACAACATCGTACCTAGCAACTACGCAAGCAAGTGTCGGTGCCTAAACTTTTCAAAATGCTATATCTCGTAAACGACTCACACTAAAATCCTGCAAGAAACACCACTGTCATTCTAATTTACACTACTTTTAGTTAGTTAATTTCAGTAAGAATTGTTCGACTTAAAATAGTGTATGTTTGCGCAAAAAAAGACTTATAAATATTATTACAATCTGTTGATTGGCTAACAATACGAGCCCCCGACTACCAATCCATTCTGCGAAAACCGCACATCGATAGCACTTTCCAGTTCGGCAGTTTTTGGTGGTTCACGCAGTATACACTGATTAGTCATAACATTGTGACCACCTACCTGAGAGCCGGTATGTCCACCACTGGCACGGATAACAGCGGCGACGGGTCGGGCATAGAAGTAATGAAGCCTTTGTAGGCCGCCTGGAGGCAGTTAGCACCACATATGCACATAGAAGCCACCTAATTCCCATAAATTCAGGGCAAGGAGAGGTTGAGGTTTGACGCCACATTCAATCCCATCCCAGTTGCGTTCGATCGGGTTCAGATCTGCTGAGTTTGGGAGCCAGCACATCAACTGGACTCGCCCCTGTGTTCCTCGAACGACTCCATCACATTCCTGACCTTGTGATATGGCGTATTACCTTGCTGAAACTGCCACTATCGTCGGGAAACTTGATCATCATGAAGGGCTGTACGTAGTCTGCAACCAATTGTACGATACTCCTTGGCCGTCATGGTGCCTTGCACGAGCTTTACTGGAGTCACGGATGCCCACGTGGATGTTCCCCAGAGCATAATTGAGCTGCCGACAGCTTGTCTCTGTTCTGCAGTACAAATTTCAAGGAGCTGTTCTCCTGGAAGACGACGGATTCGCACCCTCCCTTCGGATGACGAAGAAGGTATCGGGATTCATCAGATCAAGCAAGGGTCTGCAACTACGTTAACGTCCAGTACCGATGGTCACGTGACCATTTCAATCGTAGTTGCCGATGTCGTGGTGTTAACATTGGCACATGCATGGGTCGTCGGCTGTAGAGGCCCATCGTTGGGAGTGTTCGGTGTACTGCGTGTGCAGACACACTTCTACCCTGCCCAGCAATGAAGTGTGATGTTAGTTTCACCACAGTTCCCTGCCTTTTACCAGTCTGCTCATACCACGGCGACCGATATCTGTAACGAGGGTTGGCTGCCAAACTCCACGACATCTGGACGTGGCTTCACCTTGGTTTCGCCACGTGTTGAAGACATTCACCACAGAACTCCTCGAACACCCGATAAGGCGCGCTGTTTCCGGAATGCTCCTGCCGAGCTTCCGGACCATCACGATATGCCCTCAGTCAAACTCAGAAAGATTGCGCCTTTCCCAGTCTACCCACGGACATCCCACTCACTGCTACTATACGCGCCATTTGTTGGTCTGAGTAGCAGTGATTCCTCACCAGGTGACGCTGCTATCGCCTGGACGGGTTTATTTCGATAGTTGGTCGGTGGTCATAATGTTTTGGCTGATCAGAGTATGTTTGAAGAACACAGTATTTAAAATATCTTTCGGTGAACTCCATAAAATAATTCGATACACTAAAACTATACCTCATTCAAATCATAAGAAGACCAACACGTAGATGATGAAGACTCTTTTATTTCAGCAACACATATTACTACTGAGAGTGACTCGACTTTCTGGGCTTCGCGTCATTCTAGCCATTACAATACAATACAGAAATTCTAATTTGCAATGAACTGTTATTCTAAACTGAAGCGCCAAATTAACTGGTATAGGTTAGCGTATTCAAATATAGAGATATGTAAACAGGCAGAATACTGCGCTGCGGTCACCAACGCCTATACGGGGTGTCTCATAATTAATGGCGTGAACGCATATAGTTGAAAGTACACGATACTAGAAGCAAACAGGTCTCAGTAAACATAGGGTCGAAAATGCGTACCTTAAGAGCTACGAGCAATTTTTCATCTTCGATTCTGTGAAGCAATTCTCTTCTGCTGAAAGCTCTTTGTTTTCCATATTTTGGGAAATAGTAATGTGGACCAAAACAAGAAAAAATGTCCAGTAAACATGTGCTCTAAAATGCACACCTTAAGAGCTATGAGAGCGTGCTCATCTTCACTACATAGAAACACAACTCTTCTAATGAGCAATTGCTCATAACTTTTAAGGTGCGCATTTTAGAGAAAATGATTACAAGAAATTTATTCTTGTTTTGGTCCATATTTCTACTTGCCAAACTGTGAAAAGCCAAGATCTTGCAGTAGAAGAGATTTTCTTCACAGTATCGAAGATGAAAAATTGCTCGTAGGTCTTAAGGTATGCATTTTCGACCCTACTGAGACTTTTTTGCTTGTAGCATCATGTACTTTCAATTGTGTGCGATTACGCCTTTAATTATGAATTAATTATGATACACCCTCTATAAGGCAACAAGTATCTGGTGCACTTGTGTCTAGGCGCCTCTCGTTTGTCCAGGACGAGAGGAATACAGGAGCTGACTGGAGAAAAACACGTCACTGAGAAGACAAAAGACCAGGCAACTCGTCTTTTTCACAAATTAGACGAGTATCGGGGAAATATCCGCCAACTTGAGAGTGTAGGCCAGGCCCTACCACAATGTTACTACAAATACAAGGTGTCTGGAGCCATTATTGCAGCCCCACAGGACCATCACAGATGATGCAATCTTCAGTTATTCGGTGTAGTTACTGTCCACCACTCGTACGACTACCCTCAAAGGTCTCAAGGACCCATAGAGAGCCCAAGTTCCTTTGCAAGTGAACACACACTAACGTGAAACCATTTCTCACACCTTGCCACACCAGAAGCAAAAATCGCCAAAGGCGATCACCCTCTGGACACAACATGCCAAAAAAAATGGCGCAGTTGTTAGACAGGCTACTGCTGCTATACTCGCAGGTTATCAAGATGTAAATGAGTTTGAATGTGGCGCTACAGTCGTCACACGAGCGATGGGACACAACATCTCCGGGGTAGCGATGAATTGGGGATTTTCCCGTACGATCATTTCAGGAGTGTGTCGTGAATATCAGGAATCCGGTGAAACATGAAATCTTCGACATCGCTGCAGCTGGAAAAAGATCCTGCAAGAACGAGAGCAACGACGACTGAATAGAATCGTTCAACGTGACAGAAGTGCAGCCCTTTCGCAAATGGTTGCAGATTTCAGTGTTGGGCGATCAGCAAGTGTCAGCGTGCGAACCATTCAACGAAACATCATCATTATGAGCTTTCGGAGACGAAAGCCCACTCGTCTACCCTTGATGATTGCACGACACAAAGCTTTACGCCTCGCCTGGGCCCGTCAACACCGAAATATGACTGTTGGTGATTGGAAACATGTTGTCTGGTCGGACGAGTCTCCTTTCAAATTGTATCGATCGGCTGACCGTGTACGGGCATGGAGACAACCTTATGAATCTATGGACCCTGCCTGTCAGCAGGAGGCTGTTCAAGCTGGTGGAGGCTATGTAACTGTGTGGGGTGGGGTGCAGCTGGAGGGATATGGGATCCCTGATATGCTAGATATGACTTTGATAGGTGACACGTAAGCAAGCATTCTGTCTGATCATCTGCATCCATTCATGTCCATTGTGCATCCCGACGGACTTGGGCAATTCCTGCAGAACAATGCGACACCCCACACGCCCTGAATTGCTACAGAATGGCTCCTGGAACACTCTTCTGGGTTTAAACACCTTCTCTGGCCACCAAACGCCGCAGAGATGAACATTATAGAGCATATTTGGGATGCCTTGCAACGTGTTATTCAGAAGAGTTCTCCACCCCCTAGTACTCTTGTGGATTTATAGATTTATTATGTCAATTCCCTCCAGCACTATTTCAGGTATTAGTCGAGTCCATGCCACGTCGTGTTGTGGCACTTCTGTTTTCTATCTGGCTCTGAGCACTATAGGACTCAACTGCTGAGGTTATTAGTCCCCTAGAACTTAGAACTAGTTAAACCTAACTAACCTAAGGACATCACACACATACATACCCGAGGCAGGATTCGAACCTGTGACCGTAGCGGTCTCGCGGGTCCAGACTGCAGCTCCTAGAACCGCACGGCCACTTCGGCCGGCTTCTGTTTGCTCGTGGGGGCCCTACACGATATTACCATGTATACCAATTTCTTTGGCTCTTAAGTGTGTTAATTGTAGTCAGACCTACCAAACAATTACATCACAGAATTTGTGTCTTTGTTATTGTTCTACAGTTAAAAACTAAAGAAGTAGGTTCATTTTTTAAAATAATGTAGTTGATGGCTACATGTTATGAATAATAATAAGTTAATGGAAACAAGTTGTTCATGAAATTTCCTGGCAGATTAAGACTGTGCACCGGACCGGAATTCGAAACTGGGACCTTTGCAAGTTCCGAGCTTACTCGTGGAAGTTCTCTGGTTCGAGTCCACATCTAACACACCATTTTAATCTCCCCGGAAAAATCAAATATCCTCACAATCCGCTGCACAGTGAAAATTTCATTCTGGATGTTCGTAATTAATTTACTGAAATTTTTTGGTACATAAAAATGGACTGCAGGCAACTTCATGCGTTTTATCATGTGAAAGAATACTCTCCGCTTTATTGATTACTCATGCAACATACACGATCTATTCTGGAATTCATATTCCACCATCAGATGTATTTAAGAACCCTCCTCGTCTTTAACGATTCTGTATAATACGTCCACGTGTGTATAGACGATATCTACTTTACCACGACGGGAAAAATTAACGAGCTACACTTGAAAAAAGTTTTTTCAACACTTGATTTCGGGAACCTCTGTTTTGATTGGTAAGCTGGACAGTCGGTTTTGATTTTATATGTTTCGCAGAACAAAATAAAAATAATGTTTCTAAAAACGTGACGTGATTTTTACTTATGTTATAATTCTGTATAACTTTGTATCATCAGCCATATACGCATGGACGTATTCCATTGAGTCGATATACACTGCTGTCCATAAGAGTCTGATGGTTTCCATAAGACAACTGCTCAAAAACTGCGTGATACATAGAAAATAGACACTTATCCGAGGATCGAGCATCTCTCCAAGTTTTTAACTCACTTAAAATGTGTTCAGTATAGGCACCGTTTGTGTCGCAGCAAACGTCAATTCGGGTGTGCAATTCATTGACGTCAGTGACACGAACTGTCGTGGTAAGGGGCCACAACAGCCCGCTTTCGGAATCTGTTGGTTGCGTTGCCTGTCGATACCGTATGACAATATGCAGTGGATGATACAGGTGTTGGAGAGAAATATAGAAGTTCCAAAAACACAATACATTACCATGCCTCGTCGTCTGGGACCACAGAATCAACATTAGCAAACAAGCAGTGCACCTTGGGATTGATCTAATCAGCCAAAAAAGTCACATAATCCTTGGCAGTGATGCATCGCTGCAGAGTAACCATGGAGTCGATGGAATACCACGATATGATTGCACAAATACAGAATCGGCGCCTTATTTCACTCTTGGGACGTAAACTCGGCCAAAAGATCGAAACAGTGTGAAACAAGACTTATCCGCCCAAATGCCTTTCTTCTATTACTCCAAATTCTAGGTCTGCCTCGTGATGACTGGGTGTTGTGTGATGTCCTTAGGTTAGTTAGGTTTACGTAGTTCTAAGTTCTAGGGCACTGATGACCATAGATGTTAAGTCCCATAGTGCTCAGAGCCATTAGAACCATATTCTAGGTTTTATGCCTAGGGCATCGCTTGTCCCTCTTACGGGCCTCTGCACCACTGACAAGTGGTATTGGAATTCCAGCTCACCTTGAAATTCCCTACTTCTGTAGCTCCCTTTGATGCTGACGAGCTTCGCGAGTTTGACATTCTGCTCTCCAATGACTTTTGTAGCTGTCATCCTGTTATTTTTCGTCACAGTCCTCTTGATCCTTCAAGATCATACAACATGCACTTTCGTCCGCACGGTGACTTAGTGGAGATCTTCTTCAGCTTCCCATGTATGCGATATCAATATTATACGGTGGCTCATGTAACATCACATAGTTCGCCTCCCTTGGTTACGGAAGCACCCACCATAAGAGTACTAACAATTTGCCCAAGTTAGAATTCACTTAGCTCCGACATAATGTACTCAGAACTACAAAGGACATATTTTCAACGTATCGAGGACATTGTACAGATGCCGTAAGTAGTCAAATACAACGGCGCAACCTGCAGTCTTGGCTACCAACTGCATTTATGTCACGCATGCATTTCTTGCCGTTTTTCCGTACTTTTGTTCAACCGCTGTGCTGGTACGCACGCGACAGCATGCACTACTTAATATATTCCAAAACGCCGCGTATCAAAACTGGCTTTACTGAGGGCCCATACCTCGGTTTTTGTTGGTAATATAAAGGTAGGGTCAAGTGTTTTGTATAGTCCTTCAGCTAGGGACCATTTGTGTACCTAGCTGAAAAATCGGCTTACTGTTACTATCTCACGAGTCAAAGTTTCAATATTACACACTTCCTTAGTCAAATGAAGCAAGTCGGTTGGTTCTTTTTGATTTACATGTCGTCTATGGTGCGCCTGAAGAGGTTTATGGAGCCACAATTTAATTATTGGGCGCTTCCTGCGAGAATCAGAAAACATGTCCTTTGGGTACCGAATACGAGGCTCGGTTTCCATGACGGCTATGCACAAGCAAGTTACTGAAATTTTTACTGTGTATTCCTAATATTCCGATCTCGATCAACTTTACGTTTTAAAAAAAATCTTTATCCGTTTCCGAGATACAGACGTTCAAAGTTATCCAAGTCGTACACGTAAAATCCTATGTGAGGCGAAAACGTAGTTTATAAAGTGACGTAGCACGATGAAACATGCTGTAAAGTTTCTCCGTTATCATCAGAAAGGTTCTGGGGACCCCATGTTGTAGTACTGAAGCGCAAGCAACATTTTTGTGCACGTCAAATCCGGTCTGAGGTGTAGAGTTAGTTTTGCGACATATCAGTTTTACGTAAATAAACAGTCAAAACATAGTTCTTTCCATATGATTGATACTCCTTGTTTTAACAGGGAAAAGAAGGGAATCAGCGGAAAAATGCTCCTATCGGAGCACAAAAAATGTTTGATAGTCTGACTGAGAAGTGAGGTACCAGTTGCCTCTTTCTACCTTCCTCAGTATCTTTAAAAAAAATTCCAAAAATTTTGACATGCGAACACATTTGTGGTTTTTTTGTGCTGAGAGAAACGGAAAAGAGGTGGAAAAATAATAAATACAGGAAGATAATAGACAGTTACTGTGGTGCAGAAAGAGTGAAGGAGATGGTGGCAGTGTGAGAGAAAGAGAGGGACACAGTGACAATGGAACAAAGTTGACAGTGACGAAACAGTGCCAGGAAATAAGTGAAGGAGACAGTGGCACTGGAAGGAGAATCAAGAGAAAGTAAAGTGGGCGAGTGTCAGTGATAATTAGTGTTTATGACAATGGGCAAGACAGACATAGTGACAGTGAGAAGAGACAGCAGCAGTGGGAAGGAATGAATGAGATATTAGCAGTAAGAGACAGCAAAAGAAAGGCAGTGACAACGAGTGGAGGCAGTAGTAGTAGGATAGAACGAAGGAGGCTCTGGCTTTGAGAAAAGACTCAGTGACAAAGAGATACAAAGAGATAATGACAATGAATTGGGTTGAATGGGTGAGAAAGAATGAGCAAGCGGGCGTCGATGGGTATGAGCGACTTACAGAGCTGGACTAGTGGATGTGAGCGAGTTACAGTTGGGAAGGTTGTGGGAGTGAGAGATGAGTTGCATGTTAAAGACAGCGCGAATATGTTCGCATGCCAAAACTTTTCAGAATATTTTTTAAGCGACTGAGAAAGGTAGAAAGAGGTACCTCAGACGGCCGGTGTGGCCGTGCGGTTCTAGGCACTTCAGTCTGGAACCGCGTGACCACTACGGTCGCAGGTTCGAATCCTGCCTCGGGCATGGATTTGTGTGATGTCGTTAGGTTAGTTAGGTTTAAGTAGTTATACGTTCTAGGGGACTGATGACCTCAGATGTTAAGTCCCATAGGGCTCAGAGCCATCTGAACCATTATTTGAGGTACCTCACTTTTCAGTCAGAATATTTTAAACAAGAGCATATTCGCCTTTTTTGTGCTCCGATAGGCGCATTTTCCCGCTGGTGTCCACATATTCTAACTTGCCTACCCCATACTGCAAGTTCGCCACAACGAACTGAAGCTGGAAGAGGTTAACTGACGTATCTGTTTTCTAGATGTCTTGTAGTTTTCGTACAATCGTCCTTTAAATCCCAGATGTCCTTGTGAATAATCCTATAGAAGTGTTTAGTTCTCCAAATACATATGACGATGGAATGTGTATTCCGGAATCAACAATGTACCAGGTAATCAAAAAGTCAGTATAAATTTGAAAACTGAATCAATCTCGGAATAATGTAGACAGAGAGGTACAAATTGACACACATGCTTGGAATGACTTGGGGTTTTTTTAGAACCAAAAAAATACAAAAGTTCAAAAAATGTCCGCCAGCTGGCGCTTCATCTTATCAGAATAGCAATAATTAGCATAACAAAGTAAGACAAAGCAAAGATGATGTTCTTTACTGGAAATGCTCAATATGTCCACCATCATTCCTCAACAGTAGCTGTAGGAATAATGTTGTGAATAAGCACTGTAAAGCATGTCCAGAGTTGTGCTGAGGCGCTGGTGTCGGATGTTGTCTTTCAGCATCCCTAGAGATGTAGGCCGATCACGATACACTTGCGACTTCAGGTAACCCCAAAGCCAACAATCGCACGGACTGAGGTCTGGGGACCTGGGAGGCCAAGCATGACGATTGTCATGCGCAGTCACTGACGTTATGCAGTCCAGCGCCATCTGTCGGACATTTTGTGAACTTTGTTTATTTGTATTTTGTCCTAATAAAACCCTATGTCATTCCAAGCATGTGTGTCAATTTTTACCTCTCTATCTACATTATTCCGTGGTTTATTAAGTTTTCAAATTTATACTGACTTTTTTATCACCCGGTATTTTGTACGAATAATCAACATCAAAAATGTATAGCCCTCGGTAGGCTTTAATGTTTCACCTTTTCGCCTAATATAATACATTGTTGCTGCTCGGCTCATTAATGCCATCGTCAACGATGGAGAGATCGAAATTTCCATGCGTCAAAATATGTTTGAGATGAAAAGACGGGTGTTGTTCCGAGAACGGAAGCGTGATGGGTGTGCTTGTTCGCAGAAGGAAGAGGATCAGGCGTGTGCGGGCTCCGGCAAGGGCCGCGGAGCGCCCGGCTTCATCACGGTGGGCTACCGCGGCAGCTTCGCATTCGGCCGCGACGGGCTGGCCGACGTGAAGTTCCGCAAGCTGTCGCGCATCCTGGTGTGCGGCCGAGTCGCCCTCTGCCGCGACGTCTTCGGCGAGACGCTGAACGAGTCGCGGGACCCCGACCACGGGCTCAGCGACCGCTACACGTCGCGCTTCTTCCTCAAGCACTCATTTATAGAGCAGGCTTTCGACATGCTGCAGGAGCACGGCTTCAAGCTGGCCGGCTCTTGCGGCTCGGGAACGGCCGGCGGATCCGTCGCCGACCTCAAGCCGGGGGTGGATACGGAGGAGAACCGCTGGAACCACTACAACGAGTTTGTGTTTGTGCGCGAGTAGAGCGCCTCCCCAGTAAGTAGTCCCTCCGACCACAACCCCCCGCCCTCTAATCCCCGCTGTTACTAACTGAGAACCCGGTGAACTCAGTTCCCCTCCGAGGTGTACTGCTTAAATGCGCAGTCTCCGGGACCTCTAAAAACGTAATCGAGTTTTCTGTATCTGAGTCGTGGTTTCATCATTGCGATACAAACTACTGAACAGCACGCTTTTTATTAGTCATTATCACATGCACAGCCGATGTTTTGGAAAAATACAAATTCTGCATGACAGCACGACGTATTAGCTGTGATTTCTAGATAGTCTGTGAGTCTCGAATTAGAGATTTGTCTCTTTCGCGACACTTTGCGATGTAAAAGGGCCTGGTAATTATCTACCAATATCTAATCCCATGAACATCCGTAGTTGCACCAGTTGCAACAGATTTTTAGAGATATTTCATTTCTGGAAATAGTGTCCACGACTGTTTAGCGAAAAATTGTCACTTCGAGAACATACGAATACGGAAAATTAGCAAATGGTAACCGTTTAACTTTCGATTTGGTGACTGTTACTTTCATATGTTGGCGAAAGGATAGTTATTGTGGTACTACTCTGTGAGTTACACAAAATATACTTTTTTAGAGAATAGTAATAAATTGTACAAACAAACACAAACGTATTGGCAACGACACGGCAGTGTAGTGCCGTAAGAATTAATATCAATGTGCGGCCTTAGGTTCTTGTTCCTTGGATACATCCTCTTTCCTTTTTGTCATAAATGGCATATCACCTCATCTGATGCAATGAAGAATTATTTGTAGTTCAAATTTATCGGACGAATATCTTCTATACCTACGAGATTGCAAAGTGTAATACTTAAAGGTTTACAGCCAATTTCGTGAAATAAATATCTATTCCATGTATTATACACACTGTACTTAAGCCATAAATTACAGAAAAAGGGCAACGTTGTGCAATAATCTGTTCCTCATTTCCACACATATACACCGAATCTGCTCACCTCACGTTTCGCTTTTATTTCGCCGGAGATGAACAGAAACATAAATTTTCATCACTTGTTCAGTGTTTTTAGATTATAGGTTACGAGTACTGCAGACGTTTTCAGCGGTGCATGCAAATGCAATTCTAACACCACAGCAACTGTATTCATTTTTTATTGTGACTCAGGGGCCCGAAATGGAGTTGTAGATCCGTCATTTAGGTACTGGCATATAAACCACACTGAAACCAATGATTAAAATCTTCGTTAGGACAGAAGTGATGGTAAAGGATTTGTTATCATAGTAAAGCCTGAAAGGAGAACAATTTATGCAGAAATAGGATATGACATTTCGGTAAATAAAAGACTAAAATTAAGCCTCTGCTGTGCACATCGTTTTTGCTGTTCAGTGACAAATCGTTATTTGGAAGCGTATGCGAGGAACTCACAAAAAAGCCAACTAACTTTTCGTAGTATTTTAAGAATGTAGATGGATAAAAAACTACATATATTCACTAACTGACAAAGACAATTACATAAAGCTGGCGGGCAGTTATAGAAGAAGGACAAAACTAACCCACAAGAGAAAGGAAAACTTAAGGTTAACTGCGCTTACAAGTTGTCTCTGTTTAGGATAAGTGCCTCCTCATAGTGACGTAAAAATACTCACCTCAAACGTATACTTTACTACGGATGATACGAGCTATAAACTGTGATTTAAGTTATGAATCGAACTACTTACATGCGAAGTATTTAGGGACACAGGGCCCAATAAGATCTACTGAAGACGTCCAAGAAAATAAGTGTTTCTATGCTGATCTATTGTGATATGTTCATAACTTGTATGAAGTCGTTGGAAACTCAGCACACAGTGCTGTTATTTTAGTTAAAGTTATTCCCACTGTTGTAGAACATTGAAGAAACAGAGACGGTACCTTTAAATCCCAACAAAATCTATCAGTTGAGGGAGTACCGAAAATTTCATCAGTATCCTGTATGGCAACGTAGGCGCTCATGTGCCTGCTTATGTATAGTATCAAGAAATCCACAACATATCTAATGACTGTCGGAGATATTGGAGCGACATGAAACACACATCCTTCTCTTTGTAGTCGTGGAACGTATACATCAAGAGGATATAAAAACTGCCTCACCCTTTGCCCTCTTTTGCTTTCTATCTCCCCTCCCCCCCCCCTCCAACCACTCAACCACTATGCCTTCTTCTCCCACATTCTTAACGCCATATATCTCTCACAGATGAATTTTATAATTGCTTAAGGCATTAGTTACAGCACATATGTATCCAGATATGTTAGTTTGGCAGTAACAGTAGGCAGTTTGATGTCTAACACGTTGACATATGATTTCAGTTAAATGAAACACAAAAGCACTTTGTTCATTCACATACTATAACTTAAATGACTTGTATTTCTCTCAAAAATTTTCTCCTCTATACATCTGAGGCTGCACGTTACCCTTTATCCTGTGACCTTTCTTCGTTCTGCATATACTAGAAGTCACATATACTTTCAAAAATTTAAAACTTTATATTTCTGAGTATGCAGTGCTCTATTTCACGAATCTCATTTCTGTTAATAGCAAGTTTCGTTTTTAATCTCCAACCTTCTCTAAAAAAAAAAAAGT
Source organism: Schistocerca gregaria (assembly GCF_023897955.1). Lineage (NCBI taxonomy): Eukaryota > Metazoa > Arthropoda > Insecta > Orthoptera > Acrididae > Schistocerca > Schistocerca gregaria. The sequence continues at coordinate 280,259,823 of NC_064931.1, forward strand.
AAAATGGGATCTAGAAAGATGAGACACAAAGCAAAAATATATACACATGCATTCAAACGATGTGAATATGGGTTGTACCTTCTCAACAAGAGGAAAAGTATTGTTACTTCGATTTCACCGTTTTTTTTTTTTAATATTTAAGTGACCCAATATCCCCCTGATCATCACAATTTCCTACTTAATTTGTTTTTCACTTTTGATTTCGACAAACATAAAAATTTATTTCTTTAGATAATTCACTGCATCTCGCTCTTGGTATTTATTCAAGCATGTAAAACATCAACCTCAGTAAATATTACAGTTCTGTTTCAGATGTGCAGATTCTCTGTAAACAATGTTTATATAACTATTTCCAATCATTTAAACTGATTAAGAGCTAAGAATATCATAACAGAATAGTGATACTTTATTACAAAATTTCTGGAAAATCTGGACAATCGAATTTATAATATCTGGAATAGGATCTATACAAGGAACCGAAAAATAAACTCTCACCCCAAGCCTCAAAGTTCTTATTTATATTCTCCAAGGCGCCATTCTACGATTACCTCTTTACCGTTAACTATGAAAGTTTAATTTTTTTCAGACATCACTGAAAAACATATAGGTGCTGAAAGCAATTTTTCCCTCTAATAAATAGTTGTTCACTTATTTTGTAGCACTAGATTAAGTGATTCTCATTTATTTACAAAAGTGAATTCTGTGTGATATTCGTGACTGTGTTGCAGTAAAACATTATTGTTTCTTAAGTCATTACTTGAAATTTTCAAGTACAAAAAATATTCGATCATATGTTCTGATGGTAATTCATATATTTTTATTCACTTAATATTGATTCACTAACCTATGAAATATTACTCATAGATTCAAACACCATTGTCATTTGATGAAGGTCCACAACAGATCATATGTATTACTTAATTTGGAATAATGTGCCCAAATTTCTGTTAATCATTGACAATTACAATTAAATTCATGATTTCAGTTGATAATTTATGTTAATGCAATATTAAGTAATAAGGACCTAACATTTTATCCCTGTAACAACTTAATAAATATGGTGATAATATTCATAATTCAGTATATTCTGTTAACAGATATACAATACTGAACATAAACCATTTTAGATAAGAAAGAGTTTCTAGGGTAAGACAAATAGTTAATAAGACAAATAGTCTTTCCAGTTGGAACAGACATCGAATATTTCTGCATATAGACGTAAATAACATCAGGAACTTCTAGTGTTAGGCATGTAATTAATATCTGAAGCACTTCTTGTAAGGACAGAAATGAGACATTTACGCTAGCTGCTCTGTAATATAATACATTATCGTCCAAGACAAAATGATTTGTTATAACAATAAACCTTCTACTATGTCATCTTATTATTCGTTTATGGCTTATGTTCTTTCAATAGCTAGGCATCTGTGTTAGATTACATGAAGACAATTGATATTAATGCTCATGTCCCCTAGGCAGATAAGGTATTCGTCAAGATATTGTGCACAAAGACTGTCACAAGCTCGATAGCCAACACATTGTTTATCATGGTGTGTGTGAGATATAGCTCTGTGGGATATAACCTCAAATACTCATTTCACTATAGCAAGCTGAATAGAGAACATACTGTTTATCATGGTGTCTGTGGATATGGCCTGAAATACCAGTTTCACTGAATTTTTATGGCTAAAAAGGATTACAACTTAAAATCATAGTTACACTACGTTCGATTTGAATAAATTATCCATAAAATAAAATGAAGTATTATGGGAAAGTTGACCTATTTTCTATGCTAATTAACGAGTGAAAGAGGTTGACAAAAATTTAAAAGATCAACATAATTTGTTTAAAAATTGTGTTTTTTGAAAGGCAATACATTTGCAATTCCATAAAATAAAAATAGTTTCTGTAGTATTAATAACTGAAAGAAGATACCACAATCTAAAAACGTGTTGGGCACAAAATTAATTTACTTCACGGATCGATTTACTGTTTTGGAAATGAAGTATCCTTATTTTATTGTTCTCATAATAAAAAATGCATTTGGAGAAATTGATTGGAGCAAAAACGTATTTTACGGTTAGCTATCAGAACAATGTAATATGAAATAAATGAAACATTTTTCTATATTAGAACTGAAAAGCGTTGCAGTCATTAATATCACTTTGTCAAATACTTGTCTCCTAAGTGGTTAAAGGAATGAATGCAGTATTTCTTTGTTTTACTCTTATAAAATGAGTTTCCCCAAACAGTTCTTGTGTGAGAAGAAAGATGGTGGAAGGGGCATAGAAGTAATGCAAGGTGGCAATTATGTCAGATTTACCTGACGTTCATTTAACTTATAATATTATTCCAGTATATAAAAGTGTAAGAGGAAGGAGTACATCTCATTGTCATCAGACAAAGAACATGTGTCATGTAATGAATGTCATGCAACCACTAGAAGAAGCTTAGTGGTGATTAGTGTGTCCAAGGGTGCGAACAACAAGACTGTTGTAAAAAATACAAATAACCAAAAATTTTTACCAAGGGATTTTAAATAACAAGAATCATTAACTTCATAACTAAGCACACCTATAACGATTACAAAGATTATGTAGTAGGTCCAGCGTGTATTTGTCATACTGCAATCTGAGAAGGAAAAAATAATTGTCCAGTACCTCAGTGCTGCTATTTCCTCTCACGTTTGAAGATATAACATAAGAGAGCTTTAAATCTGAAATAGCAGGTCATGAACTTAAATAACTGCTCCAGTTATTATTCAGCCACTAAAAGGGCTACATATCGAAATTGGATAATCTTACCTGCACGGCTTATTGGATGCACTGTCTTAATGAAATAAGATGAAACTTTCACGTTTATTTTCACGTCATAACAAACGCTCGCATTGGACAGGGGTTTTCCCCAAGTATGTGAATTGTCATAGAAACAATAGAGAGTCTAATGAGATATTATTATCCGTCAATTGTTAAGTGACATTTAGAATTCCATTATACTTGCAACAGTGCATAATAATTCACAATTTTCAAAGTTGTTTTATATAACGTTATTATCATGGACTTAAAAACGGTGCACCTCTTATTTTATGTTTGGTATATAGCTGGCACATAAGAAATGTATAGCCAATATAACAGTATAATTTTTCAACATAAAAATGTTGATACTGTCGAAATGATGTTATATCATCATTAATTCTTCATTGCATCTAATTAAGGTCACATTTCAAACAACATTTTAGGCACCACATTGACATTTTCATCTTACCGTTTGTTGAAAGATGATTTTCACTTTTTGATAAATATATTTCGAATATTTTGTTGCAAGAATGGGAACTTGATGCAAGACAGTAATGAAAGTCACTTATTTAATTTAGAACAAAGAGTTGTATGATGCTTAAATTACAAGTAAAGGAAATATCTCATCCAGAGTCTGTTAAAATATTTCAGTTTTCTGAGGGCATAAAACTAAATTTTCTGTTTATGAAAAAATTTAATGAAGATACACAAATAGCAAAAGCATGCTACCATGTCAATAGTTCGATGGCTGTTCTTCTGGTGCATCTATTCTGTGTCCTGAAGAATGTAATTAGAAATGCAGAAATTTATCACCAAATGTAGATGGAGAAAGGTTAAAGCTAATTCTAGGTTTCATGTTTTTGCACTACAAATAATTTTAACACCAACTATCATCTCTTAAACTCTAGTCTAGGAGTTATAAAAACTGACTGCAAAAGTATAATACCAAGGACATATTAATTCACTAAGTTGACACTTATGCATGTATACATTTATAACTTGATGAAAAGTTTCTAACACAAAATAAAGCTTCACATAAACACCTTACCAATATTACTTTCAAATTACATAGTAATTCATGGTCAGATACCAATGTATGAAGCTGAGGAATGTTCATATACGTTACTGTGTATGAAACTCATCTTGTCACGTATATTAAGCCTCAATCAACCAACAGTTTCTTTGATAAAGCGTCAATGACCATATGATGAGGTTATTGAATTGAGAACCATATCTATTAAATTTAATGTTCTTTTATTTATAGCTCTAGAATCAAAATAAATGCTCAATGGAAGAGAAATCATTACTTTAGTTGACAATTATCCAGCAGCTCCAGAGTTGTAAAATTGTCCTTACTGTAAGAAATACTCTTAACGTGAAACAGATTTATCGATACATATATCTTAGAGAATGCAACACTATGTTATCGGAGACAGGGTACACAAACACATTATGTGTCTACTGTTGAGTGGTAGTGACATTGGCCTTTATTTGTTAGATACAAAGATTTCTTTTCCTTTGTTTCACAGACCCAGGAAGAAATCAAGTCACTAATGTCCATAGTGTGTGTGTACTAGGTGGTGAAATGAAGTAACCATTTATCAGTAGTATACTACGTAAAGTGAAAGTGTGTTACTGTGTGGTAGACAAAATTTATAAATACAGTTCATCACCTCAGTTCCAAATATGACAAATAAGAAATCTATAAATAATAAATACTTTGTAAATCTTGCTCTGTTTAAAGTATATGTACACGATACTAATACTATCTATATTTTCTCTACTCAACTGTAATTCTTAACTGACACAGTTTCTATAGCAAGAAGTAAGTATCAACCTTCTGTAGACGATGTTTTGTGGACAATTACTGGACCACTAATTTTGTTACTTTTGTAGAACAATTGGGATAGAAGCTGTGATCCTGCTTGTTACGCTACGTTTAACTCAGTTACTTTAGAACGTAATGTATGTAGTAAATCATTTAACACAGAGTCAACTGAACTCGAGCGTATTTGTCGTAATGCCAGCTGTGTAGCTGCACTAGATTGAGTAAAAATTTCTTAGAAATGTTCATGTAACAAATTTCATTTGTTGAATGTTAATGTAAAGGAGAAGAGATTCTCAGCATCTGTTATGTTCTCATAGTATCTAGTGTAAATAATGTCATTATCATTTGTGTCATCCGCCGTGTAATTGGTTATTAGTTTGTTTCCACGTAATAAAAGAAGATCTTTAGAACTTTATGGCTTTCTTTTCTCCTCAATTATATATAAAAACCTCAAAGAACACAATTTATACAGCTAAAAAAGAAATTGTGTTTCTACAGCACTATTTGATGGCATTTTAGTTTTTACACAATTGTTAAACACAGTTCACCTAACTTGGAGACAAAAAAAAATAGATACAATCATACGAACGAGTCTTTCTTCCACAGTCTCAATCACTCTATAGCTTCGCACCTTGCGAGAACAGGTTTCATAGGTTTTGCTGTCTGATAATACACACTACTTGCGTCAAAGCATACAGACAGATCGATGCATTATGTATTTTGAGCGTGTAGGGCTACGTGATGTAGATACAAGCATTTTAAGTGGAAAATGCTTGTGTCTCTCAGCAGGAAGAGCGCTAAGCTCTTTGGGATTAACTTTAGATATAGCGCCTTTGTTCAGTCCACTTCAAACTGTTTTGCTTCATGAGCATTCCCACGTCATTACAGGTTAATTAGTTACGCATAGACGAAACTAATCCACACAAATGGGTGTGCATTACGATATTGTCATTTTCATGTGATAATGAGGAATTTTAGGACTTACTCAGTAGTCCCAATCTGGCAAACAGCTGAAACTCGTCTCTTTCTTTCAAAACAGAAAATAATAGTGTGTTAATCTAAATGTAAGTACATTATCAAGTTAAATGAATAGGAGTAAGACTGAATTGCAAGTTATTTGGCAGTGAAGCACTTCATTATTATGAAGAATAACAACAACACTCAGCAAGGTACAGAGCGGTAGTGAACTAACCAAAAATATTTCAGTAAATAAATAAGATAAAAATCACTTAATTTAGGAGAGAAACGGAAGAATTAAATATACCACAGAACTCCCATGATGTACTGACAATGGTTGGAAGGTCCTCTGCAAATTTTGCTTGTATGCCATAAGAATGATAAAAAGCCTAGACTCACCGGACGGAGGGTTAGTCATCCTCTTACAGGAGAACACTGATCCTTTTGAGCATAATAAATGGTACCAGATAAACATTTCACCCTTTGCCATTGTGGTAAGTGATGGCATTAAAATGGAATGTATGCGCCAAACGGTTGCATGGAATCAAAGCAGTAGGATGGGTCGACGTGGAAGGCGACAGACTGGCACAAATGAGCTATCGTGTTCGGACATGTCCATGATGACATCTTGAATGGAGTTGCCCGGTATGTTGGTGTATCCACGGGAACATTCCGAGCTGTTCTCTAGGAATGGTGCAACACCCACAGCCACTTAACAACAATGGTCCCGAAACGATCCTAATCAACAGTCTCAAACCCATCGCACCTCGAGTGGGCCGCTAAATACAACTCGGCCTTGGTCCCGCCGGAAAGGTCTGGGGCTCTTTGGAGCAGTGGGAGAAACGTAACAATCAACATACCTCCAAATCTGGCAAACGTTCGGCATCTAATCAACAATTAGTGGTATCGGTTGGCTATGGGAACCATGAAGAGCCTTAGGGAACCGCTTCCTCGCCGAACTGAGGCTATTATCAAGACCATAGGCCTAAGTTTTTGTTCAGTAGGCTTACAATGGCAGTAAAGGGAATGTATGGAAGTGCGAGTATCAGCTACAGAAAAGCCCTATCGCAGAACCACAACCAAAATCCAAATAAATGGCAGTCAAGTGTTAACATTTGCATTTGTTTTACGTAACAAAAGGGTAAAAATAGACAACATAAAAATGAAAGCCGAGATAAATATCAAGTAATAATGCAAAATTTGCCTCAACTAGGACTCGAACCCGAATATCGCAGTTTACCATATCCTTAGGCCATCTAGGCACGCCTTCAGGTCTCACTCAAACTTTTCAGTGCCACTCATGTTTCCACTGATGATTCCGATCACTGCTACTACTGGTCCTCTCGTAGGTTACATGCAGTGTTGGAGCACTTTGGCTTATCCAGCCACTAGGCATATATCTGAAATGAAGTACATGCACTATTCTCACATATCTTGTATGCCAATCCTCTGTAGTAGTGTTTGGAAAGCATGGGTTGAAACATTAATGATAGTGAGAGTTTGAGTCAATTTCGAAGGAATGTTCGAACTGGCTACTGAGTAATGTGACTGATCGGGTTAAAAAGAGAAAGTTTGGCTCGAATCCCGGACTGGCACAAATTTTCCATTTTCACTATATGTTTATTACATTACAGGATCTGCATATCTCAAAAGTTTGCATTGATACCACTACATGTCACTGATTTCATCTTCATTAATCCATTAATTTGATTTCAGTGCCTTCGATACATTTCATACATCGTAAATCTCGATTTGCTCCCTCAAATGCTACTTCACAACTGAAATTCAGATAACACTTATACCATTCAGTTCTTTAGTGCTGCAAAAATTAAACATAAGACTTCCCTGCCAGTGATGTTGAAGACAGTAAATAACAACTATCCCAAGAGCTTAACAGAATCCTTGTCACATTCTGCTCAAAATTTACAGCAGTCTTAACATCAATGATTGGAGATGTCCTGCGACGACGGCTTCCATTGACTCCAAGAGAATACAGGTAACAACAATCTAAATATAAATAATGTAAAAGTAGCTCAATGAACTATCGCTGCTATAACATTAACACATAACTATGACAGAATTCTACAGCATGTTTCGGTTTCAAACATAATTATCTATATGAAAAAAAGCGTTTTTCTGTTGTAACGAACATGTATTTCGGAAACGCCAATTATTAAAAAAAAAAAACTCTTGTTCTTCACGTATCAATCCTAGAAGTCACGAACAGACATAACCTACTTCCCATGCGTAAAAGTTACGTCTAGACTAATTTGTGGGTGGAATGAAAAACTTCTCTTTGAGAGTAACAGCTCACCATGTGTGGCGCCACGCGCTTTTTTAAGTAGGTTACAAGACCAGTAAGTGCTACAGTAATGGAAAATTTTGATCTCACGTGGAAGGTACTAAATCTTGATTTAAACAGGTTTCTTTTCCAGAGCGAAAATTGAAGTGACTCAAAGAATTGTATTGATTAACTTTCTGCAAGTTCGGAAGTTGGGAGAAAGACGAAGATTCAGTTTTGTGCGTATCAAAGAGCCATAAAACTCCTTGGCCTTTCCAAATTGTACCAAGTGGCTGATATCTCTCCTGACAACTCCAAATATTTCGATCGGTACCTCAATTTAATTTTCAATTATCCTACAAAAATTCATCAAAGAAATTCATCCCTCAAATCAATCATAACACGACGACGACAGACTAAAAAAATCATACACATCGTCATCACGTTCCAGCATATCACTGTTTTTGAATGAGAAATACGTCACCTTTCACACTTATCGATGTACACTCCTGGAAATTAAAATAAGAACACCGTGAATTCATTATCCCAGGAAGCGGAAACTTTATTGACACATTCCTGGGGTCAGATACATCACATGATCACACTGACAGAAGCACAGGCACATAGACACAGGCAACAGAGCATGCACAATGTCGGCACTAATACAGTGTATATCCACCTTTCTCAGCAATGCAGGCTGCTATTCTCTCATGGAGACGATCGTAGAAATGCTGGATGTAGTCCTGTGGAACGGCTTGCCATGCCATTTCCGACTGCCGCCTCAGTTGGACCAGCGTTCGTGCTGGCAGTGCAGACCGCGTGAGACGACGCTTCATTCAGTCCCAAACATGCTCAATGGGGGACAGATCCGGAGATCTCGCTGGCCAGGGTAGTTGACTTACACCTTCTAGAGCACGTTGGGTGGCACGGGATATATGCGAACGTGCATTGTCCTGTTGGAACAGCAAGTTCCCTTGCCGGTCTAGGAATGGTAGAACGATGGCTTCGATGACGGTTTCGATGTACCGTGCACTATTCAGTGTCCCCTCGACGATCACCAGAGGTGTACGGCCATTGTAGGAGATCGCTCCCCACACCATGATGCCGGGTGTTGGCCCTGTGTGCCTCGGTCGTATGCCGTCCTGATTGTGGCGCTCACCTGCACGGCGACAAACACGCATACGACCATCATTGGCACCAAGGCAGAAGCGACTCTCATCGCTGAAGACGACACGTCTCCATTCGTCCCTCCATTCACGCCTATCGCGACACCACTGGAGGCGGGCTGCACGATGTTGGGGCGTGAGCGGAAGACGGCCTAACGGTGTGCGGGACCGTAGCCCAGCTTCATGGAGACGGTTGCGAATGGTTCTCGCCGATACCCCAGGAGCAACAGTGTCCCTAATTTGCTGGGCAGTGGCGGTTCGGTCCCCTACGGCACTGCGTAGGATCCTACGGTCTTGGAGTGCATCCGTGCGTTGCTGCGGTCCGGTCCCAGGTCGACGGGCACGTGCACCTTCCGCCGACCACTGGCGACAACATCGATGTACTGTGGAGACCTCACGCCCCACGTGTTGAGCAATTCGGCGGTACGTCCACCCGGCCTCCCGCATGCCCACTATACGCCCTCGCTCAAAGTCCGTCAACTGCACATACGGTTCACGTCCACGCTGTCGCGGCATGCTACCAGTGTTAAAGACTGCGGTGGAGCTCCGTATGCCACGGCAAACTGGCTGACACTGACGGCGGCGGTGCACAAATGCTGCGCAGCTAGCGCCATTCGACGGCCAACACCGCGGTTCCTGGTGTGTCCGCTGTGCCGTGCGTGTGATCATTGCTTGTACAGCCCTCTCGCAGTATCCGGAGCAAGTATGGTGGGTCTGACACACCGGTGTCAATGTGTTCTTTTTTCCATTTCCAGGAGTGTATATTTTCACATCAGAAGTCCTAGACTAACACAGTTGTTCTTAGTGTCCAGTTTAAACAAGATCTGATGTATCTTGGACGAGTCACCTGAAATCGCAGACTTTCCACAGACGAAGGAGTTATCTATAAGGAAGTGTTATTCGGTACAAATTGTTTTGTTATCGAGTCATGTACTGAAAAAATATAAAAGGAACTGAAATAATGTCGCCTTGCTCTTAATGTGAATAAATATAGAGCTCAATACCGATCAATTGCCGTTCTAGCCACTGTTATAATCTGTGAGAGTCACTGGCGATCCCCGTGATTGAGATGTTATTCCCCAGGGCAGTTGTATCCGGTGATTTTGACTTCCTTCGAATCCAGGTACACAGAATGCACTTTTGACACTGTGCCATGTGAGGAGAGCCATCCCCACACGTCCTTGGGTCTGGAATGTGCCATGCATTAGGTGATGCACAACGATCGAATTCATTCATATGATGCACTTTCCCCATTCTGTATGCGAACCACCTTCGTCGTTGTGAGAGTATTGCTCTCTCTCCAAATTAGCCGCTGTCTGTCAGATATTTCATATATGGTAAGGTACTTTGGATCATCTCTAGTTAGTGCTGTCCACATTCTCCTACCTACACAGTTCATACAAACGAACACATATTGTTATTCGTTCCAAACTTCGTTTTTTATCCCATTCAGAATCATCAATTGCAGTCAGTCCCTTTCCCCAACCTCCGATTTTAATAGTCTCATACATCCAGTTCCGTGATTTCCTTACGTACCGTTCACAGACGCAAGATTTCAACTAGAACAGAATTTATCCGCAATATTTCCTACCTCAACATCGCCGAATTGTCCACTACCACCACCTCCCACATAATAAACTATCATCAGCGTCGACTATAAATTTATTATAACCATCGCAGCAGCATTGTCACATCAATATGGATAATGACACATTTAGCACCCTTCACTTTGCAGAAATATCATAGTTTAACAAACTATGGAAGAAACTACGGGGATAATATTTGTGTATAAGATTCAAATGGCTCTGAGCACTATGGGACTTAACATCTGAGGTCATCAGTCCCCTAGAACTTAGAACTACTTAAACCTAACCAACCCAAGGACATCACACACATCCATGCCCCAGGCTGGCTTAGAACCTGCGACCGTAGCGGTCGCGCCTTTCCGGACTGAAGCGCCTAGAAATGCTCGGTCATTGAGGCAGGCTGTGTAATAATAGTAGCATACTTGGTGCCTACTGCCTGACATGTAACGAGAAATACGTGAGAAAGATAAGAAACTGTCAGCAGCAAGGAAGATGACAATATGTTATTTGTAATAAACTAAAGGCATAAAAGTAACAGGGCAGAGAAGATATGAAAAGCAGAAAAATCCAAAGCGACAATCATTGTATCTCTCGCTGATGACTGTGACATTATATTTCCAGCAGCTTTGTCACATTTGTTTCATTACATGGTTTTTCATGACCTTAGACCACCTCTTTATTACGTTACTGTCTGAAAGCTATGGAATGGTTTGAGAGAAAGCTACTTGTGATGGATACAACAGTAAAAGCACACCCAGAACGGGTAGTAGGTCAGTAATAACTTGGAGAGAGAATTAATGCTTGCGTATTCTGGTGAGACGACGAATGAACAAAAACTATTGAAAGGAATGTACGTTAGTGACGAAACTATTGAAAGTAATGTACGTTAGTGAAGGACTGAATTCAGCGCCATCCACTAGTGAGCACAATAAACGCCTTTGCGTGTAATGCAACATTCCATATTTTGCATTTGTGGGGATCCACAGCCTCCTGATATTTAATAAACCTAAACATGGTCCGTAGTAGGTTGTGATGTGATTTTCATTTAATCTTGTGATTAGCTGATTTCGACTATTTATCATTGTCAAGCACTTGTAAAACCAACTCCGGAAAACACTACATTGTCTGCACACATCGCCATGTGTATATGACACTTCACAAATTTCTTACAACCACATGGTAACTGACATCAGCTGGTAATTTTCTGTCACAGATACATATTGAAGCAAAGTCTTTAAGACCCTCGCTAGCACATATGATAGGAACGTTACATGCATTGCTGGCGTTCCAGACTTAGTTGATGTCGTGTATAAAATCAATCAGCGACCAAAGAATACATTAAGGGCACACAAATGGACATAAAATATTATACACAGTACATGGCATATCACTGGGCAAACTATATTATTTTGAACATCATATTAACAAAAATATACATGAGTTACGTACAAAATTATACAAATAATATAAATACAATACTCCTTCAACTATTGGCGTGTCTGGTACAACGACTGCCTTATATAGTAAGTCATCAGTGGCTGAAAGCTATTTACAGTCACACAGAAACCAGACATGACTATTTTTGCGGAAACATAACACACAGATTTTCTTAAAGTAACAACTAATATGCAATGCGTGAAAAGGTGGTAACCAAATGACACCAACGTTATGAAAGGTGTCAACCGGTATTGGGACCATCAAGTACTTCATGACTTAAATGTGTATGATAGTATCATAATATAAAATACATTAAAAACCATGGGCTCCGTTCAATATAAAGAGAAATAACGTGCGAAATAACTGTAAATGAGGAGAAAATAAGCCTCAACACAGGAAGGGTTATGCGGCCACGTAAACTAAGTATAACACCAAAATATAAAATGGGTAAAAATCAATATCATACTCCTAAATGAAGACCAGTTTTGTTACTCAACGTTCACTACATCAAACATTATTGGATATGTAGGATTTCCAAAACAATGTCTTCACAATATTGTAATATTAAGCAAATACCTGTTAACACATCACGTACTTTGAGGAAAGCTATATGGTAGCCAATAGTAGAATTAAGACAGGAACAGGTAAACATTGTTGTATCACGCATATCAAGTAAATGTATGAGCTAATGCACACTACGTATTCAGAATAAAAAAGGTGGCAACATCTGTAAAATGTAGAGAGGGGCAGCAAACACATAACATTTCCAATCACAAGTGTGGGAGCCACCACTGCGTACACAATATAACATGTATAGTGTTGTCACGATATAAATTCCGTTATAAAATTGTGAAATACATATAGAAAAATTTTGGTCAGTTCAATAAAAATACATTGTATTGCAAAAAGACGTCGTGAAATAACGGTAAAAGTAAGAAATTGTCAGAAAGGTTATGAGGCCACTTAAAAATGAGTATATCACTGAGATATGAACCATAGTCCTAAACCAAAGTGTGCTGTGACGATACATATTCAGCATTACTACACCATACATTATTGGATACGTAAAGATGCCAAAACATTGTTCTCACTGTCATATACATGACTCCAATACTGAGCAAACACACAGAAACGGATCACGTACTTTGAGGAGATATATATGGTAACCAGTAGCAGAACTAAGGAAGCACGGGTATAAATTATTGTAGGTACATCGATTGACGAATGAGCTAAGACAAACTACTTATTAAGAAAAACACAGTGTTAATAGATACAAATGTAGGGAGGGGCAGCAAACAAATAACACTTGCAATACGAAGTGAAGGAGCAATTGCTGTGTACACAATGTAATAGAGACATTAATTATTCATGTTGGTTTTACAGGTTCTTGACAATGACAAGTAGTCTAAATTAGTTAATCGCACGATTAAAAAAATCGCATAACAGCCTACTACGGATCATGTTTGTATTTATTAATGCCTTAAAAAGCACCATCACATTTAAACAACACCTCTGTGGATTCCCAATTATATTTCTTGAATAAGGGTGGAAGAAATAGTAGGAAGGTGGGTCCTTAGACGGATATCGATATCACAATGCTAAATATATATTAAAATCCAAAATCAACATGGAACCTTATTTTACTGTAATTCCTGAAAAATAAAAAAGTCATAGAAATATAACATGAAATATTCACGTCAATTATGTGGGTTTTGATTGGCATCGTTAGGAAAACGGGGAGAAAAACGAAAACAGAGAACAATTCACATTTAAAAATAAACAAGAAAAGTGAATCGATGAACTCCGCAACCAGGATGCACAAATAACCAGATAAATATGGGTTGCTTAGAGTGCAAATTCTTAGATATAAACCTAACACCTCATGGTACCGCAAAAAGGTTCAAACTGCACAGTCAGCACCGAATGACAGCCATGAAACGAATGATAAGATTTAAAAGTTATCTGTTCTCACTCCACATTCTTTTTAAAGGAAAGGCCTCAAGTTTGTACGCAGTGTGACGAATGTAAACGTGCCTCGAAGCATGATAATAGAGGGGTACTCTTCAAAAGTGTCTATGATACGCCGTAGAAATATAGTTGGAACCGTGTTTCAACGGTCTTTTTACCATTTTTTGACGAAGCACACACTTTATCTAGAAAGGGAGAAAATACACACGGTTGGCTGAACATAAATACTTTCAGATGGAGGTGAATTTCTCAAGTGTCACGAAAACCGAAGGGTAGGATTCTTGTTGACATATATGCTGAATACGCGGATACACTGATCAGCTAGAAAGTTATGACCACCGACATACTATTGATATAAACCCGTAAAGGCGAAAGAACCGTCACCTGACGAGGATTAACTGTTTGTCAGACACATTCGCGTTTGCATGTAGTATCAGTGAACGTGATGCCCGTGTGTATACTGGGGAAGGCGAGCGATTTATCTGAGTTTGACCGAGGGTAGATTGTGATTCCCCAGCAAGTGTGGCAAAATCAAGGTGAAATCGCATCCAGGAGTCGTGGGGTTCTGCCGCCACCCTACATTACAGACGTTGGACATCGTAGGCTTGGCAGACTGGTAAAACTGGACAGGCGGCGAACTGTGACGGAACAAACATCAGAATTTAATGCTGGGCACAGTACAAGTGAGTCTGAACACACAGTGCACCAAACACTCATAACGATGGGCCTCTGCAGCCGACGACCCACACATATGCCAATGTTAACACCATGACATTAATAACTACGACTGAAATGGGCCTGTGGCCATAAGCGCTGGGCGTTGGTGCTGTGACAGTGTGTTGTATGGTCTGATGAATTCCGATACCTTCTTCATCGTGCTGATGAAAGGGCGCGAATTCGTCATCTTCCAGGGGAACAGCTCCTTGACATCTGTACTGCTCTGGGGAATATTCACGTGGGCCTCCATGGGTTCAGTGGAGCTCGTGCAAGGCACCATGACGACCAAGGAGTACCACACGCTGGTAGCAAATCACGTTCACCCTTTCATGACGATCATGTTTCCCGACGACAGTGACATTTTTCAACAAAAAAACTCGCTATGTCGCAAAGCCAGAAGTGTGATAGAATATTTCAAAGAGCACAGTGGCGAGTTCCAATTGATGTGCTGCCTCCCAGACTTAGCAGATCTGAACCTGATTGAACACATCTGGGATGTGACTGAACGTGGCATGAGAGCTCACCGCTCCCTTCCCCGGAATTTACGGGAATTAGGTGACTTGTGTGCAGATGTGGTGCCACCTCCTCCAGCCAAGGCCTCACTGCTTCCATGCCGTAATGCGTGGCCCCTGTTATCCGTGCCACATGCGACATACCGGCTATTAGGCAGGTGCTCATAAAGTACTGGTTGATCAGTATATTTGCAACATCTCAGGTGGGCACATGGGGCTCAGACACTGATCCGGCCGCAGCTTCATGATTAACTAACAGAGACCGCAATTTCAGAGTATCCTGAGCGGACTCTGGGTACCATACCAGCATGCCACCAAACTGGAGCAAAGCCTTGTTGTAGCAACTCCACAGTACATCACAGTACATATGGGTTGTCCCAGAATCCACAACTTCGCGACAGATCATTTCAGCCTTTTTTGTTTTTTAATTGTTACATCCGTTCATTACAGGGAATGGGCACTGCCGAAAAATTAACCGATCCTACAAACATAACACAAATTTAAAACTAACTGTCTTCTTACTGAAATGTGATACTGGCAAGATATGTTACGGTTAAAGAGATTTTTGCAATAACATAAGACAAAAGAAATTGCTGTAGGCCGCGTCTTGTTCTTATGTAAATAACAGGAACAAAGTAATTCTAAGATACATTGAAAAAGTTAGCCCCACATAAAGTTAAAAATAAAAATAACTTACTTTATAGATAAAATGTATTCGCGGATGCGGATAAGAACAACAATCAGCTGTATAAGGTAATGACGATATCAAAAATTTCTGCTGGACCAACATTCGAACCCGGATTTCCCGCTTTAGGCTGGAGTCGCATCCGTGCACGATCCACGGCCAGACCCAAATTTTCATACGTCGTCGTCCCTGTTTCATAATCTTCGTACACATGCAGTGCCGGAAAAGAGGGTGTCACACCGTTTTAGAGGTTTCTAATTCACGCAAGATTTATTGTTACAGCAGTGCATATGGAGTACTTGAAATTATTACATTTTCAGAGCAACAGCATAAGCGATTCTGAGGTACCAGGTATCTATCAGTGCTGAAACAACCATATTAGTACGTGGTGTAGCCCCCATGGGCGGCAACGCAGGCTCTGATTCGGGTATGCTGTCGATCATACAGATGGCAAAAACTGTCCTAGGCGTACATTCCGTGCCTGGTCGACATGTTCTCGTAGTCCTGTAAAAGTTGTTGGTTGACGTGTTGCACGAGTCATTTCTTGTTCCATCATATCCCACACGTGCTCAACTGGAGACTAGTCTGGAGATCGTGCTGACCAAGGATGTTGCTGCACGTCTTGCTAAGCACATTGAGTTTCACGGACAGTGAGTGGGCGTGCGTTATCCTATTGGAACAACACATCACCTTCCTGTTGCAAGAACAGTAAATTACTGGGTCTGTTCATACCGAGCGCTGGTTAGCGTCCCGTTCAGACACACCAAAGGTGAGTGAGAGTTGTAGCATATCGCACCACAGACCGTAAGGCCTGGGGTGAGGCCAATGTGTCTTGGATGAAAGCACTCTACTAGACAGCACTCAACAGGTCTACGTCGTACACACAAACGACCACACTTGCGTGCAGGCACAATCTGCTTTCACAGCTGAAGACTACAGCGCGCTATTGCATCCATCGAGTGCTCCTCTGACGGCACCAGTTAAGACATTCATGTCGATCCTGTAGCGTGAGTGGAAGACGGGTTTGAGGTGTGCGTGCCCGTAGTCCCACTGCTCATGACGGGTTCGCGACATTTCGTGTTGACACGTCTGGACTAACAAGTTCTCTTATCTGTGCTGTAGTAGATGAACAATCTGCCACTGCTACCGTTATAATACGACGATCCTGGCGGGCGTTTGTGCTGCATAGACGTCCTAAACCTCGTCGAAGGGTGTGGGAATGTTCAGGTGACCACTGACACAAGTACCGTTGCACAACTGACCCAGCACGTCCTACGTGTGTGGCATTTCTCTAAAAGGACCATCTCGCCACTCGGAACGCCACAATTTTACCCCTTTCAAACTCGCTCAGTTGGCTGTAGGAAGCATGAGAGCCTCTCTGCGAGACGGTTGCCTGCTTGCTTCACACGTTTGCACCTCACTGAACCTTCTGGCTGTGAGCATTCGCTATTAAAGGGTAGATACAGACGGTGCTCTGGTAGCTATGCTACTACGCTACCTGTTGACGGACGATGTTGAAACCATTATCAGTAAACCTGGTATCCCATAGGTGGCATATGCTGTCATCGGATGAAAATTGACCTCTTCTATCCAAGTGTACTAATTTTTTACAGTACAGTATTATATAATTCCCGTACAGGGGATGGAATTTTAATTGAAAGTCGCTTCCTGGTATCGGCTGATAAATAGGATATTGCAGAGCGTGTGTTGTTACGAGGAAGGATGCAGCGTTTCTTGTGACATGCGTGCATGTCCAAAGAAACAGGCACTGAGGCCACGACAGCCGTTGTGAAATACATGAAATATATTCGTAGATGCGAATACGAAAGTGCATTCATGTCCGAAGGAACACTGCATCATTCTTCTTGACAACAGAGGAACTGCAATATCGTATTTATTCGCCGATATTGGGCAGCGACTTTCAATTAAAATGTCATGCCCTGTACAGTAATCACATAATATGTGTACGAGTGCAGGTTGTGACGCAGAAGCGATGACATACAGAAGTTTTGGTATGGCCGTGAGTCGTGCACGGGTAGCCAAAGCAATTTATGCGACCACTCGGGTGAAGCAGGACATCCGGGTCGTCATACAGCTGATGGTTGTTGCATTTCCAAATACACTTCACGTGTTTCGTAACGGCTGTAGTCGCCGCATGTCCGAAGAAACATTGCATCGTTCTTCTGAACAGCATAAGTACTGTTGTATCGTATAAGTAACTTTCTTGTCTACTGTAACAGTTGAAACTTAACATAAATGACTTAAGATCTAACAAAGTTATTTGTGCAGCTATACAGATCTTTAATTTATGTACAGATAATTAGGAAAGCATATCTCTCTATGAAGTTTATGTTGACGTGATAAACATAAAAATATCTGTATGAAATTAAAAGGCTGTCAGCAGTACCTATAAAAAAAATTCACTGAGTATAAGTACAAATTTTGCAGAACTTACTTACAACAGAGTAATAGGAGGTTTCTCTTTTCTATTTACTGAAAGACGCAGAGTGACGTGCCAACACAATGGCAAACGGTAAAAACATAGGTCCAAAAGTTACGCATTGATTAAAGACAATGGTGTTTACACAAGAAAAACTTCCAAACAAGTGTAAAACTTTGAAAAAATTAATTCCTTATCAAAATAAGGCGCCAGCACAATGACAAACGAAAACGTTTATATCTAAGATTTACAAATTGTGATTTAAGGCAAAGGAGTTTACCCAAGAAAAACTTACAATTACGTATAACTTTGAGAAAATTGTTTAGCAAGATTACATGCCAGCACAATGGCAAAAATGAAGAAAACTTACGTTTAAGATATTATTTGTGTGAGAAATGACAAAAATGTTTGTTCAGAAAACGTCTTACAACTAAATGTGTACGTTTGTCGAAAGAAATTATATTTTTAACAAAAATCTCAATTCAGCATAATGACAGTAGAAAAAGTCTTACAATGAAAGATTTAACTTAGTGAAAATGACAAAGTTAATTGTGCAAGGAAAAAACGACTGAGTGAACAAAAAAGTGATTGTTAAATAAAATTAAGATGCCAGCAAAATGGAAAGCGAAAAAGATATTGCTTAAAAATTTCACTTTGTGAGTGTCGAAGTCAGCACAAATTGATTATAACACATTAACCTAGTCTCCTTTTCTCATTTATCTTTCTGTGATGAGAGGCTCATCTGCATAAGTGAAATTGCACCTAAAAGCACAAATTTTACGCTAGCATATAACGTTAGGTATTATATAATTCACTTTATCGTCTTTGACAAAACAGAGATCCCACCACAGATAAAATAAGTGTTCGTGGCAAGACGCTATGTACCAAGCACTAGACTATCACAGCCAACACAGTGATACAGATATCTGCATTCAGTGTGGTTCCCACCAGCCGTTCCGTCTAGTAATCCGCCTTTTGTCTACTTTGGCTGTCCCTTTACCATAGGCGTCGCTTTGCGCATATCACATCTCCTGTTTGCTGAAAAATAGATAGAGATTTCTATACGCATGTTTGTTCCTCAATACAGTTCTTTTAGCAAGCTGGTAATCCTACAAAAAGCAATTCCATTTTATTCGATTAAAAAAAAAGAAACTGTGTGTTATAATGAAATTTTAAATAGGAGTTACGATGCTTAACCGCGCCGTTAACTTATTCAAAATACAAAAAAGACATCAACACGGATTACACAGTCAAGTTTTACTCTCTGATAAAAATTTAATCCTTTCATTAAACTCTTATATTGTTTGCAGAACTAATTCCCCTCCCCCCCCCCCCCAAAAAAAAACTCACACACATAAATGATATTTTTAAGGTTGGTGCGCTTTAACTTATTTTTCCTTGTAATCATGTTGTTGAGACATGTGCTCTGCACAAAAAGATTCATTTGGGTGGCGAAAACGACAAAAAAAGGTTTATTCCTACTGGCTATAGTGATAGTTGACACACAAAGAGAAGCATAGTCCCTAACACGAACGAAATATCGCCCAGTACACCCTTGGAAAACTTGAGTCTGAAAAAACTCTCACAACAAATGCTACACAAAAATATATTCAACATTACTCAGTGCTAACTTAGCTGCCTAGCATCTGATAAAAAAATTTTCACGGTCTCAAAATTCCTAACCAGTACCGCAGCACATTTGTTCGTTACTGGTAGTGTGCCATTTTCATAAAAACAGTAGAATTTGTAGTGAGTCCTGTGACCTCTAAGTTCATCTAGAAAAATCTACAGATGTGACTTTTGTTCATATACTTACACCTCAGCCTTCAAAATTTTATACAAACAGAGAAAATCTTCGTCTCAGCTCAAATATAAGTACATGGAAAGGTAATGCGGCTTGACACAAATTGAAAGAGCAATGTATCTACAATTTTAAAAATTAGGGGGAAAGATATTTCACTCTTTTACCTTTCTATCCAACGGAGACAGAGCTGGAAAGAGGAATCAAATATAGATGGGCACCCGTCACATCTCTCTTTGACTGCCGCAGTAGCGCTTCAGTTGGAACATTCGAGAGAAATAGCGTTACACTTACGCACTGAAGGATTACCAAGCCATGTACTTACTGACTGACAAAACAATAAATGGCGGTAACTGGCTCGTGCAGAGCAATGTAGGTCGACGCAACAACGTCACTCGCAGTGAGAAAGCGCGTTTTTCTCCAACGTATGTCTTGCTTTGTGGAACTGTGAGGCGGGTCTGATTAGGAAGCCCTACGTATGTTTACACGTAGAAAATTAAAAATATGATTATACACATGACTGATGACTGCAGGAGTGCCTATCGACAACAGTCTGTTTAGTACTTCACATATTTCTTCGATGACCCAAAACATAATATTGTTGTATGAGTATAATAATGTACATATCTCTTATACAAAAACAGATCAGTAAAAATATTTATACAATACCTAAAGAAACTTTATGATATACACAGACCCTGGGTGGGTGCGCCTATTTCCACCATCCTTCACTTCCCAACATTAGATGGCATATAAATCTTAATATTCATTGGATATATTTTTCATAACGACAGTCCGCCCCGATAGCTGAGTGGTCAGCGTGACGGATTGCCGTCCTACGTGTCCGGGTTCGATTCCTGGCTGCGTCGAGGATTTTCTCCGCTCAGGGACTGGGTGTTGTGCTGTCTTCATCATCATTTCATCCCCATCCGGCGCGTAGGTCGCCCAATGTGGCGTCGAATGTAATAAGACCTGCACCAAAGCGGCCGGACCTGCCCCACAGGGTACCTCCCGGCCAGTGACACCAAACGCTCATTTCCATTTTTCATAATGAGAGGACACACCATCCTCTTTTTCATTGCCCATCTCAGCCTGACAGTCATCTGTGATCGCTTCATACTTCACAATAGTTACCTTCGATTATACCTACTTCTCACCTTAATGTAACTCAGGTCTTATGCTCCCTGTCTGTGGTTGGACTTTGAATTTCAAGTATTTACACCCCTTCATTCTCTCGCTCTGTTCATTGGCCTTGTACAAAATCAGCATGACGGGATCTTCCGTAGTCATTTCGTTCCCTCTAAGGGGTACAATTTCTCCTGTGGAGTCTATTACAGCTATTTCCCTCCAGGGTATTACCATTTGTGTCCTGAACCCCATTCAAATTTTCGTATTAGTGTCATCTCAAAGCATAATTTTTTTCCTGTCCTCTCTTACGTGTTCGTCCAAGTCTATTAAAATTAACCTGAACCCTTCTACGTCAGTTTTTCCGACACATAGCAAGGACTTTTCGTGCTCCACCGAAACGTTTTTGATTAAGAGGTGACTCAACTCCCCACTATTTTTAGGACGGTGTAGGTGCTGATTTCTGCTTAACATATCATGAAAGTATTCCAAGAATAATTTTAATCTAGTAGCTGACAGTGCTGAGGCTTTGATGATACCTATTTGCATTCAGGTTTTCTCTGTGGTCGACCAGTATACCTTTATGATATCTACTTCAAAGTCGGTGGTATCTCTGAAGACCCTGATTACTGGCAGAACTTCACCGCTTATGTAGCTCCTTATGAACTCGAGTTTGTACTGAATTGGCCAGGAATTGGGAAAATCGTCTGTAAACTTGATCGATCCATGTCTGTATGTGAAGATGTCCACCGGCTGTGTAAGCGAGACATATCCGTAAAGAGAAGAAACGATTATCACAGATATTTCGTCTGGCGCCCGATGAAAATTCCGTTGCAGCACCAGTTTCTGTCACAACAGTTCTCTCTTGCACTGACGAAAACATATCATAAGTCTGAGAACATGTTATGATGCACTGCTCAGTACGTGCGAGCAATGTTTCTTCTATGTCTGACTTTAGTTTGTCATTGCGTCGTATGAGCGCGACACACTCCTCAGACTCTGAGAAGTTAACTGCCTCTGTTGTTTCAGATACAGTATGCTCTTTCAATGCTTCAGCCCTCTGTGAAAGGGATGTGTTTACTTCTACTACCATTTTCTCTGGTGTGTCCAAGTTAGTTTCTTCCTGCTCGAGCCGAGACACGTTTTTCTCAGCTGTTTTGGTCATGTTATTCAATTTATCATTGGTTAATCAATTATTTGGAATCAAATAGCTTTCTACCAGCCTGTGTTTTATTATCTCTTCCTTGTGCTCTTCTATTTCCTTCCTGTGCTTTGTTTATATCAGACTCTCTAGCAGCCAGTGTCTCTTTCTTCTTCTTTCCTTTCTTCTTTTTAGCAGACTCTGTTCTTTTTCCACCATCTAGTATAACCCAAAATGAGTGTCAAATATGGCTCCAAAATTTGCACTGCTGTGTGCCACCGTCGTTTCCACTTCGTTTCAAAATTACAGCTCCTTCCAGTGTGTCAGACGACGAGATAGACGTCGACGACTTTCCTTCGGGTAAGTCTGATACAGTCTTCCGTTATTCGATAAAATTTTCCAGATCATTAATCGTTCTCGTTTCCCTGAAATGAGCCCTACTAGCCTCATCCCTAATACAAACTGAATAAACCAAACAAAAATATTGCGAAGTATCATTACAGTAAAAGTTATTAACCCTAAACACACAATAAAATTCTTCACACGCCAAGTTTCAAACACAACACAAAATACACTAGTTATTCCCCCCAAGATACACAAATACTGCAGCGAAATAAAACACAATATACTCAACACTAACAGTGACTGCATTGAAGACGCGATAAATGTGTAGGTACATCAAAGATAAAGGGCTAGACCCTAGAACGTATGTATCCTAAGATACACTTCATTGAGATGTTCTGACAGCGGGAGACAGGGGAAACTAGAGAAAAGTATCTTGGAAAACAAGGTCGCATGACAGTAATCTGCATTAGTAACGGTTTTAGCTCCAAGATCCTGAGAGTGCTAACCAAATGTCACCAGAATAAATAGCTTTAAATGGCATGAAACGTTCGCTTAATAATTTGGCCACTGCGTACAATGAAAACACTATCACACTGAAAAAACACCATTGTATGTTCCTAATTATACTTATTAAATAATGCTCGCTTAATCATGGTAGAATTTAAAGGAAGTAGGCTTCATAAATGGAAGACTGTGTCAGGATAGTGATCATTAATTCAAATTCAAAACTAACATGAAATCTTATTACAGTCTGACTCTTGAAAGGAAAAATCACAGAAAACTAACATGAACTACTGGAGTTAATCATGTTGGACTTTAATCGGAGTCGTTTGGAAGACGAGAAGAATAACAAAATCAGAGATCCACAGCTGCAGAACTCACATTTTTAAAACAGACAAGAGAAACGACCCAAGGAACTCCGCATGCAAGATGCACAAACAAGAAGATAAATGCAAGCTACTTGGAGTCGGGTAGTGTGTTAGTGCATACATTGCAGAACCAACTTCCTTGCTTCTCACAGGTAAGAATTTTTCTGGTATTTCTTTATTTTTTCAGTGTCCCCACGTACGTTGGTCCTCTTGATTTCAGTCATGTTGCTAACTCGATTACGCTAAAACAATTGTCTGAAGTAATATTGCGGTTAGTCTGTTCAATTCGTTTAGCTAATCTGAGTTGGTTTATGGAACTTTTTCCTGCTGCTCTTGGGCTTTGTCCGTCTGAAGCCCTTCCTGTGTAATCATATGCATTATAAAGGTAACAGGTGATAGCGTCAGTAAGGGACATGAAATTCAAGCCATACTTACATGGTTTGTTCGGAATGTAGATTCTGAATCTGCATTTGCCACGACACAGGCATATTCTCCAATATTGTACAACGTTTGATAGTTGTCAATAAATTTTGTAAAAATTTCTGAAACTGAAGCAAAAGGTTCTTTTTGCTTGCCTTCAAGACGGTTTGCAGTGTAATCGAATCTCAAGCCTGTTAGGAATACACCAGAGGGGTTTTTGGACATAAGACAACGAAATATATAACGTCCAGTACCAGCTATGGCATAAAATGATTTCTAATCTTTTCTGCTGAATTTGAAAATAGATGACTAAAATAGTAAACTGGATAATGCTTCTAGTTCACATAAATCAGTTCATACCAAACATTTGAATCATTTTTAGGCTTTTTTGTTTATTTTTACATTAGTTCATTTTCATATGAGTCAGCCTCCGGGAACTGTGAAACGAACCCTGTCGTCCAGGACCGTGTGTCACAAAGGGCGCAGATTCACCACGAGATGGGGGAACTCACAGGCGCCCATTGTCTATTGAGGCCTAAGCGCTGTAGTGTGCGAGTGAGACAGACGATAACCTACGTCATAGGGAAACTCAGTAGAAGGCTTTTGTGGCCAGGGATACGTAGCAGTGTTAAATATGGCGGATCTAAGATCGACCATAAAGGAAAACATTTATGGAAACTATTTAATTCTGTAGTAATTCAGGGAATCAAGACACAGTAATTATAATCTGCCATCCCCCATAAATTTTCATGGTGATCCCAATGAAACTTGAATATTGATCATATCTATAATAGTTTATGATTTACTGTTAAACTTAAATTAACAAGTTCTGTAACAAAGACCTGAAAGCTAAAATCTGAACGCTTTGGGTGATCTTAACGATCTACATTTCATATAGAAGCACACCATTAAAATGACAAAAGCTGTAAATATCAACTCTGCAACTTTATTTGTTTAAAAGATATAGTAAATTTAAACTATCAGTATTTACAGTTAAGCATCAGATCTTCACACACAACACACTGGACGATGACAGTATGACACCTTATTGAATCATTAGGTAAGAGAATATTTGTTGTAAAGTTTAGTGCATAATAGTTACTTTTGTTCTTTATTTATTTATCAGGAGGCACATTGGTGCAAGGCTACTGGCCGTGACATTCAAAGTAAAGAAGGAAATTATATTGGTTTTATGTAAAAGAATTTAACGTGTATTATGTAATAGATATTATTGTTAATTTATTTAGAACGTGAAAGTGGTCAAGCTTTGATTATTTAAATACGTTAAAATGTAAAATAATGTAGAACAAGCTGTAGCCAATCAGATGGACGGCTTCAGGGAAGGGAACTGCAGTAGACAGTTGAGCGACGATGCTCGGCACGACAGTTCGGTTGGAAGCACCAAAAGGGACTGTTCGGATCGAAACACGAAAGCGGACAGTCGATCTTTAGGTAGCTAGGAAGTGAACCGACTTAGAAAATTTCGCGTTGTGTGGTATTGTGGACTCTCCTAGCGGTGAGCAGCCGCGCGCCTGGTGTGAACTCTAAGTTTTCACGTAGTTAACGAGGTGGAGTGGTGGACTTTTAATTCACCATGAGATTGTGAATGATCGAACTGTGTCAAATGGATATGCGCTCGAGTGTAATAGTCATTCTAAATACGACCACTATAGCTATTAGTTTGCTTCCTGAATAAACATTATTCTAACCAAATCGCAACTGTGTGGCGTACATCATTTAGGGGCCGTTAATTTAGTTCCGGATATTATTATCGCTGTTATTATATGTTATGTTAACTTTGTATTTCGTAAACTAGCCACCAGCCAGACAATTTAACTGAAGGTTCACAAGTGTCTAATTTAGGGCGTGTAATGCGACACATGCAGTTCAACCCCCAGACGAGTTTCAGCCAAGACATTTCGACGAAGAGGAACTGCACGTGAGCCCGAACATCTTTGGGGATGTTAGCTCGCAACAACTTCTAGTGAGGACCTTCCAGCCACCACCCAACAGTCAATATTACCCACTTTGTATGTGAAAGGAACTGCAACTGAACTAATACAGATCGACAAACGATCTAATCCAGTCATGTAATACTACGAACCCTGTCAGGCGGTCCACAAGTTTGACGTTGAGTACACGTTCAGGAAGATGTAAGGTCAATTGCTATGGCAGGAGGTTTTCCTTAGAATACTGTCTGTCTTCATGAAGCTATCAGCGAAACGTATTTGGATGTACGAACCTGATTAAGACAGCCACATCCTTCAAGGAAGGAAAGAAAATTAGGTTTCAAAGTCACGTCGGTGACGAGGTCATTAGGGACGAACCATCTATAGGACACAATCTATTTTCCGAGCCTGTGGTTCGTCCCTAATAACCTCGTCGTCAACGAGACGTTGAAACCTAATTTTCTCTCCTTCCTTGAAGGACGTGGCTGTCTTTAGCAGGCATCTACAACCAGAAACGGTCGCTGGTTGTTTCATGAAGACAGATAGTACGGTAGGGAAGCGGTAGTATGTGTAAGTTTTACTCGGCGTAACAGAGGAAAATTAACATATTCGGATAGAGCACATGTGACCCTTGTTTCACCTTTATTACTATTCAGTTCCTTAATCTCGAGGCATTAACTATATTAAATTCACTCAGAGGAGACCGTGATACGAATTTCGATCTTCTGTTTGCGCTAACTTTTGTTTTCACGTTTTTAATTGTTTTTATTAAAGTTCTTTTCTTCAATTAAGTAAGTTGCTTAAATAAAGGTTTTTCTTTCGTAGTGTGTAAAATAACTAATATGTCTTCCTTTGCATTTTCTAATTTAACGAAAAAGAACACAAGACTTAATTTTTGTCACCGCAGAGACAAAAAGAAAAGGAATTATTATTCATTTCAGCTACAGGCGTCTCACGTGATTTATATATGTACATAGTACGTCGACAACAGTAATATTCACTTCCATCCGGTTTTTTTTTTATGGATGTTGTTGTTGTTGTTGTCTTCAGTCCTGAGACTGGTTTGATGCAGCTCTCCATGCTACTCTATCCTGTGCAAGCTGCTTCATCTCCCAGTACCTACTGCAACCTACATCCTTCTGAATCTGCTTAGTGTACTCATCTCTCGGTCTCCCTCTACGATTTTTACCCTCCACGCTGCCCTCCAATGCTAAATTTGTGATCCCTTGATGCCTCAAAACATGTCCTACCAACCGATCCCTTCTTCTAGTCAAGTTGTGCCACAAACTTCTCTTCTCCCCAATCCTATTCAATACCTCCTCATTAGTTACGTGATCTATCCACCTTATCTTCAGTATTCTTCTGTAGCACCACATTTCGAAAGCTTCTATTCTCTTCTTGTCCAAACTAGTAATCGTCCATGTTTCACTTCCATACATGGCTACACTCCAAACAAATACTTTCAGAAACGACTTCCTGATACATAAATCTATATTCGATGTTAACAAATTTCTCTTCTTCAGAAACGCTTTCCTTGCCATTGCCAGTCTACATTTTATATCCTCTCTACTTCGACCATCATCAGTTATTTTACTTCCTAAATAGCAAAACTCCTTTACTACTTTAAGTGTCTCATTTCCTAATCTAATTCCCTCAGCATCACCCGATTTAATTTGACTACATTCCATTATCCTCGTTTTGCTTTTGTTAATGTTCATCTTATATCCTCCTTTCAAGACACTGTCCATTCCGTTCAACTGCTCTTCCAAGTCCTTTGCCGTCTCTGACAGAATTACAATGTCATCGGTGAACCTCAAAGTTTTTACTTCGTCTCCATGAATTTTAATACCTACTCCAAATTTTTCTTTTGTTTCCTTTACTGCTTGCTCAATATACAGATTGAATAACATCGGGGAGAGGCTACAACCCTGTCTCACTCCTTTCCCAACCACTGCTTCCCTTTCATGCCCCTCGACTCTTATTACTGCCATCTGGTTTCTGTACAAATTATAAATAGCCTTTCGCTCCCTGTATTTTACCCCTGTCACCTTTAGAATTTGAAAAAGAGTATTCCAGTCAACATTGTCAAAAGCTTTCTCTAAGTCTACAAATGCTAGAAACGTAGGTTTGCCTTTTCTTAATCTTTCTTCTAAGATAAGTCGTAAGGTCAGTATTGCCTCACGTGTTCCAACATTTCGACGGAATCCAAACTGATCCTCCCCGAGGTCTGCATCTACCAGTTTTTCCATTCGTCTGTAAAGAATTCGCGTTAGTATTTTGCAGCCGTGGCTTATTAAACTGATAGTTCGGTAATTTTCACATCTGTCAGCACCTGCTTTCTTTGGGATTGGAATTATTATATTCTTCTTGAAGTCTGAGGGTATTTCGCCTGTCTCATACATCTTGCTCACCAGCTGGTAGAGTTTTGTCAGGACTGGTTCTCCCAAGGCCGTCAGTAGTTCTTATGGAATGTTGTCTACTCCGGGGGCCTTGTTTCGACTCAGGTCTTTCAGTGCTCTGTCAAACTCTTCACGCAGTATCGTATCTCCCATTTCGTCTTCATCTACATCCTCTTCTATTTCCATAATATTGTCCTCAAGTACATCGCCCTTGTATAAGCCTTCTATATACTCCTTCCACCTTTCTGCCTTCCCTTCTTTGCTTAGAACTGGGCTGCCATCTGAGCTCTTGATATTCATACACGTGGTTCTCTTCTCTCCAAAGGTCTCTTTAATTTTCCTGTAGGCAGTATCTATCTTACCCCTAGTGAGATAAGCTTCTACATCCTTACATTTGTCCTCTAGCCATCCCTGTTTAGCCATTTTGCACTTCCTGTCGATCTCATTTTTGAGACGTTTGTATTCCTTTTTGCCTGCTTCATTTACTGCATTTTTATATTTTCTCCTTTCATCAATTAAATTCAATATTTCTTCTGTTACCCAAGGATTTCTAGCAGCCCTCGTCTTTGTACCTACTTTATCCTCTGCTGCCTTCACTACTACATCCCTCAGAGCTACCCATTCTTCTTCTACTGTATTTCTTTCCCCTATTCCTGTCAATTGTTCCCTTATGCTCTCTCTGAAACTCTGTACAACCTCTGGTTCTTTCAGTTTATCCAGGTCCCATCTCCTTAATTTCTCACATTTTTGCAGTTTCTTCAGTTTTAATCTACAGGTCATAACCAATAGATTGTGGTCAGAGTCCACATCTGCCCCTGGAAATGTCTTACAACTTAAAACCTGGTTCCTAAATCTCTGTCTTACCATTATATAATCTATCTGATACCTTTTAGTATCTCCAGGGTTCTTCCACGTATACAACCTTCTTTCATGATTCTTAAACCAGAACCTGATTAAGACAGCCACATCCTTCAAGGAAGGAAAGAAAATTAGGTTTCAAAGTCACGTCGGTGCTGCTGTGCCTGGGTTGCTTTTTTCCTTTCTTTTTCACCGCTGCCACAATAATCCAACTAAACACCTCGTAAAAAAAATCTTCTATGACTGAGATAACAGGACTCTCAGCCTTACTTTTCATTTTATTCCCCTTCTGTCACTTTCGTACTCACTCAGTCACTTCTCTCTCTCTCTCCCATATAAAACCTGTGATTTTGAACTGCATGTCATTTAGTCTTATCACACACACCATGTAACTTTACATTCAAAAGTATTTGGATGTGATTATGTTTTATAAATGTATAAAGTGGATGAACTTTACATTCAAGAAGTTCATTCGAACAATTTATAAAAAGTATGCTAAGGATTTCTCGTTATTATGCATCGTATATGAAGTTATATTGTATTTGAGAATAATCATATGAAGTTGTTCTTCATTGATTAGGACGTCTTGTACAATCTGGGTTATGCTTTCCTCAAGATTTATTTGTGTTTAACTTGAGCTTATCATAATGGCCACAGTCTTTCTTAGCCACAACTTACGTACTCATACGATGGGCGTTAAATAGGTAATGCAACACCCTTTTTCTCTACCAGTTTCAGTTAAAAAATGCAAAATTTGTTGTGGGGTATCGTAGAATAATCCCGCCCCTTTATTTTCATGAAGTTCTAATTGGTGGCGCCTCTATATGTAACCTTCAAAATCGCGTCTGTCACGCACGTGCGTTCCAAACAGAAAGCTGTTATGAGTTTCTGCTGGGGCAAAACCAGATCATCGCCGTTATTCACAGACGCTTGCAGAATGTATATGGAAACCTGGCAGGGAACAAAAGAACGATGAGCCGTTGAATGAGGCGTCTGTCAGCATCGCAACAAGGTCTCGAAAACCTGTCCGATCTCCCGTGCGCCAGGCGGGCCGCACACAGCTGTGACTCCTGCAACGTTGGAACGTGCAGACACTTCAATTACAGTTGACGAAAACGAACTTCTCCTTCTCCATGACTGCTCAAGTCCTCACAAAAGTCTGTGCCCCCGAGAGCAGCTCACAACACTTCATGGGACTGATCTTCCTCATCCATCCTACAGCCCGGATCTTACATCTTCCGAATTCGATCTATTTGGCCCAATGAAGGATGCACTCTGTTGGAAGCAGTACATGGATGATAGGGAGGTACTTGAAGCAGCACGACGTTAGCTCCGTTGTCGACCAGTGAAGCAATACAGGCCATCCAAGTCAGGTGGCGTAAGGCCGTAGCAGTGAAAGTAGATTATGTTAAAAAACAAGGTCTTCCAGTCAAAAGAGTGGGGAATAATATGGTGTTTTGGAATCCTGAATAAAACCAAACAGCTTTCAGGGAAAATATGTTGCCCCTCGTACTTGATCTTTAAACACGAATCTAAGGGCTATTGTGTCCACTAATTTAAAATGCTGACATGGTAAGGTTGGTCTTAAAAACATTTTGCACACTTTTCCCATGCCGATAACGTGTTGCAATTCGTCAGCCATCTGACTGTTACAGGTTACTGATGGCGTTAACACTGAGTAACGTTATACTAAGTATATTTAATCTGTTAGATGTTTGAGAACAGAATATACCAGGGAAAAAACCACTATACTCTGTATTAAAAAATCTGAGACTATGTTATCAATTAAAAATAGTTGTTCGTTAGTATTAATTACGTTCGGCTGTGTACAAAAGGAAACGGATGTCATCGGCTTCTACAATATGCTTCAATAACATAGTTATTTGGAAGAGCGTGTGTCTGGAGTTTGAAAAGGAGGCTTGAATGCCATACACGGTCGTAGGCTTTCTTGAGGTCGAGGGAGCCGATCCGAAGTTGAGCGCCGGCCCGAATAACGTCGCGGCGCCCGGATACGGAGCGAGCTTGTGGCGAGTACTTGACAAGTCGTAGAAAAATAGAGCCCGAGCTCGCAGCGCTGTGAACGCCGGAGAGCGCTCTGCTGGCAACGGACTCGGTGCCTCTTGTGAAGACTGCCGGACACTCTGCGAACAATAAACTAACCTGCTGTTGCGGTTTTTTTTAAACTATCTATATGTTGATGTAGGTTAAGGTGCAAGGAATCACATCCTGCAGCAATTCACCCTGGTGTGTCCTCGTTTGCGAGTAATCGAAGAAAAGATTTCAGAATTTCGCTTGATGCTTTATAGACTTAAAAATGGGAACTATTTACAACTATTTATTGGTTTCATAGTGTAATGGTTAAGGTGATAGCTGTCACGCAAGAGGTTGTGGGTTCGAATGTCGACAGGTGCATTGAGACTCTTTTGTTTTTATATCTTTATTGAAATGACTTTGATAACTATTTTTATTCAATTAATCGGTTTAAATATAATTTTTTTCTATTCATTTGTCACGTCATAGTAGTCATCGTATGAAATACATCATTGGCTCTCACTTATCTTCGTATCAGCCTTTGTCCAGTTAAAATCC
This sequence comes from Schistocerca gregaria, assembly GCF_023897955.1. Lineage (NCBI taxonomy): Eukaryota > Metazoa > Arthropoda > Insecta > Orthoptera > Acrididae > Schistocerca > Schistocerca gregaria. Next base: position 280,291,691 of record NC_064931.1, read on the forward strand.
TTGTTCTTGTGATTTTGATTATTGTTGTATATTAACTTCGATTTAATTACCTCCATTTTGTCATCTGACTTTTTTGTCCATGTTATTGCATTACATTTAAACCTATTACTTGAATCAAAACAGTCATGAAAGTCATTTATATAAAGATTTAAAAATAAAAGGATTTCAACGCAGCTGTCGATATTCAAACCCACAACCTCTTGCGTGTGAGGTCACTAACTTAACCATTGCATTATGCAAACAATTTGTAAATAGTTTCCATTTTTAAGTCTCCATAGCATCATGCGAAGCCCGGAACTTTTTCTCGTCGATTACTCGTAGACGAGGGCCCACCATGGTCAATGGGTACTGGGTGTGAATCCTTGCACCTCAGTCTAATTACCGTACAAATTGTTTCAAAAAGTTGATTCTACCCTTTAGGACCTCTCCTTATGAGACCTCGCACAACACAGCTGTTGTGATGGTTTACCTCCAGATTCCTATTCCTTGACCTAGAAGTCGTTGAATGCGACCAAATAAAAGTTAGAACATTTCGTTAAATCAAGGCCAGCAGGTTGTAAGAACTACATGTCATGCCATCGGAACTGTGTTGCAGTAGAATTTTCGGCTGCTAAGAGTTCATAGCCGGTGTGGGTGAACGGTTCTAGGTGCTTCAGTCCACCGCTACGGTCGCGGTTCTAGGCGCTTCAGTCTACCGCTACGGTCGCAGGTTCGAATCCTGCCTCGGGCATGGATGTGTGTGATGTCCTTAGGTTACTTACGTTTAAGTAGTTCTAAGTTCTAGGGGACTGATGAGCTCAGATGTTAAGTCCCATAGTGCTCAGAGCCATTTCTACCATTTTTTGAAGAGTTCTTACCTTGAAAACCTTTCCTCAGACTGACGTTGGAAATGTTAGCGCTTGAGAATATTCAAAGTGACAGTTTCAAGAGAAGGAGACGGAATGGTCATATCTAAAACTTTCTCTGAATGATAATGGTGTTTATGAACAAACTGTAGTAATATGGTTAGGGTTATCTACAAACAGCGAATTGACGCATGGTGCAGGGAATGGCAATTGAATCTCAATGTAGACAAGTGTAATGTGCTGCGAATACATAGAAAGATAGATCCCTTATAATTTAGCTACAAAATAGCAGGTCAGCAACTGGAAGCAGCTAATTCCATAAATTATCTGGGAGTACGCATTAGGAGTGATTTAAAATGGAATGATCATATAAAGTTGATCGTCGGTAAAGCAGATGCCAGACTGAGATTCATTGGAAGAATCCTAAGAAAATGCAAACCGAAAACAAAGGAAGTGGGTTACAGTACGCTTGTCCGCCCACTGCTTGAATACTGCTCAGCCGTTTGGGATCCGTACAAGATAGGGTTGATGGAGGAGATAGAGAAGATCCAACGGAGAGCAGCGCGCTTCGTTACAGGATCATTTAGTAATCGCGAAAGCGTTACGGAGATGATAGATAAAAAATGATGAGTATCTATTCCGTTGATTATTGTGATGGTTGCTTGAAAGGCTTATTGATATTTTCTATGATAGATAAACTCCAGTGGAAGACTCTGCAGGAGAGACGCTTTTGTTAAAGTTTCGAGAACATACCTTCACCGAAGAGTCAAGCAGTATATTGCTCCCTCCTACGTATATCTCGCGAAGAGACCATGAGGATAAAATCGGAGAGATTAGAGCCCACACAGAATCATACCGACAATCCTTCTTTCCACGAACAATACGAGACTGTAATAGAAGGGAGAACCGATAGAGGTACTCAGGGTACCCTCCGCCACACACCGTCAGGTGGCTTGCGGAGTATGTAGATGCAGAATTATGTATATATGCACTACAAGAGTATTTCTGTACATGTGGTGGTTTTTACATAAATGTACTGTTCACAAGCGAGGTCTTACGTAATTTCTTTATTTACTGTAGGGTTTAATTATCGCTGGAAATAACGAAGAATGTTTGCACTGACCTCTTGCAAGACATTAATGGAAATGTGATTTTTCAGTTTCTCGCTGCGAATTGCGAACAGTCCACGGGTGTCCTGCCAGTTTATTATCTACAACAGTGACAACATTTCGGCTCTCAGACAGGTCGGTACGTCAGCGCACCTGACGATGGCAACTTGTCTGTTAGCAGAAATATTGTGACTGTTGGACACTATCAAACGGTAGTACACCTGTAGAGTGATCGATTAATGGAAATGGTTTGCAGTTGACACGATGCGACCTATGGATGGCCTGTCAGATGAGTATCTATTCCGTGGATTACTGTGATGGTTGCTTGAAAGCTTTGTCGATATTTTTCTGTTGTTGTAAATGAGTAAGGTATGAAATGAAGTTAAAAGAGGAACTATGGTAACATCACAAGACCCATTACACTCGACAGGGGCCACATAGTTTAGCATTCATGATAAGCATCTGTAGGGTTTTGATCCTTCGCTCAATATGACAGACGAGAAATGTAGCATCCACCCAAGAAGATGGCACACAGTTTAGTGCAAGTAACTGGAGGAAACCATCTCAGATTACTTTTCATTGTCTGCCTATGTGTAGCACTATTGGGTCCAGTGTCAGAGCTCATCCAATAACTTTCCGTTTTCCGTTGGTGTCATGGTTTAATTACTGTTATCATGACGATAATGGTTATGTGTTTTGCCGACTGGGCAGGTTCATCACTGCAAGTTGAGTATCCTTCAGCCCTCCCTGTTCTCTTCGATACGTTTTGCAGCTGTATATGATCCACTTCGCATTGGTTTGGTATAATTACTGGTATTACGATTTAAAAATAAGGGTGTCGTTTTTAAATACCGTTATCACCGTTTGCAATACACGGGGACTCTTTTTATTTTCTTGTTTTCATTTTTAGTACTTCGTAATTTTTATAGTGTAGCATTGTTCCTGATGCAGTGAAACAATCACATGATTAGAACTTTTTTTATAGCTGTATCAACGTACTCGTAGATTAGTCTGCAGCTTCTTTTGAGTTGCCAAATAGTTGTACAAAGCAGAAGTCGTATACGCATTGTGCTTGTTGTGTGTGGAAGCAATTGGAACTTTCAATGGATGCAGTCGATTCATTCAGGCTGCTACATCGGGCTGCGGTGATCATAACGTAGTATGATGACTGCGGACCTTTGATGCCCTTGGCATCTCCTGAGAGTCACTGCACCTTCCAATGTGCGTGACCTTACCTATCATCATAACCTGTGAGTGAATGGTGGATAATAACAGATTCAGCCATCTCTAGGTGGAATGCAAATGCAGGTACTGTTCGTGGTATCCAGCAGAGCTATTAACAGCAAACAGCGGACAGACTCCTATGCTGCCATTAGCTCTCTCTCTATCTCTCTCACACACACACACATACACACACACACGCACACACAAGGGAGCAGTGCCGAGTAGGGCGTGCCTCGACCACCAATCACGTTGTGCTCGATGAATCACGCGGGCAAAGCTGTTCCTCCGTCGCGGCCTATAAATTTCGGTAGCACAGCAACTCCCGCTCATTCCCTCTACGAGTTCTACGACTTCTCTGCAAGTCCCGTCGATTGTACCGTTCCGAACAATACACCCCCACACGCTTCAGGAAATTACAGGAGAAATAAAGAAAGCTACTAACAAGGGAACCTGCCCATCGCACCCCCCTCAGATTTAGTTATAGGTTGGCACAGTGGATAGGCCTTGAAAAACTCAACACACATCAATCGAGAAAACAGGAAGAAGTTGTGTGGAACTATGAAAAAATAAACAAAATATACAAACTGAGTAGCCCATGTGCAAGATAGGCAACATCAAGGCCAATACATGCTTAGGGGTGCCGTGGTCTCGTGGTTAGCCAGAGCAGCTGCGGCACGAGAGGTTCCTGGTTCAAGTATTTCCTCGAGTGTAAATTTTACATTCTTTATTTTCGCAAAGTTATGATCTGTCCGTTCGTTCATTGACGTCTCTGTTCACTGTAATATTAGTGTCTGTGTTTTGCGACCGCACCGCAAAACCGTGCGATTAGTAGACTAAAGGACGTGCCTCTCCAATGGGAACCGAAAACATTTGATCGAAAGGTCATAGGTCAACCGATTCCTCCACAGGAAAACACGTCTGATATATTCTGTACGACACTGGTGACGGCATGTGCGTCATATGACAGGAATATGTTGTCGACCTACCTAACTTGTACACTTGGGTAAAAAGATTCTTCTACCTTGCCCGATTTAGGTTTTCTCGTGGATGTGATAATTACTCCCAAAAAAGTGATGAAAACATAAGAGTTTGTCACATAAACTGCAACAAATGAATGCAACAGTTTCACAGTCGCACAGTCGCACAGTTTTCTCTGTGCTCTGTCGAAACATGTTTTTAACGTTTTCAAATTTTTCCGTGTGTAGACCGTCAAATCCTGCATATGTCCAAGCAAATTTGAACATGTCCTGGAATTTTGAACAGCGAAGTTGATTATGTGTGAGTGCTTGAACTTTGATATTTGTCTGAAAATAAAAAAAATAAACTTTTCACTCCAGGGAAGACTTGAACCAATTACGTCTCGTTCCGCAGTTGCTCACGCTAACAACGGGACCACGGTGCTTTTCAGCTCATATTATACTTGATGTTGCTTATCTTGCGCATGGAATACTTAGTTTGTACATTTTGCTTATTTTTTTCATAGTTCCACACAACTTCTTCCTGTTTTTTCTATTGATATGTGTTCAGCTTTTCAAGGACTATCCACTGTGCCAACTTATAACTAAATCTGAGGGGGGTGCGATGGGGAGGTTCCCTTCTAAGTGCAAAAGCTGCACATACCTTAACACTACACAACCCATAAGCTTCTCTAACCACTGAAAGTCAATCCACCAACTCACCAGTAAAAAGCAACTCCCTACTATCCAGTCTTGTAAGAAAAAGGTTCAAATGGCTCTGAGCACTATGGGACTTAACTGCTGTGGTCATCAGTTCCCTAGAACTTAGAACTACTTAAACCTAACTAACCTAAGGACATCACAGACGTCCATGCCCGAAGCAGGATTCGAACGAGGGACCGAAGCGGTCGCGCGGCTCCAGACTATAGCACCTAGAACCGTGTAGAACAATAAACACTGGCCTTAAAACTGAAGAAAGGCTGAACACTTCGCGTCGTACCTCTCAGGTATTTTTACAGTATTGGCCATTAAAATTGCTACACCACGAAGATGACGTGCTACAGACGCGAAATTTCACCGACAGGAAGAATATGCTGTGATATGCAAATGATTAGCTTTTCAGAGCATTCACACAAGGTTGGCGCCAGAGGCGACACCTACAACGTGCTGACATGCGAAAAGTTTCCAACCGATTTCTCATACACAAACAGCAGTTGACCGGTGTTGCCTGGTGAAACGTTGTTGTGATGCCTCGTGTAAGTAGGAGAATTGCGTACCATCACGTTTCCGACTTTGATAGAGGTCGGATTGTAGCCTATCGCGATTGCGGTTTATCGTATCGCGACACTGCTGCTCGCGTTGGTCGAGACCCAATGACTGTTAGTAGAATATGGAATCGGTGGGTTCAGGAGGGTAATACGGAACCCCGTGCTGGATCCCAACGGCCTCGTATCACTAGCAGTCAGATGACAGGCATCTTATCCGCATGGCTGTAACGGAACGTGCATCCATATCTCGATCCCTGAGTCAACAGATGGGGACGTTTGCAAGACAACAACCATCTGCACTAACAGTCCGACGACGTTTGCAGCAGCATGGACTATCAGCTCGGGGACCATGACTGCGGTTACCCTTGACGCTGCATCACAGACAGGAGCGCCTGCGGTGGCGTATTTACAACGAACCTGGATGCGCGAATGGCAAAACGTCATTTTTTCGGATGAATCCAGGTTCTGTTTACAGCATCATGATGGTCGCATCCGTATTTGGCGAGATCGCGGTGAACGCACATTGGAAGCGTGTATTCGTCATCGCCATACTGGCGTGTCACCGGCGTGATGGTATGGAGTGCCACTGGTTACACGTCTCGGTCACCTCTTGTTCGCATTGACGGCACTTTGAACAGTGGACGTTACATTTCAGATGTGTTACGACCCGTGGCTCTACCCTTCATTAGAGCCCCGCGAAACCCTACATTTCAGCAAGATAATGACCTGCATGGGCCTTTCTGGATACAGAAAATGTTCGACTGCTGCCCTGGCCAGCACATTCTCCAGATCTCTCACCAATTGAAAACGTCTGGTCAATGGTGGCCGAGCAACTGGCTTGTCACAATACGTCAGTCACTACTGTTGATGAACTGTGGTATCGTGTTGAAGCAGCATGGGCAGCTGTAGCTGCACACGCCATCAAAGCTCTGTTTGACTCAATGCCCAAGCGTATCAAGGCCGTTATTACGGCCAGAGGTGGTTGTTCTGGGTACTGATTTCTCCGGATCTATGCACCCAAATTGCTTGAAAATGTAATCACATGTAAGTTCTAGTATAATATATTTGCCCAATGAATACCCGTTTATCATCTGCATTTCTTCTTGGTGTAGCAATTTTAATGGCCAGTAGTGTACAGTCACTGATGATCACTTCCAGTTTGATTACTCCTCATTCGGCATAGTGAATGAAGGAAACGATACCTCTCTCCTAGTTTTAATACCTAGAAGACATACCATAAGCAGATCTTAAGACACCAGTCACATCACAAGACGGATAACAAATACTAAAGAAGAAACAAAATGGTTACGAGTCCCACTTCGAAGTGAGCATCGATGATCAGCTATGATATCCTTAGAAACGCCGAAGGCAGCCGTGTGATACCAGCCTGACTGTCACCCGCCATACAGCCCGACAAGCAGGAGTGATGCCGTTTCGTTTCAAGCTGAACTCCTTTTATACGAAGATGGCCATAAGAACAAATACCATCGGTGACGGAGCAACTTGGTAGAAAGAAATTACAATTAAATCAAGACAATAAAATGAATACCCTTAGCTGCATACAGACGTTGATATACGTCAACGGGGACACTTGAAAATGTGTGCCCCGACAGCGACTCGAACCCAGGATCTCCTGCTTACATGGCAGATGCTCTATCCATCTGAGCCACCGAGGGGACAGAGGATCGGGCGCCTGCATGGACTTATTTCTGTCACGCCTCCTGTGAGACCCACATTCTCAACTTATTGTCCTGCACTATATTCGCAGTGCCCTGCCCATTACACTCATTACTCCCGGGAGGCTTGCCAGAGATAAGTCCCTGCAGTCCCACTATCCGCTGTGTCCTCGGTGGCTGAGATGGATAGAGCATCTGCCATGTAAGTAGGAGGCCCTGGGTTCGAGTCCAGGTTGGATCACACATTTTCAACTGTCCCCGTTGACGTATGCAGCTAAGGGTATTCACTTTATTGCATTGATTTAATTATAACAGAACTCCTTTTGTGGTTATGCACGACATCCTTATAGGACAGCTGAACGTCGACGATATTCTACGTCCTATTTTGTTATCTATGGTGAGAAGCCATCCTGGGCTTACGCTGCACCAAGATAAAGTCAGCCTGCGCATGGCGAGAGTTTCTGCTGCTTGTCTTCGCGCTTGCCAAAACCTACTTGGCCAGCAAAGGCGCCAGATCTCTCCAAAATTGAGAATGTTTGAGTATTATGGGCAGGGCCTTCCAACCAGCTGAGGATTTTGACGACGTAGCTCTCCAGTTCGACTGAATGTGGTACGATGTCTCTCAGTAGGACATCCATCAACTCTGTCAATCAGTCCCAAGCCCAGTAACTGCTCGCGTCAGGGGCGTATGTGGACCAGGTTATTACTGACTTGCTTAATTTGTGAAGCTCGTTCTCTTAAAAATTCATCCAATTTGTTTGTCTGTAGATGTTCATTACATCTACCGATTTCAGTTCCATTCGGATAATTCCATCGCAGTGCGTTTCTTTCTTCTTTTTTTTTCGTAGAGAGTATGTCAGATCTTATAATAACGTCATGTACCTTCCATAACAGATGCATGATACGGCCATTTGATCAAAGTTTTGAAACATTCTGTTACCATTTGAATCGAAAAAATTAATTAGTATCCATAACTCTTAAAAGATTCAAATCCAGAGTAGAAACACATCTCAAAAACTCCATCATATAATGAATAAATCACATACATTTGTACACACGAAAGAAATCCTTACATTTATTTCATTATCTTAGAATAGTGTGAAATGTTTCTTGGCATTAATACACGTCAACAGGTAGACATATAAAACGACTTCCATTACAGTCACTTTTATCCATCATACGCCTTTGACCATCAATTGTTCTTGAAGTCTTAGTTAGCATATCTGAATGGATCAAACACACAGTCAAAAGTTAAACATTTAAAGACATTTACTGAAATTAATGTCTTTACACATTCTCATACATTAGATTTTACTGTAAGAAAAAGTACTAGTTAGTTCATACAACATATACCATAGTAGACCATAGGAATCCTTACCACCTGAACATGTACATACAAATTCATTCAAAATATATCGTGCATCCAGGCCAACCTACCGCTGCCCCCTGGATTAGCGTATACTGATGAGTCTTTTTTGTGCCACAACAACATTTTCCTGATTTCATGGTGAACTTCAGATCTCTTGGCAGACGGAAAGGAGAGATGTGACAGTACATTTAACACGGAAAGACGTCAGTATGATACTGATAATTCTTGGATAACTCCGAGCTTCTCTTAAAATACAAGTTGATTATTTAAACCAACACAGGCTGTAATAAGATGAACAAGTATTTATGGCTATTAAGGTATGCATTTTTGAGCCATGTTATTAGACTTTTTCTTGTTTTGGTGTAAGGAACTTGTCCTCAAAGTCTGTGAATGGAATTTAGTTACACCTGGTACTTATTAGATTTTTTCACGTTATGTAATTAGATACCTCATTTCATAAACTTCAGTTTTAATAATTTCTTTAAGTTCCTTTCGGAGTATGCTGATGCATTAGCTCCATACTTAACACTCATATACAACCGTTCTCTCGACGAAAGATACGTACCCAAAGACTGGAAAGTTGCACAGGCCACAATAATATTCAAGAAAGGTAGTAGGAGTAACCCACAAAATTACAGGCCCATATCGATATATATTGTGTTTGAACATCATGAATTACCTCGAAGAAAACGGTCTATTGACAGACAGTCATTATTCTTTTAGAAAATGTTGTGGGGAAGACTAACCAAAGACTGCAATTTATTGGCAGGACACTTAGAAAATGTAACAGACCTACTAAGGAGACTGCCTACACTACGCTTGTCCGTCCTCTTTTAGAATACTGTTGCTCGGTGTGGCATCCTTAGCAGATAGGACTTACGGAGAACATCGAAAAAGTTTAAAGAAAAGCAGCACGTTTTATACTATCGCAAAATGTGGGAGAGAGTGTCACAGAAATGATATAGGATTTGGGCTGTAAGTCATTAAAAGAAAGGTGTTTTTCGTTGCGACGGAATCTTCTCACTAAATTACAATCACCAACTTTCTCCTCCGAATGCGAAAATATTTTGTTGACACCGATATACATAAGGAGGAACGATCACCACTATAAAATAAGGGAAATCAGAGCTCGTGCGGAAAGGTATAGGTGTTTATTCTTTCCGCGCGCTATACGAGTTTGGAATAATAGAGAATTGTGAAGGTGGTTCGATGAACCTTCTGCCAGGCCCTTAAATGTGATTTGCAGAGTATCCATGTAGATGTACCATTTCAGAATGGTACGAAGTACCATCCCTGCAGTGGACCACGGGCTGTTTAACTGTCGTGACACAGCACTCGCACTGTCTTGACTATCGGGAATTGCACACAGCGTTGTCTACCATAGCAACAGCAGTTTCGTCAACCACCTGTGGCGCAACCGGTCGTCGGCCTCTTCCCGGAGCGAGCCCAGTTCTCCAGTTGATTCGAACTTCTTCATCATGCTGCGTACAGCAGGTACAGAAAGAGGACCCTTTTGTAATCCTTTCAGTCAAAGATATTCTCAAAGTGCAGCTGCAACATTACTGTTGTTTTGGTAATAGAGCTTCACCAATAATGCCCTGCTTCTTTTGTCGAAGGTCATGTTTACAAGACAACAAGTGCACTGCAACTCTTCAGGTGTGTGAGACTATGAATCGCGATGACTGATCACAGAACCTGGTGGCCATAGCTGGAACTAAATGGTGGTGCTGTGACGCATGGAAACCATGCACGCCATACTCTGGACATTAATGCTACCAAATTGGGTACTCGTATGATAATTAGTTTCCGTGTTATAACGTGTTAAATAGGGAAAGTTCAGTTATAACCACCAATTATCAGCTCTGGAACGCAGGTTCTCAAGTAACATTCTGCAGCTACATGTGTATAGTCCAGGCCTGACAGCAGACATCGACTGGCTAATCGACCATTGCTACTGCTCGCAGAACATCAGTCAGCACAGAGAGCATTCTTTCATAGTGATCAAACGCCACATACCTACTGAAATGAATTAAATTAAATTATATTCATCCAGCCCTTTTCTAAAATCCACGTGGTTGTTAGTGGTGGACTTATTGTCCAATTTCTCCTATGTTATTAGTATTTACTCTACCACCACACTCTTAAGGCTTCATTCAATATTCAAGCTGTCGTCAAATAGTACACCTAGTCAGTTCCAGGAAATTTACAGAAGTAACAGCATACAGCTCATCGCCTCCGCACCTCTCAACCCGCAAATTGATGACGAGACAGAGAAAATGATAGACTTTCCAGCAGTATATGTTGAATCCAATAGGGGAGAAAGCCAAAGAGTCAATTTTTAAGTTGTTGCCAATTATATACCACACTACTCTGGTGAGTGGAAGTCCAGTTGGAATAATTGAGGGAAGTCAAAATAGGGCGCCGCGCAACATTTGCCACCGGAAATGTGATCACTTCGCTCTGGCTCCATCATCGGTTTTCGCTCAGGCGTTCTGATAAAGATACAAGATTTTGAGAAGATCGTCTCTTCATGCCTGATGCCACCAACGGTTTTCTGATGTACACAATGGCCGCCCCCAATGGCACCCGTCGGAGACATCAAAATCAGCTTCAGCTGACGTAGTCAACGCTTGTAGGTAGTGGGTTAGCTTGTGCAGCGTCACCATCCAGGACGACAGCAAACACGGAGTAGCTGCCGCCTTGCTCCTCGATACCCTGACAATCGCTCCCCGCCTATAAAGCGCAAGCTATGTGGTGGTTGTTTTCAGCCCGACGTGCTGAAACCACGAGGGACGGATTTGTTACCTGAAGTAATATCGACAGCAACTAGCGGCCAGAGGCGGTCCAAAGCAGGGCATGGCTCGACATCCAGTGACACAGAGCTCGACGAGTCGCCTAGGCAAAGCCTTCTCTTCCGTCCGCTATCTATAAAGTGACAACGGCGGAGCAGCACCAGCGGTCTTTTGTCGATGAATATAAATTAATGCTCTCATCTGCTTCCTGGGAGAGATGTCTATGATGACAGCCAGTGCACGAACAAGGAATTATATAGCGAAATACGGTGCTGTGAACTCAAGTGGGCAGATTTCCTCGGGAACTTGTGAGTCTCCGCTAACGATTCTGTAGTCACATCAGAATCCTACGTTTTGCTTTATGAGTATTGTTAATGAGTTCAGTAAACATCGGATCAGGGTATACTGAACACTGCCAATCCCCTTCGTCACAGCAACTGCTAAGGGAGTCGGTGGATTACTGAGAGTACATCGGAGCCAGTGTGAAACACCACGTATGTAGAGAATGTGAGCGACATTCCTTCGAGGACCGGGTAAGCACATAGTTACGCGGACGACGGGAGCCTCTTAGAGAAATAGTTGGAAAGTCGGGAACGAATTCCAGTGTGCACTTGGTATGTTTGCCACGGTTCTCGTCCGAGACGTGGAGGAGGCCATTCCGGTGGCTATTGATCGCAATGTGCGCATCCGACTGCTAATCATAGCTCATATTGGCACGATTGACGTCTGCTGCTTCATTTCAGCAGCCAAATTCGTATCCTGTAGACGATTCGTGCAGTAGGCGCACACAGTTAGCCTTGGTCAATGTTTCTGAAGCACGATTCGCGATTTGCTACATCGTTCCCAGATCTGAATATCGTACTGTAGTTTCGATCCGAATGGAGGGCTTATTTCAGAGGTATAGACGATCTCAAATGCGAATTTTTTGCCCTCCTCTATTTGGTGAATAATTATAGTGCTCCCATTAACATTACAGTCAACTGCTAGACAAAGAGAACGGATATTTGAATAGCAAGGTATGTGTAGCGTGCGCAAGTGAATTTTGTATAAGGGAGCGATCAAAAAGTTTCCGTTCGAAGGCGACTCTAACCTATTGCCTACATGTCGGTGCTTGTATACATGCATCGAAGTTGCACTACGTTGCATATACGCTGCAGCAACGCCCTCAAACGGAAACTTTTTGATTCTCCTCACAGGTTATAGAATCCTGTCCGTAGAACCGATTAACTGTTGTGTACCATACTCAAAGACAGGAGTAAAGCACCAACATTCAGCTCCGAGGCGAACATTTGTCCGTTTAGAGCAGGAAGAAAAATCTTTAACATACACACATCAAAAAAAGTTTGCATCACCTCGGTTCCGAGAGTTCCGAAACCTGTACCGAAAATTGGAATAGAGATCAACATAAACATCATTTCCACCCTTTTTATAGCTCACGAAAACCACACATTGCATGTTGTACCACCATACAGTGAGACTCTCAGAGATGGTGGTCCAGATTTGTGTACACAACGGTACCTCTAAAGCCCAGTAGCACGTACTCTTGCATTGATGCATGCCTGTATTCGTTGTGGCATACTATACACAAGTTCATCAAGGCACTATAGGTCCAGAATGTCCCGCTCCTCAACGGTAATTCGTCGTAGATCCCCCAGAGTGGCTGGTGGGTCACGTCATCCATAAACAGCCCTTTTCAGTCTATCAAAGGCATGTTCGATAGGGTTCATGTCTGGAGAAGATGCTGGATACTCTAGTCGAGCGATGTCGTTAGCCTCAAGGATGTCATTCACAAGACGTGCACGATGGGGGCGTGAATTGTAGTCCATGAAGACGAATGCCTCGCCAATGTGCTGCCGATATGGTTGTACTATCTGTTGGAGGATGGCATTCATGTATCGTACAACTGTTACGGCGCCTTCCATGACCACCAGCGGCGTACGTCGGCCCCACATAATGTCACCCCAAAACAGCAGGGAACCTCCACCTCGCTGCACTCGCTGGACAGTGTGTCTAAGGGGTTCAACCTGACCGCGTTGCCTCAAAACACATCTCCAACGATTGTCTGGTTGAAGGCATATGTGACACTCATCGGTGAAGAGAACGCGATGCCAATCCTGAGCTGTCCATTTGGCATGTTGTTGGGTCCATCTGTAACGAGATGCATGGTGTCGTGGTTGCAAAGATGGACCTCTCCATGGACGTCAGGAGTGAAGTTGTGCATCATGCAGCCTATTTCGCACCGTTTGAGTCGTAACTTGACGTCCTGTAGCTGCACGAAAAGCATTATTCAACATGGTGGAGTTCCAGTCAGGGTTCCTCCGAGCCATAATCCGAAGGTAGCTGTCATCCACAGCAGTAGCAGTCCTTGGGCGGCCTAAGTGAGGCATGTCATCGGCAGTTTCTTTCTCTCTGTATCTTCTACATGTCCGAAAAACATCGCTTTGGTTCACTCGGAGACGCCTGGACACTTCCCTTGTTGAGAGCCTTCCTGGCACAAAGTAACAATGCAGATGCGATCGAACCGCGGTACTGACCGTCTAGGTATGGTTGAACTACAAACATGAGCCGTGTACCTCCTTCCTGGTGGAATGACTGGAACTGATCGCCTTCGGATCCCTTGCGTCTAATAGGCTCTGCTCATGCATGGTTGTTTACATCTTTGGGCGGGTTTAGTGACATCTCTGAACAGTCAAAGATACTGTTTCTGTGACACAACATCCACAGTAAACGTCTATCTTCAGGAGTTCTGGAAACCAGGGTAATGTAACATCAGTAATCTCCATGAACGTACTTGGTGTAGTCCCAAAAGCCGTCTCCTTTATTATTGTGTTCAATGCCCAGGCAGTATCAGAAAAATATCTAGTTGAAAGCAAAGGTGAACAGCAGTGAAATCTAAAATTTCGATTGGAATTATACGAGGGCTATTTTCTTTTCAGGGTCCAGTCGGTCGATACCTTAAAACCACAGTGGAATTCGATGAAGCTTTGCACAGATGCGTGGCGCAGTGTCTCTGGTATGGCCATCGAACGCGGCACTTCACACTTTTCAGTTCTGAGCGCATAGTGGACACGTGTAGATGTCTGGAACAATAGAGTTCCCCGTCAAGCGAGAGGTGATTGCTGAGGGGTTCTGACTGATTTCATGTAGCCTACGTAACGTAACTGTCATGCGTGGCATCGCGGTGTGATAAATCATCTACATCTACGTAATTACTTTGCTATTCACAATAAAGCGCCTGACAGAGGGTTCAATGAACCACCTTCAGGCTGTCTCTCAATCGTTTCACTCTCGATCGTCGCGCGGGGAAAACGAGCCCTTAAATTTTTCTGTGCGAGCACTGATTTCTCTTATTTTATCGTGATGATCATTTCTCAGTACGTAAGTGGGTGCCAACAGATTTTTTTCCCAATCGGAGGAGAAAGTCGTGATCGAAATTTCATGAGAAGATCCCGTCGCTACAAAAAATGCTTTTGTTTTAATGATCGCCACTCCAATTCACGTATCATGTCTGTGGCACTATCTCCCCTATCTCACGATAATACAAAACGAGCTGTCATTCTTTGAACATTTTCGATGTCATCCGTCAGTCCAACCCGATGCGGATCCCACACCGCACGGCAGTACTCCAGAATATGGCGGCCAGGCGTAGTGTAACCTGCCTCTTTAGTAGACCTGTTGCACCTTCTAAGTGTTCTGCCAATGAATCACAGCCTTTGGTTTGCTCTACCCATAACATTTTCAATGTGATCATTCCAATTTACGGCCGGTCGCGGTGGCCGTGCGGTTCTGGCGCTGCAGTCCGGAACCGCGGGGCTGCTACGGTCGCAGGTTCTAATCCTGCCACGGGCATGGGTGTGTGTGTTGTCCTTAGGTTAGTTAGGTTTAAGTAGTTCTAAGTTCTAGGGGACTTATGACCTAAGATGTTGAGTCCCATAGTGCTCAGAGCCATTTGAACCATTCCAAATTAGGTTGTTTCTAATTGTAATCTCTAAGTATTTAGTTGAATCTACTGCCTTCAGATTTGTGTGCCTTATCTCGTAATTGAGATTTAGGGGATTTCTTTTAGTACTCATGTGAATAATATCACACTTTTCATTATTCAGGGTCAATTGCCACTTTTCGCACCATACAGATATCTAAATCATTTTGCAATTCGTTTTGGTCATCCGATGACTTTTCAAGACGGTAAATAACACCATCATCTGCAAACAACCTAAGACGGCTACTCAGATTGTCTCCTGTGTTGTTAATATAGACAAGAAACACTTCCTTGGGGAACTCCGGATATTATTTCTGTTTCACTCGATGACTTTCCGTCTATTACTACAAACTGTGACCTTGCTGACAGGAAATCACAACTGAGATGATATTCCACAGGCACGCAGCTTAATTAGAAGACGCTTGTGAGGAACGGTGTCGAAAGCCTTCTGGAAATCTAAAAATATAGAATCAATTTGACATCCCTTGTCGATAGCACTTATTACTTCATGAGTATAAGAGAAAGTTGTGTTTCACAATAACGTTATTTTCTGAACACGTGCTGACTTTGTTTCAATAAATCGAAGTGTGACAATTGTGCAAGAATCTTGAAGCAGGACGTGCAGATGTTCTTAATGCATGCGGTCAGGGAAATAAGCGAGCATCAACCAACGACCTTGTTCAGCAAGTGGATTAGGCGATTCGTCTAAGAAGGGCAGTTGAAAACAAGAGAAGAAGAATGATCTCGTCAGGCATTTTCCTTCTTCATGACACTGCTTGGCCGCACACTCCTGCTGCAACAATGGCACTCCTGCAGCGTTTTCGGTTGTAACTGTTTGATTGCCCACCATACAGCGCGGACTTGGCTTCCTCTGATTTTCATCTCTTTCCTTACTTGAACTGCTGGCTATGAGGACCGCATTTCGGCACAGACAACGAGCTGCAGAGCAACGTAGAGAATTGACAGGAACCACACGCAGCTGTCTTCTATGACGAGGGTATTGGAATGTTGGTACTACTTTACGACAAATGCCTACGTCTGAGCGGAGAATATGTAGAGAAGTGGCTAGAAGCTGTATCTAAATGTTACAGACAAAATATTTTTGATTTTCACTGTGGTTTCCATTTCGGAACCGATAGGACCTCGAAGAAAAGTAACACTCGTATACCGCAAAGATAGGGTGGATGTCAACGATGGTGGCGTTCTATTGCCGTAAATAACTTTAGTATAACTAATTAGATTAACCCAGACTCCAAATTGCAAAATGAACTAGCTATAGGCAAGATTCGAAGATGGTCCAACATGGTAATCGAATGGTTACATAGACCACCTTTTCAGCACTTGCAACAACAGGACTCTTCAGAGAAAACCTGGAGAATATCGTGCATGAATTCCCTAGGAAATTTCTACTTACCAGCCCTACATTAGAAGGTTCAAGCAATTATATCAGATGGCTTGGTTCTCATAACCGCCCTATCCAAGAATTACTTCGACGCTTGAACGTAACGACTTGGAGCTTCTGATAGCAATGAGACCCACACTTGTGAATTCAGTTAGCATATGGGAGTCAGGGAAGAATATTTCTATGTCCTTCATGTGGAATTTTGTGCGACTGTCAAAGGGTGGTGTGTTTGTACTATCCTCTTGCGTGAATGATTTGTTAAACGAGGAACTTAAAACTTCAGCTTTCCTTTTCTGTATTTTACTGCCAGACTGGTGGACAAGAGATTGAAGAGAAACATTCGACCTGTTTACTGTTTTTACGTATGTTCAGAATTTTTTCGGGTTCTCGGTTAAATCTTCAGCAAAGGTATGAAGGTGTAAGTTGTTTAAGCTTCGCGTAGTTATCGTCTTAGAGACGTACTAATTTCTGCTAGCTTATGCGTGTCGACAATTTCACGTTCTTTTTTAAACGGAGACATGGCTTAGCCACAGCCTGGGGATGTTTCCAGAATGAGATTTTCACTCTGCAGCGGAGTGTGCGCTGATATGAAACTTCCTGGCAGATTAAAACTGTGTGCCCGACCGAGACTCGAACTCGGGACCTTTGCCTTTCGCGGGCAAGTGCTCTACCATCTGAGCTACCGAAGCACGACTCACGCCCGGTACTCACAGCTTTACTTCTGCCAGTATATCAGCGCACACTCCGCTGCAGAGTGAAAATCTCATTCTGGAAACATCCCCAGGCTGTGGCTAAGCCATGTCTCCGCAATATCCTTTCTTTCAGGAGTGCTAGTTCTGCAAGGTTCGCAGGAGAGCTTCTGTAAAGTTTGGAAGGTAGGAGATGGATACTGGCAGAAGTAAAGCTGTGAGTACCGGGCGTGAGTCGTGCTTCGGTAGCTCAGATGGTAGAGCACTTGCCCGCGAAAGGCAAAGGTCCCGAGTTCGAGTCTCGGTCGGGCACACAGTTTTAATCTGCCAGGAAGTTTCATCATGATTGCTAATCCCCGTCTCTTTACTAGTACTGTAGATGTGGTCAGGCCTGTTTTGTACCTGCAAGGTTTAAAATACTTCCATTATGTGTGGACTGTCGAAGTAGTTGTTCAAGACAGTTTTGGGAAAACGTGTTCAAAATTGCTTCACAAGACTGTCTGTCCGTACCACGTACAGTGAATCCATCGTCGTTCCAGATTACACTCGATAGATTAAAGCCACCTCCAGCTAATACTGCGTGCTCTGCGTATTTACTGGACTCCTTGAGGGCGTTCGACACGGTTCTGCAGTGTGGGCTGGTGACCAAAATATTAGCTTATGGTATATCATAATAGCTTTATGGATGAACAGAATTACTGTCATGAAACATAACTCATTTCATAAATGAGAAAAATAGCCAGGTGTAAAAATAATTTCGAACATATCCGAATGAGTAGCTCACGACGTATGTAAATGATAGGGTGCATTACAACGGAAGCTCCATGAGGCTGATCTTGAATGTTTCCGTGGTACATAGGGAAATCTGTATACTATGAAGTTGTACATACTTCAGGAAAACATGTAGAAGATCGACGATTTGACAGTCGACCCTCAACATAAATAAATGTAACGTAATCCAAATAGGTATCCGGAAATACCTATTAATTTTCGAATACATATTGTCAAGCAACTAACTGCCGTTAATTATCTTCTGAGATTAGACCAGAGTGGAATTACTACATAAAACAAGTTGCAGCAAAATCAGATGACGGATTCAGATTCCTTGGAAGAAGCCTGTACAGAACACACAAAAAGAGATTTGTTACTCGACAAAACGAACTATAGCGGGAACTAACTTGTTGCATGGCTAGGGACTGCCATATTTCAGTTCACAGTAGTGCACATTGTTATCTCGCAGTGAAAGTATGGAAAGTTATCTCTACAACTATTGCAACCCAGATCCATTTGAGCCTGCTTAATGTAGCCAAGCTTTGTTCACTCGCTACTGTTTTTAACCCTGAGATTTTTCTCCATTATGAAATTGACGCTTCCTTGATATACACATCTTTTCTCGCCAATTCGATTCAGTACGTTCTCATTTGTCACCCAATCTTCTCTTCTGACCTTCAACATTCTCCTGTAGCATCACATTTCAATACCTTCCATTCTCTTCTTTTCTTAGTTGTTCGTCATCAACGTTTTACTTCGGTAGAAGGCTACACTGAAGACAAATACCTTCAGAAAAGACTTACTAACATTTAAATTTATATTCAGTATTAACAATTTTAGCTTTCCTTGCTATTGACATTCTGCATCTTATGTCCTCTCTACATCGACCACAGTCACTTATTTTCATGCCCAAATTACAAAACTCATCTACGGCTTCCAATACCTTATTGCCTAATCGAAAACCCTCAGTATCGCTTGAATTAACTCCCTAAATCCCATTATCCTTGTTTTACTTTTGTTGGTGTTCATTTCATAACCTCTTATCAAGACTTTATTGATCCTGTTTATCTGCTCTTCCAATGCCTTTGACAGCTCCGACGGTATTAGAATGTATTGTCAAGCCTCAACGTTTTAGTTTGTGTTCCCTGAACTTGAATTCCCTTTCCAAATTTCTCCTGCGTGCCTTTACTGCTTGGTCAATATACAGACTGAATAATACTGGGTAAAAGCTACAAGACTGTATCAGTCCTTTTTCAGCTACAGCCTCCCTTTCATATCCTGTGATCCTTATAAGTGCAGCCTGATTTTGGTATACATTGTGGATTATCTTGACTCCTTTGTTTTATCTCTGCTACCTTCGGAGTTCTAAAGAGTGTATTCCCTCAATGTTGTCGAAAGCTTTCTCTAAAGCAAAAAATGCTATAATGGTAGGAATGTCCTTCTTCAGTTTATCCCTTAAAATAATTCTTACTGTCAGAAATGCCCGTATGTTCCAACATTTCTAAGCAACCCAAAATGATCTTCTTCGAGGGTGACATCCAGTTTTTTCTTCTTTCCTGTAAACAATTCGTTCTCCGTATTTTGAAAACATGACTTACGAAACTGGTAGTTCCGTAATATTCTCACCTGTCGATAACTGCCATTTGTGGAATTCAATTTATTATAGTCTTCTTGAAGTCTGAGGGTATTTCACCCGCCCGATGTATCTTGCATACCAGCTGGAATAATTTTGTTGTCCTCGTTCTCCCAAGCATTACAATAATTCTGATGGATTGTCGTCCACTCCACGTGACTTGTGTCGACTTCAGTCTTCAATACTTTGTCATATCCTTCTCGCAGTATCATATCTCCCTTCTCATCTTTATCTATTTCCTCTTCCCCTTCTATAAGGTTGCCATTAAGTTCGCTTTCCTTGTACAGTCCTTCAGTATATTCCTTCCATCTCTTATTGCTTAGCTTGCCTGCTACCTGAGTTTTTAGTAATCTTACAGGTCTTTCTCTGCACTTTAAAGTCTAAAGATCTTTTTAATATTCCTATATGCAGCGAAAATAAAACTCATCATGATGCATTCTTAAGGTGATTGTATTTTCGCAACTGCAGAATAAATACGTACACTGACAAGTCCTTTGTACCCAGTTTGTTACAAAACAAATAGTTTTAATGATTTGGTTTCTGAATCGCTGACTGAAACCAAAGAAAGATTTCGGTGTTATCTTCCAGCGATTTGTTGTGCCATAGCATCCAGTGAATAGCGAAGTCGTCATCGAACAAACACTACCTCAATTTCCAAAGAAGGTGAAGGGAATCGTTGGTAGATAGGTTCAGGGAGTAACGGGAAACTTAAATCAGGACGTCCGGAGCGCCTTTGAAACCTAATGCTGGCCGATTCGATTTATCGTTCGCCCGCTGTGCTGCTTGCTGCCTTCAGCTGCTGAGACAATATTCGCAAGTTAAGATTTTTCACTTTGTCACTGTCATTCATTTTTGCTTAAACTATCAGAATAAGCTCCTTGACACGGATATTTCCGTACTGCCGTTTCTCTACCTTTTTTTAATTCATCATCGGAATCGATATAATTTCATGTTGTTACGGACGTCCGCAATCTGTGTACACCGAAAATCATGCTGAAACTTTCTCGCATATCTGTATATATCTTATTGTTATGCAAAGCAGCAAATTTCTTAGATAATGAAACTAACGCTGCAGTAAGATATAGAAATGAAATAATTCAACACACTTTCAGGTAAATTTCCTCTATCCGTAACAGCTATTATATAATGAAAACTAAAAACATATAATTCTGCAGCATCACACCAGTTGCGGTTAATAAGAGGGAGTTAATACCTAATTTTGAGACAAAAAACGGTTAGGAAAAGTGCATTTGTGAATGTATTCTCCTTCTAGATGTAGCCTTGCTCAGTATTTACAAGAGCTGCCAATTCATGATCTGTCAGTATCGTTTTTCTAAATTATTCCATTATGCTATGGTACATATGTTATTTTATTCTATGTTACTTTTTAGCGTCACTCCGAAGACTAGTATCTTGGCAGAGCTCATGAAAGCATCTTACAAGACCAGAGGGCCACTCAGTAGACAGATTCATGGAAGAGAAAACCAGTATGATTCATGATAAATGTATTCCGAAAAATGTGTTGGTTTTGACAGTGCTGTTATTAGTTTGGCAGGCATCTTAACCTGTAGTCTGGATGCTGCACGTAATACACAGGGTGTGGAAAATGAAAGTGGCCCAGAGAACAGTCTTCCAGGGTATAAAGAAGCGCAGGAGAGGAAACGAGGTACAATACTAACCCGGCTATAATAGATGTTGAAAGTGACCACCATTCTTCATTGGTACTTTTGGGTCTTGGCCAGCAAGTTGCTGAAGGCAGATCGAGGCTGGACTGTTGGAACTGCTGCAGTCTCATCTTAAACGCTCTGCTGCAGTTCTTGAAGCTTGTGAGGGCTGTCGCGATACACCTTAGACGTGAGCCCCCTCCCCCCCTCGCCCCCCCCCCCACACACACACACAAATTGCACACTAACGATCAGGTGACCCTGGTGGCCAGCTAGGGCCGCTACCAGACTGACCTCTGCTAACTACTCTGCCAGGCGTGAACTGTTCCAAGGTTCGCTCTTCTGTATGGGCAATTGCTCCAGCCTCCGGTAATGCTGCCATAAATTTACGTCCAATCTTATCCGCTCGCCTGGCCACTTTTATTTACCCTATCCTGTACAAGAGTAAATGTGTGTCGAAGTGGCAACCAGAATTAGTACACCCATGTCTACAAGACGAGGATGGCGGTAATGTGTGCATTAAACGGGGCCCGTTCAACATTTGACACATGGCACTGCGGCCAGAAAACAGACCATTCATGGCATGTGAAAATTACTTGATGCGACGTCTCTCTGTCGAGCGCCTATAGAACGCCAACAGCGGATGAGTTGCTTTGGTATGCCATTACAAAATGCACAACAACTCTGCATTCTACCAGTGCGTGCTGAATAGTATTTTTATTCTGTTCTTAATATCGATCGCGGTATTACATATTATTCATATTACTCGGTCGAATTTCCCGATTCGATGACGCAAGTTGCAGCCCTCTGCTGCTAGACGGATCCTAATTCTAACGTGTAACGTGGCGGTGTGTAGCGTAACTACATCGGCGCGAGAGAGAACCTCAGAAAACTAAAAACACGGATTCGAAGAGTTCATCCAGACATGCAATACCCTCTCCTTCAGCTTGATAATGCCAGAGCACGCACGAGAGCTGCGACATCTGCAACAATCGGACGCCTTGAAGTCACTGTCATCGATCGACCTCCATGCAGTCCCGGCTTGGTCTCAACCGATTTTAATCTGTTTCTATAACTTAAAGAACACCACAGAGAACTTGACTTTGAGATAGATGAAGTGGTGCAGGCTGAGATGAAGTTGTGTCTCTGTCAACAAACTCAAACATTCTGGAGTGATGGTATCAATAAACTGGTCTCTAGCTGAGAGAAATGTGTTCGTCGTCAGGGGTACTATTTTGGGAAATAAATATTTGGACATGAGGAACAAAGGTTTACAATGTCAATAAGGTTTGTTTTGTATAAATAGTTTTAAGAGTTTTCACATAAAAATGTCGGATGCATAATTTTTGGCACGCCCTCTTATGAATCAGGCCTTTCAGGATGGTTTGTGGAAAAGCCTCTAGTTGGTGTACATCAGCCCAAAGCGTCTCATCCGTGTTCATTGGGGTTAAGTCCGAGGTCGAGATATCCATTTTACGCACGTGATATCCTCATGTTGTAGGTACACGTCCACCATACCAGCCTTGTGTATCATCCATGAGAGTTAAGTTTCATATGCGCCATGGGAAGCGTGCACGTACCATTGGAGGATGCCATACATGTAGACCACAACCGCTACCGTACTCGAAGAAATGAGGCCTCAAATAGGAACATTGACGGCGCCATACCTGTCGCTTCCGCCAAAACTGGAAGTTATTTAACGTGTTCCACGGGTGCTGAGGAGACAGAGGGAATCTGCATTATAATTCCGCATGCTATGTTATAGTATGTAGCGGAGGGTACATCAGGTGGTTCTGTTCTCTGACACCCTCCCCACTCGAGACACATTCATCGAATGGCACGTAGAGGAATGATCGGATGTAAGCAAATACATAACATGGAACTTCTAATTTTACCTTCATAGCAATTGCGTGAAATACTCACGGAAGAGAGCATCTGTACATTTAAGCTCCCGTGGTGCCGTTCCGCTCAAGGGACGCCGTTAGTAAACTACATAAACGGAGCGGAGACAAATTGGGAATCATTCTCCAATAGGGGTCACAAATAGAGAAAACCACCGACATTAGTGCCTTTAGCAAAGAGCAGATTCCTATGGGCCCTGCATGAGAACGAACATCTCGAAAACGGCGTAGATGGTCGACTGTTGGTGTGCTGGTGTTGTGAGTATGTATGGAAAGTGGTTGAAGGATAATGAAACCACCAGTTGGTGGCAAGGATTAGTGGACGAATTTCAAAAACATCGTAGAACATGCATTAGATAAGTATGTGCCAAGCAAGATCGTAAGAGTTGGAAAAGAGCCACTATAGTACAACAACCGAGTAAGAAAACTGCTGCGGAAGCAAAGGGAACTTCACAGCAAACATCAATATAGCCAACGCCTTGCAGACAAAATAAAAATTAAGCGAAGTGAAATGTAGTGTGAGGAGGGATTTGCGAGAGGCGTTCAATGAATTCAAATACTGACTTGGCAGAAAACCCTAAGAAATTTTGGTCTTATGTCAAAGCAGTAGGTGGATCAAAACAAAATGTCCAGACACTCTGTGACCACAATGGTACTGAAACAGAGGATGACAGACTAAAGGCCGAAATACTAAATGTCTTCTTCCAAAATTGTTTCACAGAGGAAGACTGCACTGTGGTTCCTTCTCTAGATTGTCGCACAGATGACAAAATGGTAGCTAACGAAATAGATGACAGAGGGATAGAGAAACAATTAAAACCGCTCAAAAGAGGAAAGGCTGCTGGACCTGATGGGATACCAGTGCGATTTTACACGGAGTACGCTAAGGAACTTGCCTCCCTTCTTGCAGCAGTATACCGTAGGTCTCTAGAACAGCAAAGGATTGGAAAAGGGCACAGGTCATCCCAGTTTTCAAGAATGGACGTCGAACAGATGTGCAGAACTATAGACCTATATCTCTAACGTCGATCATTTGTAGAATATTGGAACACGTATTATGTTCGAGTATAATGACTTTTCTGGAGACTAGAAATCTACTCTGTAGGAATCAGCATGGGTTTCGAAAAAGACGATCGTGTGAAACCCAGCTCGCGCTATTCGTCCACGAGACTCAGAGGGCCATAGACACGGGTTCCCAGGTAGACGCCGTGTTTCTTGATTTCCGCAAGGCGTTCGAACAGTTCCCCACAGTCATTTAATGAACAATGTAAGAGCATATGGACTATCAGACCAATTGTGTGATTGGATTTCAGAGTTCCTGGATAACAGAACGCAGCATGTCATTCTCAATGGAGAGAAGTCTTCCGAAGTAAGAGCGATTTCAGGTGTGCCGCAGGGGAGTGTAGTAGAACCGTTGCTATTACAGGAACATTCAGTAATCGCGCAAGCGTTACGGAGATGATAGATAAACTCCAGTGGAAGACTCTGCAGGAGACAAGCTCAGTAGCTCGGACGGGCTTTTGTTGAAGTTTCGAGAACATACCTTCACCGAGGAGTCAAGCAGTATATTGCTCTCTCCTACGTGTATCTCTAAAAGGGACCATGAGGATAAAATCAGAGAGATTAGAGCCCACACAGAGGCATATCAACAATCTTTCTTTCCACGAACAATACGAGAATGAAATAGAAGGGAGAACCGATAGAGGTACTCAAGGTACCCTCCGCCACACACCGTCAGGTGGCTTGCGGAGTATGGAAGTAGATGCAGATGTAGAAGGTGTTGGACGTCCACGCCTCATCACAGGTCGCAGGGCTCGGAAGCTTGCCTGCTCTGTAAAGCAGGACAGGCGGCGATCTGTGACAGATGTGACTCAAGAGTACAACGGTGGTGAAAGTACAACTGTTTCGGAGCACATCGTTTCAGCGCACGTGATTGAACATAGGGTTCCGGAGCAGATGATCCCTGCGTGTTCCCATATTGATCCAATGTCATCGTCAGTAACGGTTGCGGTGGCCACTGAAATTCATCCGTGAATCTATGGAAACGTGTAGCCTGGTTGGATGAATCACATTGCTTCTCACACTAGGACGATGGCCACGACCAGACTAGCCATCATCCAGGCAAACGGAAACTCGAAACATGCGCCACGCCACGGACACAGGCCGGTGGGGACAATATAGTGCAATGGGGAACATTCGCTTGGGCTTCAGTGGAACCTTTCGGCAGTTATCGAAAGCACCATGACAGTTGTAGACTACATGAAGATTACTGCGGGCAAGTTGCATCTCTCCATGCTTTATGACTTCTCTGATTGCGATGGTATCTTCCGGCAGGATAGCTATCCGTACGTGCTGCAAAGTAATAAGGTGATTGTCTCTTCTTATAGCGTATGTCATAGAAATTTTAAATATCAGTCTCTCTGTGCTTCACAGTTATTCTCTTAAAGCCTCTGCAAACAAAGGCGGATAAGAATCTCAGTGATTTTCAAGATCTAAGTGAAAGAACTCGTGACAAAAGACATGGCTCATCTTTGCATCTTCTCTGCCTCTTCCGTTAATCTCCCGTCTAAAGGATCTTACACGGAGGAAGGATTCTCAGGAATTAATGTCGTGTGTTTCGTCAGCTGCCCCTTCATCGATGAATTACGGTACTTTTATGTGGTAGTTCCACACTAAATCGCTCATATTTTTAGATACTTTACGGTTATCACTGATTTCAGTAACAGTCCGCGAATAGAGAATTCGAACAATAATGGGCATTTAAGCCTATTTACCAGTAATAAGTTACTTTTTTGTGTTGAGGGCAAAATGTCACGCCCTTGCGTCGATCTTCTGCAGGTATTGATTCAGTTCTATTTCTGGTAATGAGGATGTACTACATATTACAGCATTATCTGTGAAGAGTCTCATGGAATTCCCGATGTTTTTTACAATGACATTTTTATGTTTTGTGAACAGATCTGATCCTATAATGCTTCTTTGATACACACACTAACTTCACATCTTAAGGGGGTAGGATGTCAAACGGGCCGTCTTGGAGCAGGAGAGACACCACATGACATCTTAATTCCCACTGTCTATACTTTTACGAATAAATTCATAAAACTTTGTCATCATGACCAGGAAGGATTCAGAATTCACACTCATGGCAGTGAAAGTTCAAAAACATTAAAAAATATTTTTTTTACATGTAAACTTACATCATTTTTTTCAGTTACTATTGGCTGCGTTTGTTGCTACAGGTACACGTTTCTTCATAAGTAAGAGAGATTCTTCGATTAATTTTGTACAGCATACAAAACATACTTACAGTTGCATGAAACTGTAGAAATTATTTAATTTATGAAATAATGAATATGCTGTTACATTTTAAACTTCGTGCTTAGAAAAAACTCAAATTTTATAGTTAATTATCTCAATTATTTCCACAGTTTTCAATAGATTTGGAAAATTCTAGAGTTTCGTACACCTATAAGTATGATTTGAATTCTGTGCAAAATTCATCGAAGAATCTCCCTTACTTATGAAGAAAAGTGTACCTATAGCAACAAATGCAGCCAATGGTAAGTGAAAAATGTCAACATTTAAATGTAAAAAAATTATTATTTTCTTATATTTTGGAACTTCCACTGCTATGAGTGTAAATCCTGAATCTTTTCTGGCCATTCTGAAAAAGTTTTATGAATTTATTCGTAAAAGTATAGACAGTGGAAATTAAAATGTCCTCTGGTACCTCTCCTGATCCAAATCGTCCCGTTTGACGTCCTACCCCCCATAAAGTCTCATTCCTTTGAGAACGCCATACTGAGCTTTATTTGCCAGTAAACCTTAGGTCTAACTGGTCCGACATTCCTTTCTGCTGAAAAGGCAACAATGTGCAGTTGTATCTAATACTTTCCGGAAGTCAAGGAATGCAGTATAAAGCTATATACTGCTGTCTAGCATTACATCGACGAACAGAGTGAGCTAGGGTTCATACGACATATATTTGAGGAATGCATTCTGATTCCTAGAGAGAATATTTGCGGTATCAAAAACAGTAATAGTACGCAAGCATAAAATTTGTTCCATTACTGTACAGTAGATTGGTGTCAGCAATACAGGCCCTTAGTTGCCTATATCTATTTGAAGACCCTTCTTGAAAAGGTAGGTGATCCAAAACAGAGCACTTCGAGACCAATGGGCGAAAATATTATTTCATGCGATAGGAGGTCTTAACTGAGCAATGCATGTGAATCATGTATTTGTAAAGTACATCTGTTTCATAATAAAAATTACTCTCTAGATTAAGCCTTGACTCATCCGTGGACAGAACATTGTTCCTGGGCGTGACTGGACTGTGCCTTTGTGTAGGTGAATGTTGTTTCGCTAGGCGTTGATCATACATCCTATCACACAACCTATGGCAGGTTTGATAAACTTAATGTTTGAGTAAGAGGTTAAATGTACTGAATACGAGCGTCAATGTAAAATCAGAAATATATTGAGAACAATGTTGATGCGAGTATCACATAAATATGAACCTCTGTTGTACTAAAATGAAATGCCTTACTACTAGCAACATAACTTTGCAATTTGTTCGTTTTACTGTTTCAACTGCATTTCTTCAGAATGGCACACAAATTCGGTTGTTCGTAAAGTAAGGAAAGAGGCAGAGAAAGGAGAACGCAGTGCAGGGAAGCGCAGCGGCCGCGGCCGTAGATTTGCAGCGTGGCCAGTTTGAGAGCCACGCTCTCAGAATACACGGACATCGATCTGCAGCGACCTGTGAACCGCGCTCACTTGGCTTGCTCCGGCAACGCCAAATTTAGCAGCAACCTCTCCGCCGTTCCGCAGTCCAACTTTTCTGTCTGCATTATAAATCTGGTCACTGGCGTACTCCGAAAATAAAACAAGCAAAACACTGTCTGATACAATACATTGAAGTGATGTAATGTTGATCCCGTATGGCAGCATTTAATTCTCTAGGGGATTAAATAAAAATTCGAGATTGTTGTTGTAAGAAAGACATTTTCATATATGAACCGAACTTTCCTTAATACCTTACTTTGGATAAAATAATGCTATGATACAACTGCTAATATGAGCTCTCCACTCACGGCCAAATCAATGTCTCTGTCCAGCACGACACATGGTGTCTCAGATTTTTTATACAGTTACCTATGTTCAATGTGTTTCGAAAAGGATAATGCAGCAAAAGCACAGAAAATAGCGTGCTACATAGTAAGATCAAATTGAACATATCCTTCATAATAAATACATACATCTCAAGTGGACAAAATAGAACGAGATGGGATCAGAAAGTTTTAAGAATGGATCCGCGATTGCTTACTGGTTTGACGGGCAGGTACACGGAGGGTGGGCAGTGAGCTATTGCCTTGTCCTTGAACGCGCTCTGAGAAGAAACTGCGTTTCCTTCATTCAGTTCGTTGTGGCAGCTGGTTGAGTGCGGGTCTGTTACGGCTTGTTGCCGGATTCTGTCTGCATGAAAATGGACGTAAAAGCGGAGCAACGAGTTTGTGTGGAATTTTGTTTTAAAGCCGGGAAATCAGTTTCTGAGACTTACAAACTATTAAAAACAGCTTTTGGAGATAACTGTATGAGCCAGTAAAATGTTTTTGTCTGGTTCAACAGATTTAAAAATTGCTGTGAATCATTTGAAAATGAACCACGGTCTTTCCACCTCAATAACAAATGAAAATGTTGTGCAACGTCACGACTTAATGCGCTCTCATAGTAGACTTACATTTAAGGAGATGTCTGATGAACTCAATTTAAGATTCTATGCAGTTCAGTCAATTTTAACAGAAGAACTGAGCATGCGTCGAGTGTCCACAATATTCGTTCCAAAAGTGTTGTCAAGTGACCAGAGACAATACCAAGGACTACAAATGATCCAGATTTGTTAAATAGCATAGTTGCAGGTTATGAAGCGTAGGTATATGAATATGACCCTGAAACCAAAGTGCAGTCTTCGCAGTGGAAGACTCCAGGTTCACCACGGACGAGAGAAGCACGGCAAAGTCGGTCGAAGGTGAAGACAATGTTGGTACCTTTTCTCGATTCTACCCGTATTGTGCATCATGAACTTACCCCTGGACGACAGACAGTTAACGAGGAATACTACAAATGTGTCCTTGAGCGTTTGCGCGAAAATGTGAGGAAGAAAAGTCCTGCATTGTGGAAAGACAGGAGTTGGATACTACACCATGACGATGCTCCAGCTCGTGGTGCCTTCTTCATCGTAGAATTTTTAACCAAATTCTAAATTCCTGTGCTTCCACAACCCCCTGATTTTGCCCCTTCGGACTTCTACCTGTTTCCTAAACTGAAATTTTCACTAGAAGGGAAGCGATTTGACTCGATTGAAGACATCCAGGCAAATACGAAGAGCGTCCTTAACACACTTCAGGAAAAAAATTTACAGGAATGTATCCAAAAGTGGAGACACCGTTGGGGACAGTCAGAAGGGGACTATTTTTAAGGAGATGCAACACAGTAGCATGTAAGTACCACCACTGTACAATTACAAACCCATTCTTAAAACTCTCGTATAAGCGCTAAATAATAAAGGTACCATTAAAATGGTCACTGTTGAAGTATTTTCACATAATGTATCGATGAAGAAACACAGGGTAAGATACAAACTATAGATGATTCAAATTTCAGTGCTGACCGTACGTTGCTGCGAAGTGGTATAACAAATATATACATAGCTCCATACACAGATTGTGCAACTAATAAACATCTTAAACGTAATACTATTGGAACTTTGTTATTCGTATTCAATGCAGGCATGTATGAGTTATACCCTCCATAATACATGTCTTGTGGACATGGGTTATGTTCAGAATTAATTGGCAAACAAGAAAAATAGCAGGTGTGGTTGACATATCGATATCTGTTTCTTCCAAAATTTAACTCCTGCAAGACACAGATCACTAAAAACTTTAATACGTTTACTGTTGGTCGTTGATACACGCAAACTACGAATTAATACTGAGTCAAGCTTTCGTTGATTAGTTTCACAAGGAACAGAGCGAACAATACACATTTGATGGATTTTTTTTTTCAATACCTCTCATTTCAATTATATTTCTCATGCCAACTAAATATTACTTTTTCCTTGTGCAACGTCCGTTCATTAGTAACGTCAACGCAGTTTGAATAAATGAATAGTTCACCAAACGGCATTTCATTAAATATTGGAACAGTGGCCAGCACACTCAAAAAATTTATTTTCTTTACTCTGTAGAAGTATTCTTATTTTTTCTAATGACTATACGGTTTACATACTATGCATCATCAAAAAATCATACTTCGGCCAAAAATAACAGTATATAGTTAAGGTGTTATTTAAGAAAGAGCTATAAAATATTTTTTTTCTATGGTATCTAACGTACGGTATAAACTGCAAGCTCAAAAACAGGCAATCCCTTACCCTTGGTACGCACCACTTATTTGCTTTAAGTAGACCGCAATTGCGACGAGGAGTGATTAAAGTGGCCCCTACTCCATATACACAAAGGTTTTTTATACTCTTTCTAACTTCCTGAGTAAGAATCAATGTGTAAAATATTTCTAAAAATGAAAGTCGCATAAAATATGGAATTTGGGTACCATGGTGTTATTAAAACTCTCGACTCCTTTTTCAAGCTGCACATACACCACTAAAACATGTGTGTAGAGCGATCCCATCATTTACAGCCACACAGTAACACCAGGTACCAAAACCGGTGGTTATTAATAGAAAATAAAAGTAAGACCACAGACCAGAACTGTTCAGTTAATTACTCGGTTAACCTTTAACGATCACTGTTGTAAAGAACCTAATAGTGAAATGCCATAATACTTTCCCATTACTTAGGCTTCAGTCACAAAGCTACAGTGATAGTAGGTTCTTATTTTGCAGTGTTACCCAGTAGTATATCGATGATGTTAGAGGCTAACTGTAGCCGTTTCTATAGCAGATATGAGATGATTCGTCACTATTACATTTAACCCTGCCGTCAACTTACTATGAAATACTCAGAGGAAGTGGCACTATAGAACTTATCTTCAATTCATATACTATTTTACTTGTACTATTTTCACTGTATTCATGATAACTTCAAAAGTCATTTTTACA
The DNA here is from genome assembly GCF_023897955.1 of Schistocerca gregaria. Classification (NCBI taxonomy): domain Eukaryota; kingdom Metazoa; phylum Arthropoda; class Insecta; order Orthoptera; family Acrididae; genus Schistocerca; species Schistocerca gregaria. The sequence goes on from NC_064931.1 coordinate 280,323,097, forward strand.
TATGACTCCAACTGAAATTTATAAATTCATCCTCTGAGTCATATTTCTGTAAAAAAAATTATATTTGTAATGTAGTAATAATAGACGATATATATAAGAAGAAAGGTGTTTTTAAAGGAAGGTGATAAGAAGCTAATGCTGTACTAACTTAACGGTATTCGCTAAGGGAAAAAGCAGAAGATGGTTCAAATGGTTCTGAGCACTGTGGGACTTAACATCTGAGGTCATCAGTCCCCTAGAAATTAGAACTACTTAAACCTACCTAACCAAAGGACATCACACACATCCATACCCGAGGCAGGATTCGAACTGCGACCGTGACGGTTCCGCGATTCCAGACTGAAGCGCCTAGAAACGCTCGGCCACTGCGGCCGGCAGCAAAAGATGTAAACACACCATTGCAACTGGGAACGAGAAGAAGTAAAAGAAAACATGAGCTAAAAATCACTTCGGACAGATGAGATTACGGGAAATAACCACAACATGTCAACACAAATGTAAACAAAACTGAGGAAAGATGTAAGATGATATCGAAATGAAAAATTACTTTGAAAAGTAAAGTGTTACTAAAAGCACTATACTGGCTACAAGAGTGACTTAAACACTTAATTTAAATGAGTCGAATCTGTGCTTTACTATCAACTGCTCAGTTGCATGAATTTTCAGTGCTACTCCCCACAGATTCTCTGCGTAGCAATTTAATAATTCCTACCTTACACCGTAAGGTCGGTTACGAGATATAAAAATAAAGTATCCGTGGAAGTCACTATTTATATTTACCTTTAAACACAACTGTTTTAATACTGTATCGCTAAATCCAAACGTCATAACAGATACAGGAGACAAATGTAGGCTGTTGAAGAAAAATGATTTATACAATTCCCCATGTGCTTTAATATTGTGAAAAGTTCGTTATGCAGCTCAGTCAAATATATCACTTCCACTCTTTCCTATTAATGCAACCATACTGTCATTGTGTGCAAGTTTTTCCGCAAACAATAAATGAATACTAATATCTTGCAAGTAGTGAATTTAATCCACGATTAACATATTCATTGTAATCAAAATTTATTTTAATACGTTCTACTGTTGAGAAGGATTTCTAAAGAATTGTGACAGCTACTATTGTAGCCTGAAATAATCAAATTATCCCACCAGTGACTTTTCTTAAGCTCGCATCATATCTGAATATCACATTTTCATCTTAGAATAACAACCACGACAACTGTTTCTTCTGGAACTAAAACATAGTTTTGTGATTTTACCGTTGTACACTCAATGCTCATGTCTGAATGCTAGAGGTACCTTCTGTGTCATACAAGCGTTAAGAAGTTAGGAAGTGCACCGAGTACATCTTCGCCGGCCGCTGTGGCCGAGCGGTTCTAGGCGCTTCAGTCTAAAACCACGCTGCTGCTATGGTCACAGGTTCGAATCCTGCCTATGACATGGATATGTGTGAAGTCCTTAGGTTAGTTAGGTTTAACTAATTCTAAGTCAAGGAGACTGATGGCCTCATTCGTTAAGTCGTATACTGCTTAGAGCCACTTGAACCATTTGAGTACATCTTGTGTATTTCTATTCGAGTACAATTTTGACAGGTACGTGAGGCGGCACTTCTCTGCAAATCGTTCTAGACATTCCTTAGCGATGCTCTCTTACGGTAACAAATTGTTTCACAATTTGCTTTCCGCTCCACTCCTTTAAATACAGTTGTTCAGTGGTCAGTGAATGACACCATGTCTCCTCAAATAAGAAAACTTTCCAATTGCCTCTGAGTATTACCGTCAGTTAACTTAACGACAAAAAATTGTCCACCTGATTCTATTACTTTTGTTTTATTTTGTGTTGTCTGAGGCTATCCTAGAGAGTAAACATAAGTGTCGATGAAAAAGTTTCCTTTCGAAGGCAACGCTAATCCCTTGATCACATATCAGTGCTTATATACCCGCATCGGAGGGGCACTGGGTTGCTTAAACGCTGTAGCAACGCCCACAAAAGGAAACTTTTTGATAGCCTGTTACATTACTGAATCTCTCGAGCGTTCTGCCTAATGGGTTTACTGAAACTTTGAAATACTTTGACGAACCAGCAGCTTATCGTTCTCAGGCAATTAAGAGTTTTGGCTCACAGAGCTGTTCAAATTTGAAGCGTGGAATATCCCTTCTCCCTAAACAAAAACTGTATGTATACCACTTCGTCCTGTAGGCTGACAGCGTCGGAAGCGCCTGCCAGGGATTTGAGTGGCAACCCGCCAGGCTTCCAACTGTTGCGGGCAGCAGCAGTGAGTAGAGCCGCGCCGGCTGTTTTGCCTCTGGCACGTAAGCTGTCGCTGTTCAGTTCGTTCACATCCTCTGTACTACAGTGCAATTCAGAATGAATATTGCGAATACAAACTGCTCTAAGTATTTAATGCATAGCAGAAATCGATAATAATTTACGAGAAAGTAAATGAAAGTTTATTTTTTACATACTTTATTGGTGTTTTACATCACTGTTCCTTGGTTACACGAGCAACCCTCTAAGAGACAAACTATTTCGTATTTTGCAACATGAAGGTTTTTAAATGCTACAGTAGCATCCATGAAGTGAACACAATATAGGGGAGTGATCTTTATGCCGAGAGCATATCCTTAACTAGTATTTAAAGACGTGTACAGTGCCCTCCATCATACATTATCAGTGCATTTTCAGAAAAATTGAAGGGTGTTAGGGAAAGATCGCAGTTTTAAAACCCAAATTGGATTTTTTCTCGTGAGAAGGTTCTTCTCTACTCAGCAAGAATACTTTAGATCCATTTACTTGAATTACAGAGATGTAATTTATTGAAGTGAACAAAATAGCAGAGAATACTACTTATATACTTCGGTCTACTTATTATAACTGGATTTGTATTTCACTAAAAGGCAACTGAAATTACGAAAATTGTTAATATAGAGAGCATGCATTTTTTACTTAATCCAGCCACACTAATTTGATATTGTACTTGCGATCGTACAGCCGTCGAAACATATTCGCTCAATTACGAAACCTTTTAGCATCAGCTGTATTGGGTACAGCTATACTACCCATCGGTGAGATATGACAATTTGTGCCGCTTCGGGACTTAAACCCGAGTTTCCCGCTCATTGTGAGCGGTCACCTTATTACTTAGGCTATCCGAGCACGCTGCCCAGACCGACCCAAAATTCCATAAGTCAGACTGTCTACTTTTTATGTCATAATCTAACCTGTTTACCGCTTAGTTTTTGCAACTTCACATGTCTTGGCGCACCAGAAAGAATGAAACTGTGAGGTACTGAGACTATTTTTGTATGACTGGCACAAATTTTCATACTTCATCAGTGGGTGGTACAGCTGCATCTAATACAGCTGTGCCCATTTTTCAGATTTGTTTAATGAACTACATTATTTTATTTTTTATTGCAATTTTTTTCAATGTATTTCGTTCCAGAATTTCTTCGTTCAGTGTTTAATAGTTTTATTTTCGTGTACTTCACTGAATTTTTCGTGTCTTATAACGTTTTTTATGACACTAAACCAGTTACACTCATGTACAATTAAATAAAAATTAAATATAATTCTCAATGACAGATAGGCACACTGTCAGTAATTTTTATTTACTTTGTTTGTTGGCAATTTAGAGACCACGATTAGCTTACAACAATTATGAAAGTTACTCTCTATTTCTTTTTTTTTCATTTTCATCATTGAGGCCAGATATTTTCGTCAGTGCACTGTGTAGCAAAGCTTTCATCTGCTCATTTTGCACCAGTTATCTGTTACACATCTTGCAAATTTCTAATCATCATTAGAGCTTTTCTGAAGATGTTTCGGTTTTGCGTGTCTTCTGACAGTTTTCCTATATCGTCTAGAATATAGATACCCCTTGTTGTTGATGTGTCAAGGCATTCGCGTTTACAACTTAGAGTCTCAGATATTAAACATGTATTTCGCCCATTTCGAGTTATTCATTTTTCTTACGTGGCCGTAAAACTGAACTATGCGTTTTCGTATTGTGTCTGAATGGTTTTCTGTTTTGAAATATTCTAGCGACCTGCGTTGACTTCGTACGGGTGGCATTAATTACCTACGGTATGACGATATATCTGGCGTAATGATAACAAATTATACACACAAACCTTCTTCTTCGATCTGTCTATCTATTAATGAAAAACGTATCAAAATCCCGCGGCTCGGGACATTTATTTAGTAGTATGTATAGATTTCATGTTGCTATTACATATTAATAAAGGTCCAACTTTTGTAATATTGTCCCAATAAGTTGTGCAAAGTCTCTCTGTCTTTTTGTTTCAGATTTCGCAGTTAAATATATTCCTGAGGGGATAAAAGCTAAGATATACATGGGTAGACTGGCTGTATGAGAGAGTTGCAATGACGAATTTAGGTATTTATTGAAAACCACCTTTTGCTGTAAATGTTCCATACCATTTAGAATGCTTTTTCCATTTTTCTGTCTATTGTTTTCAAAGCTTCTTTATCTAGCAGATTATCTGTATACGATGGGCCTGGATATTTAAAGCCTTTCGCACGTTTTATTGTTACATACCTATCCTTTCACTGGCTTTTATAGTTCTTGAAGTTTGACATTACACCCGTTGTTTTAAACGACATTTATAGGTCATTATGTTGTGATAATTTTTCCTATACGTTAATACGAGGACTGTTCGGAAAGTCATCTCCGATAGACGGCAAAATTGAAACGACATTGAAAATCCGATGAAGCTTTGCACAATGTGTTGGGCAGTGTTTCTAGTAAGCCTATCGATCGCGTCACGTCGCTCTTTTTAATTCTGAGAACACAGTGAGCACGTGAATGTGCCCAGAACAATACTGTCTCAAGTATGGGCGTCCGCTGCGAAGTAGCGCCTGATTTCATGTACCTCTACGTATCGTACCAGTCATTCATTTCCTTCTTCATGATAGTTCTCGGCCGTATACTGCAGGGGCTATGAGGACTTGGCTGCAGCGTTTTCGATGGGAGATGTTTGATCACCCATCATACAGTCCGGACTTGACTCCCTGTAATCTTCATCTATTCACATGAACCTCTAGCTATGGTTCGAATGGCTCTGAGCACTATCGGACTTAACTGCTGAGGTCATGAGTCCCCTAGAATTTAGAACTACTTAAACCTAACTAACCTAAGGACAGCACACACATCCATGCCCGAGGCAGGATTCGAACCTGAGACCGTACCGGCCGCGTGGTTCCAGACTGTAGCGCCTAGAACCGCTCGGCCGCTCCGGTCGGCCTCTAGCTATGAAAACAACATTTTGGCACAGACAGCGATCTCCAGACCTGCTTAAAGAAGTGGGAGAAAGCAAATGCGACTTCCTCCTATGACGAGAGTATTGTAAAGTTGGAACAACGCTAAGACAAATGTAACTCTGACGGCGGCTATGTAGAGAAGTAGCTGGAAGGGGTAGCACATTGTTGCAAACAAAACCTATTTGATTTTCTCTGTGGTTGCCGTTACTTTCCCAAGAGCCCTCGTTTGCTCTGTTTCTGTTTCAAATTTTCTGTGAGCATGGAAATATCCTCCGCAAAAGTTAAACAGCTTATTGCCGTACCAAGATTTAATTCCTTGTCCCATACATTTTCTTCTCAGGCACAGTTGAACAGCAGCGAGAATCCATCTCTGTGTAGAACTGTTGTTTTGATTTCAAAAGGTTTAGAAAAACACCACTCAAACTTTATTTTGGAGTTGATGTGGTTAAGGGCTGCTCTCATTATCCCTAGTACGTAGTTTCTGATCAACTCTCGTTTCTGCTATTATGCTAAGTACCACATTCGCTGGAGAATCGCCCTTTTTAAAATTGTCAAAGTTATATAAACAGCTGACAGTTAAAACAGCAACGCCTTGAAGACAGCATACAACGACTTGGCATGAAGTATACTAAATGCTTAGTTATGCACGTGATAAGCGTTTCACTGCAACCGCACAAAGTAGATAGGAGTAACGCCATCTACATTCTGTATATAACTAAATATTATGCAGCGGATTTTTCATTCCAAGATCGCATTTGGCTGTTGGTTTTTGTGAGAAGGCCTCGTATGAGAAGGAGAAACGTCTGCCAGCATTTGTCGGAATTCGACTGTGGCAGGATCGCGGCCTGTCGAGACAGCGGTTTGTCGTTCCGTCATATTGCTGCTTGCTTTCGTGGCGATACCACGACTGTCACGCAAATGTAGAATGGATTGGGTCATGATGGTCATACACAACGCAATTGAAGATCTCAAGGGTGCCACACAAATAAGCCCCGAGTGGACAGACATATTCGTTCAGCAGTGCAGGCACGTTCAGCTATGCCACTTACCGTGATTCAGGAAGCGGACTTATCTGCTCCAAGACAAGTATGCCCACAGATTGTGAAACGACGTGCAGCATCAGGATGTTCGTATGTATTTGTGTATGCTCCGAAGGAAACGATTGTTGCCAGATTGCGCTCACCTTCGTCATAATGTTCCAGCAGCTGGCATCATGGCATATGTTACCATTGGGTCCACAACACGTCTCGTTCACGTAGTCGGTATTATCGACTCGGTAATGTGGACCGGAGATGTTACATTTCTGACATGTTTCGGCCGTTCGCTGCGCCTTATCTCTCAAGTCTCCTAAAGACCGAATGTTGCCTGACCTTCCTAGATATGCAGGTAGCTCGACTGTTGCCTTGACCAGCATGTTCTCTTGACCTGTCACCATTAAAAAATAACTTAGTTGCTGAGAGACTGGCGAGGTACCACTTTCCATCCACTACTGTTGGTGGCCACTGGCATAGAGTTGAAGTAGCATGTATCTGTTATCCGAGGTCTGTTCAACTCGATGCCTTCTTGTTCTGAACCGTTGTTGCTGTAAGAAGTGGTAGCTCCCTCTACAAAATTTTTACCCCAAATCATCTAACATTTTATCATGTACTCATCCTACTAGATTTTAAACTTATAATTAGCTAACTTTCTTTATTTGCCATCCTTTCTGGTGCTGCAGTTTTAGTAGCCAGCAGAGCGTTACTGTTTTGAAGAATTCATGCTGCATACCCGATGTCGGTGTAAATCTGCTCTCTCTGGCAGTAATGGTACTTCCTTATGATTTTAGGAGCAGTTCACACACTAAGCTATCAGATGGACAGCGTGGTTGTAGAGTGAAGCGTGGGGAAATCAAAGCTATTGTTGCATTAATTAGAGGTTTCACATATGTTATGGTGATACCACAGATGGTCAGCAGACTTGTTAGATAGCACACAATGTATGAGACTGCTTATAGTCAACAACAAAGGAACATCAGAACTCTTTCATCAACGACTGCCACGAGTAGATTTTAGATTGGCAGTTGGAGCCAACCACTTTCTAGACATAAGTATTTGTGACATCTGCAGCAACCCAGTTCTGTTACACATGATCAGGTGCACAAAGCTCTTCCAAACGCTGCTTAAGTCAAAAACTTCTCGTGAAACACTTCTGTTTCCTACTACATCAAAATCACACGATTGCACTAGACTCGCATTCGGAAGGACGACGGTTCAATCCCCAGTCCGGCAATCCTGATTTATGTTTTCCGTGATTTCCGTAAATCTCTTCAGACAAATGCCGGGATGGTTCCTTTGAAAGGTCACGGCCGACTTCCTTCCCCATCCTTCTCTAATCCGATGATACCGATGACCTCGCAGTTTGGTCTTCTCCCCAAATCAACCCAACCCAACCCAACGATTGCACTAGCCCATGTCTGTCACCGGCCATGATTACACATTATTAAAGAGCATGCCTCTGGTGGCTAGTCCTGTTGCAGAAAATAAAATAAGTAAGAATAAAAAAAAACACATGCCAAAATGTGGTAATTGTGATGAAATGAGAGGACATCTGTAAACTACAATATACACAAAGAATTCGAAGATATGGCGCCAACTTTAAATCAGAAGAAGAGTCGTACAATACTCGTTGGAATGGTCATTTGCATCCAAAAACCCAACTTGTGCAAAAGTGAGAGTCTGGGTGAATACCTAATTACGTGAGAACTACACTACGCCCACAGCTTTATCAATGTAATTATGTGAAGAAACTCGAAGAGCATTTCGATAGTGAGACTTGATATGTAATAGATAGACTGTAGAAGAGAGAAGTGTGCGTAATTTTTTTAACATCATGAAAACGGTCAATGGCATACTTAAGGAAACAATCATTTTTATACTTTTTTAAACTAAACGGTTCTTTCTGAACAGCGTGTATCAAAAACCACGGACAACGCTTACTACTTTGTGCTCGATGAGAAACCAGTCATTTTTCTAGGAGGATCCTCTGTGCGGAAATACCTTATTTTGGCGCTCTGGAACGTTCATATTTGACAACGGTGGCGCCAGTGTTTCTTAGGTTGGTCTTTGGTGGCCTACTTAGTTATGCAACATACCAGACGTTAGTGTAAAGTGGATTCATAAACTGCACTTCATTGCATACCTGTCTTTTGTTTACCAGTACAGTAGCGTTGTTGACAGTATTTTGATATCTATCTGTACACAAATACCGAAATGAACGATATGATGTTTGCACACAGCAAAGTTGGTGGCAATGGAACAGTTGCTGTGTAATTGTATGACGAAAGGTTCCCCACTGATATACTCCACAGCACTCGGCATTCAAAGAAAACAAGAGGAGGGTACTAGATATCAGTAAATTGTATGTAAGTTACGTTTTTTTTCCGTAGCAGTTTCTCCAAAACTGCAGCGTGCATCTACAGCAAATTGCGTTTTCTGTGCTTATTACATTTTCCTGCACATACAGTAGTACTGCATAAACTTACTGTACGTATGGCAGGCTTTTAAATTTTGTATCAAGGTTTCCGCATTTTTGTCCGGTATCAGGTGTCAAAAATGGTCGAAGGCTATCCATGGTTTATTCGAATACCTGCCCTTCAAGAGGACGTTTCGCAACGCATTGAGGAGTTATCCTCCAACAATACTTGCTATGGCCTGGAAGCGTTTGACATGTCTCGTACTGTCTGTAAACAGGAATTTCACTGTCTGACTAAAGAAGTAAGGCACTCATCAGAAGAGGAGGACGCGAGGTGGCACATCACTGGTTGAGGATATGTGATGTTATTTCAATGATAATAAAATCGAGTCAAATTTACAAATAACTTGGCAGTATGAGCCCACTTATCACTGATGGCATGAAACCAGATGGCATAAAACTGTTGCATCCTCTCCTGTGGAAGGCTGGCCCACAGCTCTTGTAACTGGTCCTTGATATCCTCGATATTGGACGTAGTTGATTTCCGGACTGGTCCCATACATATCCTATAAGGTTGAGATCAGAGGCTGTAGCTGGCGACGTGAGTACCCCAACATCATGCAGACAGCACATAGAGACGCGTACCGTGTGTGGACGAGCACTGTCCTGTTCAGAAGCAGCACTATGATACTGTCGCACGAGAGGTAACATATGAGGCCCCAGGAGGTCTGTGATATACCGTTGTGCCGTCAGCGTACCATCAGTCACTACCAGCCGCGACCTGAATTCATACCCGATGACTTCTTACTCCATGACGCCAGGAGTAACACCGCTGTGTCTCTCCTAAGCTTTGAAACAATCGGATATCGGATCTCTTATAAGCGAACGTACCTTCGGTTGGGTGATATATATATATATATATATATATATATATATATATATATATATATATATATTTAATTCCCACTCACCTTCCACACTGTTCAGACCACGTTCGCTTCTTCTCTCATAGTACTGCACTACGACGATGTTGGAACGACCATGCAATTTCCAGATAAATACATACGGGAATTGGAGAATTGGGGTGCTTCAGTGCCGAGTGGTGTCAGACGAGTCTGTAGAACTTTATTATTAATCTTTTTGCACTTTACAGGACTACACTGCTCACACACTAAACATGTCATTCTTGAGGTCACATTCACATCCATTCCCTGCAATCCACCAGGGCGACACTCGTGGAACTGAAGTTAAACCAATTTTGCCGTGGTACTGAGTGGGAGATGCACGGGAACATCACTCATTTGGCGGACTAATGCTGCCTTCACGTGGTGCCCACGAACGATTAGACATCGATGATTACACTTTTATCACAAGTGTACAATATTTTTGCGACCGAAGATTTCCGCAGTTCCGTCGCGTTAGACAGCCAACCCCACATTCCTCATCACTTGGCGCCGACCGTTCGCAAAACGCGCCAAACAAAAGCGAAACCAATAGCATCACCGCACTATCGATAGCAGCGATGATAGTGCATATAAGCTTACATTCCCCCACAAAAAATCGTTTCTAAATTCGGAAAGAATTTAGAAAAAAGAAGACCCTCAAGGTGGGTGAGTAAGAGAAGATTGTTACAGGTGCATAGGGGTTAGGGGTTTCCCCAAGAGAAAAGAAAACAATTAACAAGTTAGAAAGGTAATAATAGCCGAGAAGGATTTACACGAATGTCGATTGGTGTACTATTCCACCATTTGGTGACAATACTCTATCTGTCATTCACTCAAAAATTGTAAAACTGCTGTTGAAATGTTATGGAACGCTATACTTGAAACAAACTTGTATATGAACAAACATTAGTTACCAAATTGCTCCCTGCAGTGCAGCCAAAATACAAATTACAAAAACATAGTAAACATGAAAATTTGACACTGTAACATCAAAGAGGAAAAGGGATTACAGTCTGAACCTAAAACACTGAAACCAATTTATGTTGCATAATAGCGCTACCGTGCGCAGTCAATGTATCAAAAACACGAGGCACATGAATCATTCAATATATCAAGAATACATTGAGAACATAAATGAACCTGAGTCTCAACTCTTCCACACGCAGTCTTGGAGATCACTGAAATAGAAACAACACTAACAGCCTGTCATTCACAAATTAGCGGCACTCGCAAAATTTCACTGGCACATCAGCGTTCGCCGAAGAGAGAAGAAACAAAAGACATTAACCTTTACTCACTTAATCACTGCTGGAGGAGGTGAGTTTCAGTGAACACAAACTGCAGTCTGCGCGGCCAGATGTTTAGTGTGGCAGGTGTGTCGGCCGCTGCCGCAGAGAACTAACCAGCACGCAGCTTCGTATTACAGACGTCAGTTCCGGCAGGCCATGAAAGACAGTAAGTGCCCCTTTACTATTTGACTTACACGCAGCCTAATACACAAATTTCTTAAGGCTAACAGTGTGGTTTTTAAGATACTTGAAGTTTAATCCTTACTTTAGCCAAAATTGCGTGACACTGAGTTATGCTCAAATCTTCGTACTGAAGTTAAAATTGGCTTCACATAACGAAAAACAACAGTATAAGAATATGAAACACACGTAGAATCTTAATAATAAATGTGCTATAACATAATGTATGACTTAAAAGTTTATACAGCACAAGAAACATCATTATTACTGTACAATACATTTCGTCCTCCAGTAACATTAATTCCAGCACGATCATACATTGCTAAGTGATCGAGCAGATTTTTCCTCATTATACATAAGAGTTCTTATAACACTCATCTTTATGATCGGATTTAATGTTTTCGACATGATGATTCCCTTCACATTTCCCCAACTTTACAACCTCAAGTTCGACTATATTAGGACACTAAATATCAATGATTTTGTATGGACCCTGTACTCCACAGTAAATTTCCTTGTCTCATCTGTCATCTTAGCCGACTTTGTATGAGTATAAATCAACACCAAGTCGCCCAATGAATGTTTAATTGGACGAACGATTTTAACATGATGATCTTTACTTTGGTTCGCCTTTCTCTCCAATGTTTGCAGGTATATCTTGTCCTCCCATGACATAAAGGTTTTTGGAACATTTCTTATGATTTCAGCAAAAAAATTTTCGGGTTTATAGTTTAGTAATAATTCACAGGGTGCTTAACCAGTGTATACGTGTGTAAGGCTACGAAGTACTGCCTCAAACTCTTCATTGACTTTCCCACTTCTTCAGTGTTTGACTTGTAAACGCAATGGTCTGGATTTCTCTCTCACTGGCGTCATACAGTTGATAGAGATGGACATCAAGCCAATAATCTGATGAGTCACAAACTATACAGAACTCTTTATTTAAGTCTGGGTGTGACAGGGCGTTCGGATTACACAGCGGACTTTTAATATCATCATAGTCACGCTGATACTCTTCTGTCCATTGCGATGGGCGCTATTCTCCAGGAGGTTCAGCAGATGAGGATTATATAATGACAGATCGCGTACAAATTTTCTGTGGAATCCAGCCACACCAAGAAATTCCAATAATTGTTTTTTACAGCTTGGTGCAGGAATGTCTCTAATAGCCTATAGTTTTGCCTCATCTGGTTCAATCCCTTGTTCACTAATTACTTGACGTCAAACGTGAATTCTGTCTTTCGCAAGTTCATATTTTTCTATGTTCACGGCCGCTCCACCTTGTTTGAATGCAGTTAAGAGAACATCCAAGATTTCTCCATGCTCTTTGCACGTTCCAATAGGTTTAAAAATATCATGGACATAACAAGTAAGCCGGCCGCAGTGGCCGTGCGGTTCTGGGCGCTACAGTCTGGAGCCGAGCGACCGCTACGGTCGCAGGTTCGAATCCTGCCTCGGGCATGGATGTGTGTGATGTCCTTAGATTAGTTAGGTTTAATTAGTTCTAAGTTCTAGGCGACTGATGACCTCAGAAGTTAAGTCGCATAGTGCTCAGAGCCATTTGAACCATTGGAACCATAACAAGTAACATTTTTAGAAGTTGCCCTCACAGTACCCTGTCTAATGATCTGATGAAGGCTGAAATTCAAATATTGCCCAAAAGCTAGAACACAGTAATGATAGCTTTTGCTCTCATATACAAAAGCCGTATACTGTCTTGATTATGTATGCAGCGGAATCCGCCAGCAGCCAGATCTCAAATCGATACTGCTAAATACCTTTTCTCCATGGAATTATTGGAGTAATTCCTCTAAGTTCTGAAGTCTATCTCTCTAAGGTAAGATGATGTCATTTACAGGTCTGGCATCGTACACAATTCCGACATTACCATTCCATTTCTCCACGACAAGCAAAGAGCTACTGTATTGGCTCGTTGATCTCTCAGTGACCCTCATCTTCAACATTTTTGTTATTTTATCACTCATAGCCTTTCGTTTCGCCTGTAGAAAAGCATATGGTATTGTGGAGAATGGTTCGTTCTTCTTGACAATTACCTTTCATTCTGCTACTTTGATTGTACTCGGTTCGTCTGAAAAAACTAGACTTTGCTTCCTTACTATGTCCACGATATTCTTAATTTCCTCAAGCTCATCTTGCTGTAACGAGGTTATCTTTCTTCTAAACTTTTGTTCAGAATCCTCTACATTAACCTGCTTTTCCCATCACCAATGTCTCTTGTTTAGTTCTGTAGTATCACCTTTGTGCATATGGTGCGGTGCATTTTCTGATTCAACTAAGTATAATCTTGTCTCTCCTATAACTTCACGTTCCACCATGGCACCCTTAAAGGTAATAACATCCTCGCTTCCTTCTTTAAACACTCTTACATTCCCATCATCGAAGATTAAGCGAGCTTACTGTTTCGCAGTCCCATCCCAGGCACATCTAGTGCCGAAACCTCATAAATTCTCTCATTAATCTTTACAGCGACCAAATTCTGCTCATTTACAGCCTCACTTTTTGTACCTATAGCACCCACAATGTATAAACCATTCACAGGAAAAATCGTTATTTGTTTCCCTTGCTCTAACCAAGTTGTGTATAACTTTTACGATCTCACATTAATAGGGCTACCTGAATCTAAAAGAATATGATATGTAATCTCAAATACCTCTCCCTCTATTTGAGTTGCACAGTTTCTTTGAGCACACTTCCTTCTTCCTTTAGTAGGTCATCCACTAACTCATTTCTGTGCTCCATTTTCCGCATCGACTATACCCTTCGTCCTTTACCTTTAATTCCTAACCGGACCTCATCAGGAATCGTCGATAGTTTTCCTCAATTCGTTCGAACTGTGGCCAATGACGGTCATTGTTTACAAGTGACTATGCTTCACACGGTTCATTCACCTCTAACGTATCCCGTCCAGCGTTGTGGTATCCGGCACTAACATCTCAACATCTCTCCCTCTTTAGTCATTATTTATTCATCTAAATCCTCTAACAAGCGATCCTCTGTTATTATAATTCCATGTTTGGTTAGTATTCCTTCCGCCATCATTTATTCGTTCTTCTGAGGTTCTTCCAAGGTTCGTTGGCTGTCCTCTACCTCGATCGAATTCCATCTCATGTCAATTTTCTTCTAATGAATCCAGCTGCCCTAATGCTGCCTTGACGGCTTCTACGTCATCTTTTGGGATGGATAGTAGTTTCTCGTGCATTACCACTGGCAGTTTACGTATTATCAGTGATATCAATGCTTCATTACTTATTGGTCATTAAAGTATACGCTTTTCTCAAAGAGATCTTGAAAAAAACTTTTTCAGACTGCTGTCATATTCTTAACTAAATTTCATGTTTTGATAGAGGCCATTCTTAACCTTGTTTTTCTTTCTCGCTGACCATTACTGATTTAGGAATTCCTTCTGAAAATCTAAATATGTTTCATACTTTTGGCCAATCCTCATTCTCCATGTACCTGCTTCTTCGTCCATTCTTGAAACCACAAATCTTATGTTATGTTGATCATCTCGCAACTCTGGTAATGCGTTCTTAAATTGATCTAGGATATCACACGGATGTATTTTGGTTCAAAAGTTCTTAAGTCTGCCATGTTGACAAACACTTCCCTGCTCTGTATTCCTACAAGATTATTTCCAATTATGCCACCATCACGCAACAACGAATTAACATTATTCTCTATCTGTTGTCCTATTTATTGCTTTACTGTTCCCACATCAGCACATACATCATCCACACTATCCATACATTGCTTCTGTTCTGAACCAATACGCAAAACAGTTTCACCTAGTTTCTTTAATTGTTTTGTGTTAGACTCAGTCTATCCACTCACATCTGTCCTTACAGCACTGATGTGTTTTGTTGCCTCCTGCTAGCGTCGGTCACATTCTTGCTCTTACTGATTAATAACTGACTGAACTACATCCATCTCCATTTTATAATCTTCTTCCACCTTCTGGATGTCTTCCTTAAATTCCCCTGTCACTTCATCCAGCCTTTGATCCTGTTTTTGAAGCCTGTCATCAAACTTTTTCATGAGAGCTTCTTGAGCCTTTTAGTTTGTTTTGTCTCATTCCTAATCTCCTTCTTAATTTGTTTACTACCTTTTTTATATTTTCTTCAGATATTTTGAGATTGCCAGCTAATTTTTTTCTGGTTCTGGATAGTGATTTCTTCCAAAAGCTGCTTTATCACAGCAAGTAAGGCTAGGTTATGATTCCTTTCTTCATGTTTAATAAATGAGCAAGCTGGGGGAAAAGCCACACCTGAACTTCCCACATCATTGACCATGGAAGTATTACTCACAGTGTCATCATGTGACACCTTCCTGCCTACCATCTCAGTTACATACTTACACATTGCCTCAAAATTGGAGCCCTCTAAACCCTCATTGTCTATTACTTCCGTCTTTTCCTTCATCAGATTTACTTCTTCAAACTCCTGCTTAATATATATCCCATCACTTAAAGTCTCATCGTCAACTATCTCTGTCTTTACTCTCCTTAGATTTACATCCTCAGTTTCGCAATTAAGTAACCATGCTACATCATCCATATCTGTATTCACATCGGTTATTGGATTACCTATTTTTATACTTCACACAAATTACATATACAGAACTTATCCCCCAGGCAAGAACAACTGTACAAATCAACAGCACTCCACACTGACAAGGAGAGAACTCAACACTAAAATACACCTTCAGTTCATTAATGCACAGCAGTGAGCGCTGGCAGCAATCTTTAACACTCGTTAGTTGCTCAGATATATTTACCATTTGCCAAATTAGGTTTGTTTTGAAATAACCATAACTGTTAATTAGTTTCGTTATGCAATATGATACAATGTATTTATTGATTGCCTTATTACTGTTAATACAATGCATGTGCGTTACTGTTGTTAATTTTGTTACGCAAGTTCCGTGACACTAAGTCTGCTAACTTCTAGAATGCGCCGGCTGCATGTTGGTGTGTGACGTCAGCACTGCTCGTGTTCCGTTGGGTGGGAGGCGGATGGAGACAGATGCGGCTCTCGATGCTCAGTTGTCTTGATGTCATCTCTATTGCTGCGCCGCGGCGTGGACCAAAGCTGAAATGCTGCGATATTCAGCTGTCATACTCCAGCTTCCGTTAGTGGTGGAGAGATGATACGGCTCGCGATGCTCTATTGTCCTGAGGTCAGCTCTTCTGTGGCGCCACAGTACGAATCATTACCAATGGCTCCGATCGTCACTTGTTCGTCTGATACGGTGGGAAGTTGTTACAATGTTATTGCCACTTCTTTGACCGCAAGGTCTTTGCACATACTCTCCCAGCTATTATTTCAACTGGGATTACTGGGCACTTTAAGTCCTTTGTCAGTCACACAGCACTTGAGTCTAATTTCTCAGTCCCTGCAATCGGTACCTCTGATCCGAAAATTAGGAGTCCTAAGACGTATTCGCAATGTAAGCAAAAGTACCTTCTGTTGGGATGAGGCCATCTATACAGGGTGTTCAAAAAAAAGTCTAATACTTTGAGAGGCGGTAGTACTTACCGAAACAAGAAAAATTTCAGCAAACATGGGTACGGAAATGAATACTTTCTGTAATAAACAGGTATTTCCAGGAGGTGTTCAACGTGGCTTAAATTCACGACAAGGCGCCCATCTGCCCTCCGGCGTAAGTAATGACGTATATCCGGTTGTTTTTGTACCTGCTGGCACGCACTGTACGGACCTGTAGTGTACGCATATCAATGGTTGGCATGGCGCAGACTAATTTCTCCAAGTGTTCCCATAACCAAAGCTTAGGGGTCTGAGGTCTGGGGAACGAGCAGGCCGAGATGTTAGGCTTCCTGATCAATCCAGCGGCCAGATGTTCGAGCAGATTGTGACGAAAGTATGCTGGTGCACCATCATGCATGAACCGCATTTGTATTCGTTGCTACTGTGGCACAGCCTCCAGCAAGGAAGGCCACACATTAATGGGAGGGTCCAGATAATGCGCCCTAGTTAACCTATGTGGTAGCACGTATGGCCCTATCAATCTATCGCCAAGTACGCCTGCCCATAAGTTGATTGATAATAGGTGTTGATGCCTTCTCTCCTGAATTGCTTGGGGATTTACATCTGCCTATACATGCTGGTTATGGAAATCCACAACACCATCTCTTGTGAAACCTGCCTAAGCTGTAAGAAAAATCTTGGATGTTAACTGTGGATCAGTGGCACACTTCTATAACAGCCATTGAGAGAACCGCCGTCTGCCATGATAGTCCTGTGGCCTTAGGGCCTGAACGCGCTGTATATGATATGGGTGCAGCAATTGTTCATGAAGTACCTCCCAGATGGGAGAGTGAGACACGCCTTCTGCTGCTGCCAATCGTCGCACGCTGGTCCCAGGAGCTTCTTCCAGCTAACATAGCACATACTCCTCCATGTCAGGCGTGCGGACTGTACGGAGTCCCCCACTATCAATCTTCCGTGGAGCAAGGGTACCTGCGTCCCTCAGACGCTGGAAAAGTCTGCTGAACAGCTTATCAGAGGGCACTCAGCGCTGTGGACATTTTAAAGGTAGAGGGCACGGGCTCGCAGGCTACGTCCATTTGCTGAATCATTGCAGAATATCACACCCGCCATTTCACTTGCCGAGTAGTAGGCTTCCATTGCTGACAAGTGGTGGAAGAGACAAATGTTAATTTACTACACCAATTGGACATAAAAACACCGCATAACAGTAAAGACATAAGTGAATCCGCATTTGGTAGAAGGTAAAACGCCATGATACGTAGCCAGGGTTGACGGCACTGTACAATATAAGGCACACAAACGCTACGAAAACTAGGGTAACCTATAACATGACTTGAACCACACAACTAACTGCAGACCATTTAATGGTAGGTAGAGTGCTGTGAGTAAGACATACATTGTCGACACATCTGACAGAGCGACAGTGCAACCGAGCGTCGCGCAGCCCCTCCTATAATCACGTGTTTATATCGGAAAATATGCGTTCCCGGGCCAACGTTTATTGGACATATTTTTCTAGTTTCGTTGAGTACTACAACCTCTTAAAGTATTCGATACTTTTTAGCACCCTGTATATAAGATGATGTTTAACGTCTGCATGCCTATTTAATTCCCACTCACCTCGTACTCTTCAGACCATGTGCGCTTCATCCCTCGTAGTGTGCGCTGCAACGATGCTGGAAGGTCCCTGCAGTGTTCAAATAAGTTCAGAGGGGAATGGGGAGGGGGCAGAGGTTCCTACACTGACGAGTGACGTCACATGAGTCTGGTAGAACTTTTTAATATTTGTGCGCATCACAGGGCTCTACTGCTCTCAGTCTAAACATGTTATTCTCGAGGTCACATGCACAGCCATTAACTGCAGTCACTCATTTCGCGAACTGCTGCTGCATTCGCGTGATACGCACGAGCGATTGCACACCGACGATGATACTTTTGTCACAAGTGAAGAACATTTTTGCGACCCTAGATTTCCGCGGTTCCGTCACGTTAAGACAGCCAACCACACACTCCTCATCACTTGGCGCGGACCGTTGGCAAAATGCGCCAAACAAATGCGAAACCAATAGCAACACTACACTATCGATATCAGCGATGCTAGTAGATATGGGCTTACACTCTCCCCAGGTCGCCGCTGTAATGCCGTCAGTCATTTGGGGTAATCCAGAATCGCGATGTTTCTCTGAACACAATTCGACGCCATTCACCAGCATCCATTCTTCTCGCTCACGGATACACTACTGCCGCAGCCGCTTGTGTCAACGGCAGACTATACATATAACGTTGATTCACTAGCCCGGCTGCTGATAATCTCGGACCAACGATCTGACGTGACACACCATTTTAAGGGAGTCCTTTACTCGTTCTTTTATGGCAGACACAGATGTGAGTGGGTTACGATGTGTTTAGTGCACAAAGCGGCGATCGTCCATTGTATTGGTCAAACGCTGTCGACTGGAACCCTGATGACCCTGATATTCCCATGCAGTGCACCATCTGACAACTCTCACATCAGAATGCCCCAAAAATCTGGATATTCCACTATTCGATCAGCTGGGCAAATGGAGGTCCAAAATGAGGCCCCTTTCGAAAGGTGTCAAGTGTTGATACTGCTGTCTCACAAAAGCACCTTGCATTTCTGTGCCCTCCATAATGAGTACTGAACATCTGATGCTATTCATGCACCTCATACTCCTCAAGGCCAGGTAACAATCACGAAGAACCTGGGTGCACGAATGGGAAAACGAAATTTTTCGGATGAATCCAGGTTCTGTTTACTGCATCATGATGGTCGCACCCGTGTTTGGCAACATCGCGGTAAACGCACATTGGAAGCGTGTGTTCGTCATCGCCATACTGGCGTATCACCCGCCGTGATGGTATGGGGTGCCATTGGTTACACATCTCGGTCACCTCTTGTTCGCATTGACGGCAATTTGAACAGTGGACGTTACATTTCAGATGTGTTACGACCCGTGGCTCTACCCTTCATTCGATCCCTGCGAAACCCTACATTTCAGCAGGATAATGCACCACCGCATGTTGCAGGTCCTGAACGGGCCTTTCTGGATACAGAAAATGTTCGACTGCTGCCCTGACCAGCACATTCTCCAGATCTCTCACCAATTGGAAACGTCTGGCCAATGGTGGCCGAGCAACTGGCTCGTCACAATACGCCAGTCACTACTCTTGATGAACTGTGGTATCCTGGTGAAACTGCATGGGCAGCTGTACCTGTACACACCATCCAAGCTCTGTTTGACTCAACATCCATGCGTATCAAGACCGTTATTATGGCCAGAGGTGGTTGTTCTGGGTACTGATTTCTCAGGATCTATGCACCCAAATTGCGTGAAAATGTAATCACATGTCAGTTCTACTATAATATATTTGTCAAATGAATACACGTTTATCATCTGCATTTCTTCTTGGTGTAACAATTTTAATGGCCAGTAGTGTACCTTCAAGCTATTTCTCTACCGTTCCGCACTCCGAACGCAACGAAATAAAAACGAGGACTTAAATCTTTCTGTGTGAGCTCTAATTTCTCTTAGTTTATTATGATGATCATTTGTCTCTGTGTAGGTGGGAGCCAACGAAATATTTTCACAATCGGAGGAGAAAGTTGGTGACTGAAATTTCACGAGACGATCCTGCCGCAAGGAACAACGCCTTTGTTTCAATTATTACTAGCCCATTTCGCGTATCATATCCGCGGCTCTCACTCCCCTAATGCAAAAATAATTACCCTGCTTTGAACTCTTTCGACGTTCTCCATCAGTCCCATTTGATGCGGATCAAATACCACACAGCAGTACTCAAAAAGAGAGCGAACAAACGTGGTGTAAGTTGTCTCTTTAGTAGACCTATTACACTTTCTAAGTGTTGTGCCAATAAATCGTAGTCTCTGGTTTGCTTTCCGCACAACATCATCTATGTGGTCGTTATTCGTAATTGAAATCCCTAAGTATTTACTACAATTAACACCCTTTAGATTTGTGTGATTTATCTTGTAACCGAAATTTATCAGATTTCTTTTAGATCTCATGTGGATGAACTCACACTTTTCACTATTTAGAGTCAATTGTCACATTTCGCACCATACGGATATCTGGTTAAATCATTTTGCAATTGTTTTGATCATCTGATGATTTTGTAAGACAGTAAATGACAGTTTCATGTGCAAGAATCGAAGAGAGCTAAGATTCGAACACAATATACGTTCCAAAATCCTACTACAAATCGGCTTTAGTTATACGGATCTGTAATTCAGCGCATTACTCCTTTTTCCTATCTTGGGTATTGGTGTGACTTGTGCAACTTTCCAATCTTTAGGTAAGGATGTTACGACGAGCGAACGGTTGCATATGATTGCTAAGTATGGAACTATTGTATTAGCATACTCTGAAAGGACTCTGTCTGGTATACAATCTGAACCGGAGGCTTTTCCTTTATAAACTGCTTTTATCTGCTTCACTACACCGAAAATACCTTCTTTTAAGTTACTCATGGTTGCAATGGTTCTATATTTGAATTCTGGAATATTTCCTTCATCTTCTTTAGTGAAGTAGTTTTGGAAAACTGAGTTTAAAAGTCTGCTTTAGTGGCAGTGTCATAAATAGTATCACTATTGTAATCGTGCAGTGAAGGTACTGAATGCATCTTTCCGCTGGTGTATTCTGCGTATGACCAAAATCTCTTGGAGTTTTCTGCCAGGTTTCGAGACAGAGTTTCGTCGTGGAAACTATTAAAAGTATTTCAAGCTTCTATAAAAGCTAACCAGTCTTGGGGATTCCGCCTTCTTTTAAAGTTGTCAAGCATTTCTCGCTGCTTATACAATAGTGTTCTGACCGGTTTTGTGAACCATAGGCGATCAGTACCATCTCTTATTAATTTACTTGGTATGTATCTCTCCATTGCCGTCGACACTATTTCTTTGAATCCAGACCATCTCCGGTCTTCGCTTACATAATCAAATCGGAAGGAGTGGAGACTGTCTCTTATAAAGGCGTAAGCGAATTTAAAATGGATGTGTTTTGCATTTATTTTTGACGGGTTTGGGTAAAGTAGTGACGTGATTTCGGTATTTTTACAATGTAATGTGTACTAATTTTCACAACCTGTGTGTCGCAGATGTTTTCTACAAAGCAGTAATATTATGCCACTTCTTAGTTTTACGTTAGTTTTACTTTTTACACTGAGTTTACTTCTAGAAGCAAATCACAGCACAGTACTTTTAATAACTTATTTACGTCCGTATACGGAGTGCACAATTTTTTATACCCACTTATAAAATAGGTTAGAAGCGTTTTCCGTTTTAACACTCAGTATTAATGCAATCTCAGTTCTGCATCAAACAGTGTTTTTTTATTGATTTTCGAAAGTATGGCGATTTTATCGTAATTATACTTCCATAAGTGACTACAAATGGTTTTGATAAAATAACTGACTATGACTCATCTATAATATTAACCTCGATACTAAATGTGCACAGTAATTGTTTATAAATACGTACTTGCGCTAACATACATCCAACTTTTACCGAATGGCTGCGCCACAAAGAGTATTATCGAGGGGGTTCAATTTCTTAATATTTATGATGCGTCTGATACAGATAACACGAGCTCCAAATCAACCCTTTTTTAATGAAGGTGTTGGCCTTTTTTTGGCCGCGACCCATCCAGTAGTCATCGGCGAAGATTTTCATTGCGTTACGGGCTCGGCCGACCTGGATCCTATGCTTATTAAATATCCCAAACTCAAATTGTTCTTGGCTTCTAAGGAATTATTGAACATATGGTGTCATGTACATCCAACTTCGGCGCAGTTCAGGCATATCTTCGAGTATAATGGCGGTGCCAGTAGGATCGACAGGCTCGAAGTCACAAAGTGCCCTGAGCTGGTTAACAAAGTGTTGCAGTGCATCCTGTGACTTTCAGGGACCGCTCTGATTTTGCTTGTACAATGAAACTGCAGGATGATAGTTTCGTAACAGCCTCATATTTATGGAAATTGAATACGAGTCATGTTGACTAAGCCGGTCTCCACTCGGAAGTACGTCTTGTGTGGCAGCACTGCACACAAAAAAATGGGCAGTTGCAGCTCCACCCTCAAGTGATGAACCGATATTCCAAAGCGACATCTGGGGATTGTTTAATAGGGTTACAGTCACGAAACATCCTTCTGGAAACGGCGCACGTTTGTGTTTCCTGTAGGTCACGATACAGTTCTTCGCCTGCGTCTCAGTAAAATTAAAAAACGTGGTCCTTCGCATCCACGTGAACAGGCGAAAGGGATTCACATCGCAGCTGCCCCCTATGTGACTTCAGCGGCGATGTAGCGTCAACCTATCACCTGCCACGAGAAACGTGACATGCGCGTAGGAGACAAGTTACAACCACAGTAACGGATGCTAGTGGCCGCTGTTGTAACTCTTATGTCGGACTTATTTACCTTCGTCATTCGCGCTACCGATGACGATAACGCTGCCTTATACTCCTTGTTAGAAGGAATGCCCCACGTTATATCTCACTCTGATGGCATTGCATTAGGTGCAGTAGTAGCCGACCGCCACAGACGCATCAACAAATAAGTAAACCGTTTTTGTGACATTTACGAGTTCCTAACCAGGAGCGAACTTTATTATATCATCTGTGTGCTTTAATAGTTTAGTTTCTTGAGTTTCTGCGTGTAAATTTAAAATCTAATAGCCACAGATCTGGCGTTTTCGTTTGCGTCAGAAAGTAAACCAATTTTGTGACATATTACAAGTTCCTTATCAGGGGCAAATTATTTAGTTTCACCTGAGTGCTTCGGTAGTTAGGTTCTTTAATATCTGCGTATTACTAGACACAGTTCGTACGTTTTCGTCAGGGTCTACATTAGAGTTGCGCAGCACGAGCCGATAGTTCGTTTATCTGCATAGTTCAGTTTTCCACGGTCTTTGGTATGGACAGGCCAACCCAGTTACTGCTCGCACTGAGGCTGACCCCTCACCTGTGGTCGAGTGGGAGGTCGCCCAGGGGCGAAGCAGGCGGCGAAAGACTTCCCAGGCGGCCGCACGTGAGGTCTCCCCGGTTTGTCTGACAAACAGGTTCCAGGTGCTGTCTGTGGCTGACAGTGTCGCTGAGCCTGTCCTGTTCAGAGGAAACAACTCAGCCTGCAATATCCGGGCAATCGCAGATGGTTCAAATGGCTCTGAGCACTATGGGACTCAACTGCTGTGGTCATTAGTCCCCTAGAACTTAGAACTACTTAAACCTAACTAACCTAAGGACATCACACACATCCATGCCCGAGGCAGGATTCGAACCTGCGACCGTAGCAGTCGCACGGTTCCGGACTGCGCGCCTAGAACCGCGAGACCACCGCGGCCGGCGGCAATCGCAGAGGGTGGGACTATTAGTAGTTGGGAGCTCCAACGTTAGGCGCGTTATGGGGCCCCTTAGGGACTTGACTGACAAGGAGGGTAAGAAAAGTAATGTGCACTCCGTGTGCATACCGGGTGGAGTCTTTCCACATGTGAAAAGGGTCCTCCCGGATGCCATGAAGAGCACAGGGTGTAGCCAACAACAGGTGGTACCACGTCGGTACCAATGATGTGTGTCGCTTTGGATCAGAAGAGGTTCTCTCTGGTTTCGAGCGGCCTACAGAAGTGGTAAAGGCTGCCAGTCTTGCTTGCAAGATGAAAGCAGAGCTGACCATTTGCTGCATAGTCGACAGTACCAATCGTGGACCTCTGGTACAGAGCCGAGTGGAGGGTCTGAATCAGAGGCTCAGACGGTTCTGCGCCCGTGTAGGCTGCAGATTCCTCGACTTGCGCCAAAGGGTGGTAGGGTTTCGGGTTCCGCTGGATAGGTCAGGTGTCCACTATCCGCAGGAGGTGGCTACACGGGTAGAAGGGGCTGTGTGACGTGGACTGGACGTTTTTTTAGGTTAGAGGGTCTCGGGAAAACAAAAGAAGGGCTTCAGTCACAAAGGGTGCAGGCCGAACACAGAAACAACATAGATACAGGAACCATTGGTATAAAAATTGTAAATTGTCATAGCTGTGTTGGGAAAGTACCAGAGCTCCAAGCGCTAATAGAAAGCACTGGTGCTCAAATATTTATAGGCACTGAAAGCTGGCTAAAGTCGGATGTAAGCTCAGCCGAAATTTTTGCGAAAAACCTAACGGTGTTCCGAAAAGATAGGCTAAACACGGTTAGCGGTGGCGTGTTTGTTGCTGTTAGATGTAGTTTAACCTGTCACAAAATTGAAGTAGATACTTCCTGTGAGTTACTATGGGCAGAGGTCATTGTTGGCAACCGGAATAAAATAATAACGGGATCCTTTTACCGACCTTCCAGTTCGGATGATACGGTTGCTGAAAGTTTCAAAGAAAACTTGAGTTTGATTTCAAACACGTACCCGACTCATACCATAATAGTTGGTGGTGAGTTTAATTTACACTCAATATGTTGGTGAAAATACATGTTTAATTCCGGAGGTACGCATTAAATATCATCCGAAATTGTGCTAAACGCATTCTCTGAAAATTATTTCGAGCAGTTTGTTCATGAGCCTACGCGAATAGTAAACGATTGTGAAAACTCACTTGATCTTAGTAACAAATAATCCTGAGTTAATAACCAGCATCAAAACCGATATAGGGATTAGTGAACACAGGGTTGTCGTAGCGAGACTGAATATTGTAATCCCCAAATCCTCGAAAAATAAGCGAAAAGTATACCTATTCAAAAAAGCAGATAAAAATTCACCTGACGTCTTCCTGAGAGACAATCTCCACTCATTCCAGATTAATAATATAAGTGTAGACCAGATGTGGCTTAAATTCAAAGAAATAGTATCGGCAGTAGTTGAGAGGTTTATACCAAATAAACTAACAAACGACGGAGCTGATCCTCCTTGGTACACAAAACGGGTTATAACACTGTTGCAGAAACAACGAAACAAACATGCCAAATTTAAACAGACGCAAAATCCCCAAGATTGGTGATCATTTACAGAAGCTCGAAAGTTAGCGCGGAGTTGAATATGCCTATAACAGTTTCCAGAACGAAACTTTGTCTCGAAACCTTGCAGAAATCCAAAGAGATTCTGGTCGTATGTGAAGTATGTTAGAGACCAAGAAACAATCAGTGCCTTCTCTGGGCGATAATAATGGAGATACTATCGAAGACAGTGCTGCCAAAGCAGATTTACTAAACACAGCCTTCCGAAATGCCTCCACAAAAGGAGACGAAGTAAATATTCCAGAATTCGAATCGAGAACAGCTACCAACATGAGTAACGTAGAAGTAAATATCCTCGGAGTAGTGAAGCAACTCAAATCACTTAATAAAAGCAAGTCTTCTGGTCCAGACTGTATACCAATTAGGTTCCTTTCGGAGTATGCTGATGGGTTAGCTCCATACTTAACAATCATATGCAACCGTTCGCTCGACTACAGAGCCCTACCCAAAGACTGGAAAGTTGCACAGGTCACACCAATATTCAAGAAAAGTAGTAGGAGTAATCCACTAAATTACTGGCCCATATCGTTAACGTCGATATGCAGCAGGATTTTAGAACCTGTATTGTGTTCGAACATCATTAATCACCTCGAAGGAAACGGTCTATTGACACACAGTCAGCATGGGTTTAGAAAACATCGTTCCTGTGAAAGACAACTAGCTCTTTATTCACATGATGTGCTCAGTGCTATTGACAAGGGATTTCAGATCGATTACATATTCCTGGATTTCCGGAAGGCTTTTGACACTGTATCACACAAGCGGCTCGCAGTAAAATTGCATGCTTATGGAATATCGTCTCAGTTATGTGACTGGATTTGCGATTTCCTGTCAGAGAGGTCACAGTTCGTAGTAATTGACGGAAAGTCATCGAGTAAAACAGAAGTGATTTCAGGCGTTCCTCAAGGTAGTGTTATAGGCTCTTTGCTGTTCCTTATCTATATAAACGATTTGGGAAACAATCTGAGCAGCCGTCTTCGGTTGTTTGCAGATGACGCTGTCGTTTATCGACTAATAAAGTCATCATAAGATCACAACAAACTGCAAAACGATTTCAAAAAAATATCTGAATGGCGCTAAAAGTGGCAGTTGACCCTAAATAACGAAAAACGTGAGGTCATCCACATGAGTGCTAAAAGGAACTCTTTAAACTTCAGTAACACGATAAATCAGTCTAATCTAAAAGCCGTAAATTCAACTAAATGCCTAGGTATTACAATTACGAACAACTTAAACTGGAAAGAACACATAGAAAATGTTGTGGGGAAGCCTGACCAAAGGCTGCGTTTTATTGGCAGGACACTTAGAAAGTGTATCAGGCCTACTAAGGAGACTGCCTACACTACGCTTTTCTGTCCTCTTTTAGGATATTGCTGCGCGGTGTGGGATCCTTACCAGGTAGGACTGACGGAGTACATCGAAAAAGTTCAAAGAAAGGCAGCACGTTTTGTATTATCGCAAAATATGGGAGAGAGTGTCACAGAAATGATACAGGATTTGGGCTGGAAATCATGAAAAGAAAGGCGTTTTTCGTTGAAACGGAATCTTCCCAAGAAATTCCAATCACCAACTTTCTGCGAGCCGTTTTCTCCTCTGAATGCGAAAATATTTTGTTGACACCGACCTACATAGGGCGGAAGGATCACCACGATAAAATAAGGGAAATCAGAGCTCGTACGAAAAGATATAGGTGTTCATTCTTTCCGCGCACTATACGACATAGAAATAATAGAGAATTGTGAAGTTGGTTCGATGAACCCCCTGCCAGGCACTTAAATGTGATTTGCAGAATATCCATGTAGCTGTAGATGTAGATGAAGTGTCGCAGCATGGTGTCGAATTGGTTTTGAAAGGATGCCCTAAAATAAAGTTACCAGGCTCGGATGGTCTTCAGACGGAATTTTACCATGCACTCTAGGATATCATTGGAGACACATTTAAAGACGTGCATCATTCACGGTACCGCGCAAAGTTCTATAAGGCTCCATGGTGCCGATACCAATGGCACAGGAGACGTGTCGTGTTTCAGACCTACGACCCATAACAGTTTCGAACTTTGATTACAAACCTGCAGCAAGATGCACCGTGACGAAAACGAAGCTTGTCGTGGACAAAGTCATCTGCCCATATCAGACATGTGTTGTCAGTCGTCGTAACATCTTCCACGCTGCATCAGTTTAGATGGACAGTCTCCTACAATGGGCTTGATGGGCTCTCAGAGGAAATTGTCTGTTGACTTTACCCGTGTCTCCATCCGCATCATCCACAATTATCTATGGTGGCTCGTAGGCTTTGGTCAACAGTTCCTGCAGATGGTCAAGAACTTCCTCATAGGAGCGAGGTCTGTGGTGATCATTAATGAAGAACCCAATTGCTACGCAACCGTCTTTTCGGCAGGGCTTCTCGATGTCTTGTTCTTCTTTTTTTTGTGATTGAGGTTGTCCCTCTGCAGCGAGGCAAAGGCCGCACGGGTGGCACCCTCAGGTGCGCAGCCTATACTTATGACGTGGGCATCTTCATACAACAAGACACTGACATTTGTTTGATTCGGCAGTTATTCAATATGAACGCGCACCTCGGAAGCGGCACTCAATTAGTTTAAAACAACCTCCGCCCAACTGGCCACACAGAACTGACAACAGACAAACTTGGTACCGTGTCGCGCTCGAGCACACGATATTGGGACTTGGAAAAATGGTACAAATGGCTCTAAGCACTATGAGACTTAACATCTGAGGTCGTCAGTCACCTAGACATAGAACTACTTAAACCTAACTAACCTAAGGACATGACACACGTCCATGCCCGAGGCAGGATTCGAATCTGCGACGTTAGCAGCCGCGGGATTCCGGACTGGAGCGCCTGGAACCGCTCGGCCACACCGGCCGGCTGGGGCTTGGAGTCACCGCATGTCCGCAACAAATAAAGGCACGAACCTAGCGACGAATCCTTGGGCCGGCCGCGGTGGCCGAGCGGTTCTAGGCGTTTCTGTCAGGAAACGCGCACTGCTACGGTGGCAGGTTCGAATCCTGCCTCGGGAATGGATGTGTGTGATGTCCTTAGGTTAGTTAGGTTTAAGCAGTTCTATGTATACGGAACTGATGTCCTCAGGTGTTAAGTCCCATCGTCCTTAGAGCCATTTGAACCATTTTTCCAGGGGACTGATGACCTCATATGTTAAGTCTTATAGTGCTCAGAGCCATTTGAACGAATCCTTGTTACTATAATGGCACTTTGTAGAATATACCCAAATAGCAGGATTACCTGCATCAAAAAGTGACACAAATCAAAACATTTACCTTATCCACAGCCTAGTACATTACTCCAATTCTAAGGCCGACAAAACTTCTCGGCAGGCCAAGCTGTATACTGGCTGCTCTGGAGACACGAGATTTTTAAAGTCAGTGCGCTGACAAGTGGCCTGGACGTGGCTGGTCGACTTCAAAATACGCGACGTTTTTGGTCCACCGCGCAGCAAACTTGTAGGCCAGCAGTTCGGACGGATCGACAGCGGCACTTCTGGCAGTCTATCGGCCGCATAAGAGTCGGCGAATACTTGCTCGCCAGGAGTTGCATTTTAAGGGCGGCCGCGGAGACGCTCAGGGCGGTTTACCTACATTATGCTGCAATGCTCTGACAACCACAGGTCGACAACCTGCAAGTTCGGTTCCTGCAACGGGTGTGGAAGAATATCAGTCACACAGTGCTGTCATCAGATGTTCGAGCGCTTGGTACAATCCAGTGACTCGTCGACATCAATCTACGCGCATCAGTTGCATGTGGGAAGTGTTGTTACTCCACAGACGTGAACATCGATTCCACTGTCGCTCTTTCAAAGCAGTGTGGGAACTCTGCCAATTCATTGTGGGAAAAGGAAGGAAGGCTGGATTTAAAATACCGTCGACATCGAGGTCATTAGAGATGGAGCACAAGCTCGGATTGTGTGAAGGATGGAGAGGGATGGCTCTGAGCTCTATGTCACTCAACATCTGAGGTCATCAGTCCCCTAGAACTTCGAACTACTTAACCCTAACTAACCTAAGGACATCACACACATCCACCTGCGGCCGTAGCGGTCGTGTGGTTCCAGACTGAAGCGCCTAGAAACGCTCGGCCATCCCGGCCATGGAGAGGGAATCGGCCATGCTCTTTCAAAGGAACTATACAGACATTTGCCTGGAGTGATTTAGGGAAAACATGAAAAACCTAAATCTGGATGACCGGACGCGGGTTTAAGTCATTGTGGCATTCATCATTATGGCACTTTTCTACAGGACCATTCGTGCAAATGAGACCGTCACCCTGTCAGCTTTTAAACCCTCTACAAAGCCGAAGCATAACACGACACTATGGTTCCTCGGCCATGCGGTCTATGCCGTCATAGTCGTCCAAACTGGAGATGCGATATCTTACTTGGCGTATTTATGGAAACACTACTTGCAAGTTAAAAAAATTGACAAACATCGAGAACTTGGTGCCAAATTTTTGTCAACTGCTCTACATAACGATTATGAAAAGTCTCTTTGCACTTGTTCTTTACCGAGCAAGGTGGCGCAGTGGTTAGCACACTCGAATTGCATTCGGGAGGACGACCGTTCAATCCCGTCTCCGGCCATCCTGATTTAGGTTTTCCGTGATTTCCCTAAATCGTTTCAGACAAATGCCGGGATGGTTCCTTTGAAAGGACACGGCCGATTTCCTTCCCAATCCTTCCCTAACCCGAGCTTGCGCTCCGTCTCTAATGACCTCGTTGTCGACGGGACGTTAAACACTAACCGCCACCACCACCACTTGTTCTTAGAATCAACATTCAAGGATGGAATACAAAAGTTTTTGTTTTGCTATACTGGAATAATGCTAAGTGCGGTCAAGTTCTGGTGCTCTGAAGAGGAGTGTTTCCTGTTTTCCAGACTATCTGTCCTCGGTTTCGTATTGGACTTTTACTGATTTAACGTTTGGTTATTTCTCAGGAGGATTTTAATCAGTCTGTATTGGAGCTATCTTTGGATTGCAGAAGGCAAATATTATTTTTTTGTTTTTAATTCAGGACTGCAGCAGTATAGTTATCTTTCTTCTTCTTTCGATTCCTATTTTATGTGTCTGGTAACGCCACTCATTTTCGTCAGAGAACAATCAACAGTTTCTTTTTTAAATGCAACAATGCCGTTTAGGGTTTCCGAGGAAGGACGAGTTTCATTTTAGGTGCTGAAGCATTTCTTTCTTTTAAGATGGAAATATATTTTAGTTTCAAAAGAATATAAACGCCTTACTTTGCTAACAAGTGGAGCTTTTCAAGTCCTTCAGAAAGAGTTTCTAAAATGTTTGGTCTCCTTTGGTTTTCAATTGTTAGGCAGCAGAGAATGCATTTAGTTTCCTGCGATTGAGGCGTTTGCGTTTCGCCTAACAACACATTTCCATCGTCTGAATGTACACAAAAGGGCGGAGAAAGCATATAATTATGGCAATGAAGCTCGCCGATGAAGGCGCAGTTGGCGTGAGCAAGGAAGGGCTACAAAGGAAGATGGGAGGACCAAAAAACAAAAAATGAACTTTAAGAAAAAATAAATTCAAATTGCTTAAGCCGACCGCTCGCGATCAGCTGGATATCTAGGTTCGACTCCCATTGTGGCGCAAATTTCCCATGTGTCCCTTTTGGGTAGTAGATCTATGCCTAATACAGCTGATGTCAAGGAATTCGCAATCAGCAATTACATTTCGATGTATATCGTAGAGCTGTGGATCGTCAACAGTATCTGCTCTCTCAGACATGCTCGTAATTATTACAAGCCTAAACAGGCACACAGCGATAACAATATTGGTCTCGATTACTCGTTGTCTCATTCTCCTTCTTGTAGGAATCGAAGTAATGTTGCGAGCATTAGGTGAAGAATTTACTGAACTACGATATAAGGATGTAGACCAACGGTGGCCAAGAATTCAGCACGCGAGCCGTGGAACATTTCCCCCCACCGCCACACCAGGCTACAAGCGAGGAAGGGAAAGAAGGGGAAACGGCGAACGCACCGCATTTAAATGCCAATACAGTCGCACTTCATACGACTTGGTTTTATATTTCACGTATCTCAACAACATAGATCACAAACACAAACACAAAAAATTTCCAGGATTATTGAATTATTTATGGCTCGCTGAAGAAATAGTATAATTATTGTTTGGTACAAACTGTCGACATAGAGACAGACACACCCAATTTCACAGATTTTCGCAGTCAGGTTACCACGTAATTGAGACTTCTTTAGGTTCATAATACAAAAAAAGTCTATCACACATACGTTGATCGAATTGCTATAGCACTTTTGCAACCTCTTTATGGAGACGTGGAAACTCTGCTTGAGAAAAACAATGTAGTTGTACTGGGCATTTTTAACGTTAAAGGGATTGGTCTTTAAAATGGGAATTACCTTGCAGATCAATCAGTTACATCTGCATATGGAAGGGGTGCTTTCAAATGAAACGACAAACGGTCTCGAATACAGTTCGAAAACAGATGTAAGATTGGCAGTATCTTCAAAACGTTTAGGAAACTGTCTCGAATAAAACCTCGTAATTCCCTCAAGATTACAATGAATTCTTCAAACCTCGTGTTTTCTTTAACGCCTGTGAGCTTGGGGAAATTGACTGTGTTTGTCAGAATGCGTCCCTTTTTTTTTAATGCTTTACTTGAAATCAGAAGGAAGTTGTTTCTCACCTTGCAGTGTCCTAGTGAGGGCAGTGTGCAGTCAACTCCACTAAATGCTTAAATTCTGTCTGCACGATATTGTAACTGAGATGTCCAACATGCTTTTGTGAAATTCTTTTGCGATTGTTTTGTAACCCTTCTAACTTCCTGCATAACTAGACTGTTCTCTCAAAACTTTCCCGTCAAAGGTTTCTTGTGCAGCGAGCACGAAGCTATTTCGGCTCATTCGTAATGGCGTGGGTTTCTCTTCGAGAGTAGCACCGTAGCTTTTGTGGTGGCCCTGCGCTAGATGCCGTGAATGACGCGGACCGCGACGACCAGCGCGGGTGGAGTCTGCCGTTGTGTATCTAAGGTGGCTGTTACTTGTGCAGTAGCGTGGTCCGGCTTGCCATGGCTAGAGACACATATGTCTCGAAGGGCTCTATTAGCTTCCTGAAGAGTGGACTCTTGTGGGAGACTTGTCAGTTATTCTTACTCTGGTATCCTGTCGTCACCGTGTTAATTCTAGCTGGTTTAGAGACCTAAGCTACGGTTCAGATGGCTCTGAGCACATTGGGACTTAACTTCTGAGGTCATCAGTCCCCTAGAACTTAGAACTCCTTAAACTTAACTAACCTAAGGACATGACACACATCCATGCCCGAGGCAGGATTCGAACCTGCGACCGTGGCGGTCGCGCGGTTGCCGACTGTAGCGCCTAGAACCGCTCGGCCACTCCGGCCGGCCCTAAGCTATGTGGCGGTGGTTTCGTGCAACTAAGTCCTCCAGAAAGCTATGAGAATGTTTGTACTAGTTAAACTATTCCCGCGCCCTGGTTACATCTACAAGCCAATTTACGTTTATTCTCACGTCAAAGTGTGAACAGAGCTGTGACTTCAAACTCGCCATGTTTCGTTAACATTCAAACCAATAGCTATTGCACGTAACAGGTGTATAAATGCCATCCTTTATGTTTTAGTTACGTTGGTTGTTTGTGGTAACAAACCTGTGTTTTAGGTATTCCTACCCAAATCTTCCTCTTTGTAGACGTATAGCAGAAACCATCTTGATGACTGTTGTTTTGTTAAAAACCAAGGACGCAGCCATTTCTTAGTGGGGCTTGTACTTGTGTGTTGTTATTTGGAGCCACTCTCTTCAGTAATCTGGGTTTTAATTTGTTATGTTGTAAGCCAGTCATTGTTTTAATTTGTCACTCTGTAGACTAATCAATGGTAATTATTACTTGGTGTTAGTTACAGAAAATCGCTATTTAATTCTAAGCTGTTACTACTGTTTTCTGGAATTATCACTGTTGCTAATGAGATACATCCGCTCCTATAGGTAGATACTCTTTGAAAAGGATGCGTGGTGTGTGCCCTGAGATATGCGTTACTTGATATTTGCGTCTTTAATTTTAGAAGTGTTCAATAGTTGAAGTTACATAGTTACTGTTGCTGTTTTTAAAATCTGTTCACTGCAGAGAACTTTGCTGCAATGCCTTTTAGAAGTTTTAGTAATTTATTACAATGAAATGAATACCCCTAGCTGCATACAGGCGTTGATATAAGCCAACGGGGACCGTTCAACAACCGGAACTCGAACCCCGGATCTCCTGCTTACATAGAAGACGTTCTATACATCTGAGCAACCGAGGACACAGAGGATAGTGCTACTGCGGGGATTTATCTGAGACCTACATTCCCAACTTATTGTCCCGCACTATATTCATAGTGCCCCTGCCCATTATACTGACTACTCGCGGCTTTATTTGCCGTTTAATTAAGAGTTTGGGCACTGTTTGTGCATCCGCTCAGAAGAAGATGGTCAAATGGCCGTGAGCCTTAAAGGTATCTGTTTTTCCGATAGAACAGATACCATCGTCATATATATTTTAGAAATCTATATGGTAATTGCCAGTTCAATCTTCTGGAATTGAATTACGTCAAAAATCGCAAAAACGCAACTACGTTTCCAAATCAGGATGTAACTTGCACAGTTGTTACGTAAGATCTATGAAATTGATTTCAGTTTTTAAACCTTCCTATCCTCATATATAGTCAGTGTGTAAAATTTGTGGTTTCAGCTTTGTTTCATGTGGATCATCATCACATTGTTAAATTGTTATTTCTCGTAGCACGATATCATCGTAATTTGTAATATGAAATACATTACACGTTTCTAGAATGAAATTTTCACTCTACAGCGGAGTGTGGCTTATATGAAACTTCCTGGCAGATTAAAACTGCGTGCCGGACCGAGGCGCGAACTCGGGCCCTTTGCCTTTCGGGACCTTTGCCTACCGACGTTTCTTTCTTTTTTTTTGCTATTTTTGCCACCAAAATGTTGCATGGCTGCAAAATTAACACAAAGTGTTTTTTGGTGTATTGAACAATGAAGGCTGTCTGCCATCGTAATATTTTGCTTTTTCATTGCCAGCTAAATCTTTAAATTCTTTCTACATGGTATTGTAATTTCGTTTCATAGCAACTCTGCGTTACCCGTCGCTTACGCGACTGCCTAATAGATATTGAGAATTCTCTTTCCTCTCTTCTTGTGGAGATATATCACTAGAGGGTCTCTTTTTGTGTGAACAGCCACTGAACCTGTGAACAGACTTCATATCACGAACGAAAAACGGATGGTAAACATCGCTGACACCACGATTCCGCTGAACTAAAGAGAGCTGTGCCGACCGAAAAATGCCGCACCGCAATACTAAATGAAATATATACTAAGACATGTCCGAAAGAACAGATACCATCGTGACCATGCAGATCGTTAGAATGAAATTACAATGAAATGAGCAGCTTTAGCTCCTTGCAGGCGTTGACATACGTCAACGGGGACAGATGAAAATGTGTGCCCCGACCGGGACTCGAACCCGGGATATCCTGCTTACATGGCAGACGCTCTATCCATCTATTTTTGGGTTCTTTTTTTGTTTTTCATTTTTTTGTCTTTTTTTTCAATGTCAGGCTTAGCACCTTTGCTGACATACATTTTGTTGTACTACCGCATAAATTGCGTCTACAATGTCCATATGTTGACAATTAGTGGCTCATTAGAAAATTAATTAATTAGGAAATGAAGAAAACTGAAAATACCCAAATGTAAGGCAGGAAGACATTGCGGATAGTACAGATACAAAAGAAACATGCTCCTGTAGCAATGAAATGAAATTCGTGTCGGGGGCGACACCTGCTCACGACCAGACGTTCGATAGAGCAAGAGCGCCATCTATCGACTCGTTCTCCACACGTTGGTGTAAGACTGGGTCGTCTTCTCGAAATTAACTAAGGGTCCGTAAGTGTGATCAAAAAAATGGCTCTGAGCACTATGGGACTCAACTGCTGTGGTCATTAGTCCCCTAGAACTTAGAACTACTTAAACCTAACTAACCTAAGGACATCACACTCATCCATGCCCGAGGCAGGATTCGAACCTGCGACCGTAGCAGTCGCACTGTTCCGGACTGCGCGCCTAGAACCGCGAGACCACCGAGGCCGGCTCGTAAGTGTGATCGATGTCTATCTCGGCTTCTTCGTCTATCTCATCTCCCAACCGTCACACCCCATCTGGCCGGCGGGTTGGTAAATGTAAGTCGCAAGTAATTAGCGAAGTCTTGCCCATATCTCTTATGCTATTGCAACTTCGTGTGTCCATCCAGGAGAAAATGCCAAAAATCAATTTTGTCCTTTTCCGATTCGTTATACACGTAGCCCACCACCATTCCCCGTACCCATGTCACTGCATTGGTTTTTTGGATCGGAAAATAAGATTCTTGGGGGAAAAAAAGTGTGTCTGACGAAATTGTGTGAGGGGCGGAGCGTAACAGGAACGCCAATATATGTTGTGCCAAGTGCCACACCGGAGCCGCCCCACTACATGCTAAACGATGTTCATCAGTGTCCACTGTTGCGCAGCCTAAACATAGTGGAGTGTCTGCCAAATGAATCGCGTGCCGCCGTTGATTCGTTGCGAACTTCCTATTTACCACCACATACCATGTTGAGCGTACCGACGTTGGGAGGTAAACGTTCCGTATAACGCGCCATATCTGTCTCCAGTTCTTGTCTGGGTACTTCTTTTCCAGGGTATTCCTGGGGCACCGGCGCAGTAAGAGTTGGTATACATCCCGCGTCGTCGGTAGTCGTGTTGTTGGGAAGGAACCTCTGACATAGTTAAGCTCCAAAAAAAAAAAAAAGACTTGAAATGTGACAGCTTCGGTGAGGTATGTCCCACATTGACTGGGGGCAGCATTGAAGTGGGCGCTAGTCCATCGGCCAACGCACCGGAGATATTGCGAAATTGACCGCGCCACTGTCGGAAAATCGTACTGACGAATAACGCCCGTGCCTTTTCATAGACGTTCACTAGACCAAGTCCACCCTCTCCAGGTGGTAGCGTAAGCGGTGTCTATTGGATCTTAAACAGGTGTCCCACACTCACGTAGTTTCCGAAAGTTGCTTATATCCGTGATGCCATTGTGCGCGTTAAAGGCAGGACATGCGCTACGTGAGTGAGTCTCGGTGCTAGGTATACGTTAACATGGGTCATTCTCGGAATCATATCTAACGCTCATAATTTCTGTAACAGCACCATTGTCCGCATCAGCTTCAATATGCGTCGGTAGTTATCCGCTGCTGTCCGCTACACATCCGTGTGGAACGTAACTCCTAGACATTTCATGGTCTTAACTAACATGAGCGGGCCTTCCTCCCCCGGTTGTATTCTTCGACCGACATTCATGCAGCATGACTTCTGTAGGTTAAGCACGCTTCCTGCCGCCATCCCGTATCGCTGTATCCATGCCAACGCCGTACGTACTTCGCCGCCTGTCCTTGCCACCATAATCACATCGTCAGCATAAGAGCGGCAATGAAAGGCCAGTTGTGGCAACGGCACTCCCTCCAACCGCCTTCGTAGACCATATAGACAGGGTTCCAAAGCCATTGCATACAAAAAATATCGAAAGGGGGCAACTTCGACGAACTGACCTTGAAATATCAATGTAGTCAGTGCCCCGTCCATTCACCGAGACCTTTGATCGCAAGCCGTGTAAAAGTCGCATGATCACTAGAATGAAGGCCTGTGGGATTGCTAATCTGCCCATCACCGCATGCAGAAAGGTGTGATCCACTCTGTCGAACGCATGATCGAAGTCAATAGCGACGAGTGCTCCACGCATTCGGCATGCCGCTGCTAATGCGATGATATCTCGGTAGTCACCGAGCGCCGTATGTACGTTACTCTTACCGCCGAGGAAAGTTTGATCTATGAGGAGTCTATCAGAAATTGAAGACCGTAGGCGAGCCCCAAGGATGCGCGCGAAAATCTTATAGTCGCAGTTTAAGAGAGTGAGTGGTCTATAATCTCCTGGCCTCGTGCCACCACGTGGTTTGGGTATTGGGATGATGATACCCTCCGTGAATTCGGCAGGTATCTCAGTCTGTGGTAACAGGAATTCGTTGTACATCTGAATCCAGGTCCGTCCCATGAGGTATGCAAAGGCGCGGTAAAATTCAATTGGGAAGCCGTCCTGTCCTGGGGACTTGTTCGGAGCCCCCTTCGCAATTGCATCTGTCAGCTCGTCCTCTGTTATCGCTGTGATGAAAGTCTCTGCATCCAGTGGTGGTCCTCTATCCGGCATTTCCGAGATGACATCATGTAGTGTCTCATGGTTCACTTGTACAGGTCCATATAACTGGCGGAAATAGTCAGTAAACACATGAGCAATATCACGCTGGTGCACAACTTGCTGGCCAGTTTCAGAGATTATTTCTCTGATCAATGTCCTGCGTCGTCGTTGGCGTTCACGTACTACGTGGTGCATGGAGGGGGTTTCGGCAGTAACTGTGTTCGCCAATCTCGCCCGGGCCATTATACCTTCCATTCTTTGTCTCGTCTGCTGTAATAACTTGGCTTTTATCCTAAGCATGGCCGTGTGCCTTTCTGGCGATGGTTGTTGGGTCATCAGCTCCCTCAGGGCCGTAAAATAAAAATCAGCCGTCGTGCGGTTCCACTGCGATTTGTCCTGCCCGTATCGTATCAACGTTCTCCGTAACGTTGGTTCTGCGCATTTGATCCACCACTGGAGAACCGAGGTGTATGCTCGTTGGCGGCGAACGCAGGCCTCCCAGGCCGCCACTATCGACCGGCGACATGCAGTGTCACGTAAAAGTGCACGATTCATTTTCCAGGGACCCTTACTCCGCCATATCTTCTGACGCGTTAGTGAAATCGTACAGACGTACGCCATATGATCCGCAAAAGCCGCCGGCCAGATTTCGAGGTCCAGTATCGCCGTCCGTAGAGCTCGTGTCACATACACTCTATCAAGTCTACTCGCCGAGTGTCCCGTTACAAACGTGTAACCCGGTCTGTCGCCATGCTGCAGTTCCCTGGTATCCAGAAGCGCCATTTCGGTAATCAACGCACGCAGTTCCATTCATGGCACGTAATGAGGTACTTGGTCCTTTTTGTCGACGACACCATTAAAGTCGCCGCACACTATATAGTTATCACAGTGTCCAGCGAACAACGGTGCTATCTCTTCGGTGAAAAAGGTCGCCCTTTCTCTTCGTTTTGTGGAGCCGGATGGCGCGTATAAATTGATGAAACGAACGCCGTCTACAGTGATCGTTATGTCACGTGCCGAAGGGAGAGTCCTATTCCTTCCCTGGTGAGAATCGTCACACCGCATCCACTTTCATCGTGCACTGAATAATGTGCCTCGTAGCCGTAGAACTCTGGCGGCGATGTGAAACGCACTTCTTGTAGGAGTACAATATCCACGTCCGCAGCGTGCAAGATATCTTTCAGCAATTGAATTTTAAGCAATTGAATTTTTATGTTTATCGTGGCAATGCGGTACGCCTGGCGTGTGTTCATCAGTTGTAGGGCGTCTATCTGCACCCCCGGCGCTGCTCACCACACTAAGTTGTTCAACATTTCCCGACCCCTCCCGGCGTCTGGCCAGGACTATCCTCAATCGTCGCGTTCGTATTTTCATTCTGTTCCTGTTAATCCATTTCTTGCGCCCAGTCCCCCAGCATATTTCCGGTACTCGTCGAAGGATGGGAGGCAACGTTGTCACCGCTCTGATGTTGGACAATTGTCATCTCCACTTCTGCCTTCCGGCCACCAGAAGGAGAATTCAAGTTATCGTCACTGTGTAATTCCTGCACCGTCATCTCGGTATCTGTTGAATCCACTGGTCTCAGGTCGATACTGTCGTTGTCGTCCACTGTCCCCTCGGGTCTGTGGCTATCGTCAGCAGAACTCAGTCGACGCTTCTTTCTTCTCTTCGGCGAACGCTGTTTCCGTTGCCTTGCTTCCGCATCGGCTGTTTGGGTTGCATATCCTCCGTCTTGGTCCTGGCCTATCACGCTCTCGGTGGAAGCACTGGCAGCCACCACGGATGAGCCTGGAGCGGCCGTCAGCTGCATCTCTTGTATGGTGTCCTGTGTCTGCTGTGGTGGAACCGGTGGTCGGAGTTCCAGTCCGTTGGTATCCATGTCTCTATAGGGGGCAGCTGCTGGTGCCCATCGGAAATCTCCTTCACGTCACCTCTCAGGGCTTCCACAAAGGTCAACGGTAAGACGGTCATCTGTTGTGGTGCCTAAGAGTCATCCCGTGGGGTTTGTACTAAACGTCGCTGGAGGCATTCCGAGCTGACGTGACCTTCTTTCCTGCACTCCGAGCAAGTGCGAGGTTGCCCATCACAGATTATAATCGCTCGACGACCTCCTATGTACAAATAAGAGGCGACGTGCTTTCGCAGTTCTATCCGTATTTGTCTCACCCCATTTAAAACGGGGTACGTGGTAAAACTCGTCCATTTTTCGGCCACATGGGATAGAACTGTACCGAACGGTCGAAAGACGTCGGTAACAAGTTCAGCCGGGATCTCAAATGGAAGATCGAAGACTCGTATAGTGCGGATCCCCATTCCCGCGTGATCGACCGTAACCGCACCAACATTCCCGTCGGCATGACAGAAACGATACCCGTTCGGTGATCGTTGTAGAAGCCTTTCGCAAGCAGCCTCGTCAACAAGCTTGACATAGACGACTCTTGCAACGATCGATAAATTGATTCCCACGATTTCCTGTGGATCGATTAGTACCTCTTCTCTTAAGAAACGTTCGATTTCGTGTGCTTTTGGTCGTGTATAGTCGTTCGCAAAACTGAACTTGAAGGTCGATTTTCTGTACGAGTGTGCCATCATTCTAGACTCACAACACCGCACACACGAAGCTGCTCCGGCGTAAACAAACAGGCGCGCGCACCACAGCGCGGCCGGCAGGCAACACGGTCCGCCCTGTGTCACTGCCGAAGGCAAACTGCCGACTGAGCTAACCAAGCACGACTCACGCCCCGTCCTCACAGCTTTACTTGTGTTATTTATCCTGTGAAAGTTGAAACAAGGTTTTTGCGTATTGGTTCTGAAGTTCGAATTTCCGTGTAATAAATTATTCTATGCAAAATGTGTAGTGTAATTTTGGCCCAGTACTTTGCCACTTCCTCCCCGCTCCTACCACTACAATGGTAGAAGAGCGTTGCGAGGAGTTGGAGGATCCTGATTCCGTTTTGTGGTGGGATTAGGGTAAACGGTGTTCTGTTGGTGAATGAGCTTATTGTATCTATTTTCTTAGACTTCAGGTTCCTCCCGGGTGAAATATGGAAGCTAGACATTTGCTGGTTATGTCTTATTTGAACAAGGTACAATTGGAG
This sequence comes from Schistocerca gregaria, assembly GCF_023897955.1. Classification (NCBI taxonomy): domain Eukaryota; kingdom Metazoa; phylum Arthropoda; class Insecta; order Orthoptera; family Acrididae; genus Schistocerca; species Schistocerca gregaria. The sequence continues at coordinate 280,364,206 of NC_064931.1, forward strand.
TACAAACTGGCCATTCACGGAGAAAAATTTGATGGTAATGTGGTGGAACTGGCCCAGCGTCTGCGCTGAGTGTTAGGGCGCAACCTTCTTATCAACAGTAAGTCTGGTGGCTTTATGAGTGAGGCCTCTTCTTGTTCTCGTCGCCTCCTTGACAGCGTACAGGCTAATTACAGTTGCTGCAGGGGAGTGGTCCTAACCGTGTCCAACTATTTCGAAATCAGGCACAAATAAATCATTTGGTCAACCACATTCAGTATCTTGATGCTAAACAGAAAGAGGTTATTCATAAACTAAGGGATAAAGTAATGAAGTTGCAACTGGAAAGTAGCTTATTGAATTGGCAGGTTATCGAAAGCGGGGAAGGTGCTCATGTTTCTGGCCAGATGATTGAAATGTTGAATAAGCCTAGTAGTGTTGGTAATAGTATAGAGAGTGGGGGAGGTACAATAAGTTATCAAATCCTTTTTCCTCTCCCTTAGAAGGCATTTCTCGTCTTTCAGTAGTAGTGGGTATCATGCAGGCGGATGTTTTCACGTTATGCGGTGGTGTTACTCGGCGGCTGTATCTGGGTGCCGGCTTCACAGTATCTCTGATAGCTAGGTTCATCATCGTTTAGTGTCCGTCATGTCACTTATCAGATTCACCCTACACTGTGAATCCGATATATGGCCTATCGGACATTGAGCTACAGGAAAATGCGAACACATAGTTTCAATTCTTCGGCGTTTGAAGTCTTTGTGTCTAAGTCCCACAGATCTGCTCGTTATTTATGATGTTGTGTCTCTTTTTACTAGAGTTCCTCTTGAAGATTCTTTGCAGTTAATTGATGAAACGTTGGACGAAGAAAAACTAAACTTTGTTGCCATGTGCTGACGTCGACGTATTCTTCTTATTTAATGACAAATACTTTGAACAAACGGACGGAGTGGCTATGGGGAGCCCATTATCACCCATAGTCGCCAATTCGTTTATGGAAGATTTTGAATACACGACACTCAAGAAGGCGTTCTTAAAACCAACTTGTTTTGGAGATACGTCGAAGACACGTTTATGATATGACCACATGGAAGGATGCTATAGATCGTTTCCTAGATCATTTTAATTGTTTGCTCCCAATATCTAGTGCATGATGAAAGTTGAAAAGGATTGAAATCTTCCATTTTTAGATTCTTGGTCTACGGGAGAGTTGATGGGACATTTGGACGCAGTGTTTATCGTAAGCGCACGCATACGGACCAATATCTTCATGCATCAAGTTGTCATCCATGGTACCAACGCAAAGGGGTCCATCGTACATTGGTAAGAAGAAATTATGTCATCTCAAATGCAGATAACTTGACACAAGAACTGGATCATATAAAAGCATAATTCAAGCAGAATGGCTTTACCGACAATCAGATCAGTCGTAATCTGTAGACTGGACCTTCGCGGGAACTAACAGAAGATAAAAACAAATCGATGGAGTACCTACCTTTCGCGGGAAGCATATCTTCAAAAATAGGAAGAATTTTAAAATGAATTGATATTAAAACTGAATTCTGTCAGCCAGCTAAGACTAGAGTGCTGCTGGGGTCAGTAAAGGACGATTTGGGTCTGAGGAAGCCCAGTGTTTACAAAATTCCCTGCCATCGTGTGGAAGCCTATATTGGACAAACGATTCACACTGTCCAGAATCGATGCGTGGAGCATCATCACCGACGCGTTTATTTCAGCCAGAAAAATCCGACGGCGAAACATTGGCTTACTGAAGGACATAAAACATCGGATGATGAGATGCAAGTGGTTGTCCCTGCGTCGCGATATTGAGATTGTATATTAAAAGAAGCTATTTAAATCCGGCTGTCTGCCAGTATTATAAACAGAGATAGGGGACATCCTTTAAGTAAGAGCTTCAACCCTGTTTTGTTTGACGTTAAAAAAACAACGTTCTTTGTTCCTGTCAGCAAATTGTGCCAACAGTGCCTGATATCGATTTATCGCTTCCGCGAGTTTTCGCCACCGGTGTGCTGGCGTGCTCAGCGCTAGAGGGCAGTTATGTTCGCGCACGCGCGGTGGACCTACAGGCGGTGTATAAAGGAGCCGCCGCTGCGTGTTTGATTCATCTCGGGGTTGGATCCCCTCACTTCGAAGTCGACAAATTACAGAGCCTGGGCTACCCTCTGGGTGCAATCTACGGTTTAGATGCGCCTCTTGCTGTTGCTGTTGCTGCTGCTGCCTATTTCGTCTGCCTGCCTGCCGGCCACTGCCGTCCGTCCGCCACCGCCGCCGCCCGGGGCTCGCTGCCGCCTGCCGCTGTTGTCCGTCTTTCTGCCTGCCTGCCAGTCATTGTCGTCCGTCCGCCGCCCGGTGCTCCCCGCTTCCTGTTGCCTGCCGCCGCCGCCTGCTCACCACCTCCTGGTGTTCGCCGCCTCCGCCGCCGCCGCTGCCCGGTCGCCACCGTAGCCCTCGCCCGTTGCTCCTCGCCGCCGCAGCCGACGCCGCCGACGACGACGGCCCCCGTTTTAGCTCCTTTCGCACTTCGGCGACTCCTGTCGCCAGTGGATGCCGCCTTCAATCATGGGCACCCCACTACCATCATCTACATCTCCTCTTCACCTGTCCCCACTGTAACCTCGAGGAGTGCTTCCTCTGCGCTTAAACCTGTCTCATCCACCTCCCCTGCACACAGTCTCCTCCACTTCTATCTCCTCCTCATCCCTCTGTCCCCAAGCGCCCAAGTGGCGAACCTCCACCCCCTCCTCCTAAAACCCACCACCTGCACCATTTCCCTCTGATCCCACCACGGATGCTACCCCACTGCGTCCTCAGCCCCACCCTGTATACCTTCATCCTTGCCAACCCCGATCCGAAATTCCCAGACACCTGCACCCTCACCCTTGAAATCCAGAAATACATCCTCAGTACACCCATTACCCAACATCCCTCACAGAGACTCTGTCCTCATCAATTCCTCCTCTCCCTCTTTCCATACTGATCTCCTCTGGTGCCTTCCCTGCATCACCTTTGGAAACAATGCATCCCTCACCCCTTTCCTTATTTCCTCCTCTCCTCTTCAGTCCCAACCTTCTCGTCGACCACCACCCTCACCACCACGATCACAAAACTCAGCCCTGTGGTCATAGAGGTGGAGGTGTTAGGGGAACTGAATGTCCAAACTTGTCCTGGAAATTTTCAACTCCTCTGGCCCTACCTTTCTCGTGTGTATCTTTACTGAGTCCACCTCCTCCATCGATCACCTCCTCACACAGGGAGCCCTGATTTTCAACCGCTGCCACCTCGTTGATCTGTCCTGAATCCTACCACTGCCAGTGCTGTCTTCTGTACACCTTACCCAAAACTACAAGAACCCCCTCCCCCACCTGCCCCATTGTAAGGCCTCCCACTTCCTTAAACAGTGACTTAAGCTCGCCTCTCCCCCTCCTTGCAACACCTGCAATGAACCCCCACCCCACCTACTCCTCCAAATGAAAAGAAAAACCCCTCCCACCAACCTTGAGCTCACTGCCCCCATTCGTCCTATCGACCCACCCATCCATCCCAACAATTCACTCTGCCCTCCCCCTACAGCAGAAGACATCATCCTGTTCCTAACTGTCGTCCTGCAGAACATCCACCCCTTCCAGCGCCCCCATAACCTCCAGCGAATTTCCCTCGCCACCAGCTCTATTTTCCATTTAAATACCTATTCCTCCTACTCCCACAACAAGGCCCACTTTACCTTCACCCACCTAGACACCCTCTGTTAAGCCCCTCTCTCTTCGGCACAGTTCCATCCCTCCTCCCACCTCCTGGTGTGTCACCAATATCGTCTCCTTTACCTCCCTGCCAACCAATAACTTTTCATGCATACCTTATCCCAGCAGCAGATTGACTCCTTCATCCTTAATGAAACCTACCTGCAACACCACCATGTTGCCCACACCTCTCCCTATCTCCTTCACTGCACCAAGAATCCTCTTCCCCTTGCCCGAGGTGGGATCACTATTGATCACCTCAAGCATCTCCTTGTTGAGCCACAACCCCTCCTCAGTGACTCAACTGAACACTTTCTCCTCAGCATCTTTTTCCCTCCCTCACCATCACCTGTGTCACTATCTATATCCATCCCACGGCTCCTCTCCCCTACGACTTCATTTCCCATACCATGATGATCTCCCCTTCCCTGAGAACCTCAGTAAGGCTAACCATTTTGCTTCCCACCTCTCTGCGGTCTTCTCTGTTCCTGACGATCCCCATTTTGATTACTCCGTCTTCCTCGCCATCTTTAACTGCACTGATACCTCTGTCCCACGACTCGCCTCTAGCCCCCCATCCTTCCTGGTTGTCCTTGCTGCAATGTCCTTCTCTCCACTGGCTTTTACCCCAACCTGTGGTACCCTCTTAAATCACCTTGACCAGTTCACCACTTGGTGCAACCAGTGGTTCCTTTGTATCAACCCCTCCAAGACCCAGGCGACCATCGTAGTCTGCACCACCCACTTCTTCCACCTCCATGATTTCTACCTAACCATTTATGGCTGTCCTGTCCACCTCACTAGTACCCTCAAATACCTTGGCCTCACTGTCGACCGCCACTTCACCTGGACTCCCCATCTCCTTACAGTCCAACCACAAAGCCCACAACAGACTCCACCTCATGAAACTCCTGTCCAGCCGCACATGGGAATTGCATCCTTCCACCATCTATCACACCTACAAATCCTTGATCTGCCCCATCCTTTCCTATGCCAGTGTCACTTGTATTTCCTCCCGTCTCAGATTCTATAACGTCCTCCAAATCCTCGAGCGCCATGCACTCTGCCTCACCTTCCGTGTCCATCTTCCATCTCCCACGCACATCCTCTATGACCTCATCCCCTTCCCCCACCTTCTCCTTTTCAATGAATACATACACACCCTGTATATTGCCCACCGACTCGATCCTCCCCATCCCCTGGTGTCCACCTTCCTCTCCACCCCCAGCCTGTTGCTGTGCCTTTACCGTTGTGCCCCGCCCTCTGTCTATCTCCACACCCTCCACCCCCTTTCCCAATGCAACTTCCAGCACCTAACTCTCCCAGATGATGAACTTCGCCCTGACATCTACCCCTCCTATCAACTCAAACTCCACCTTCCTCCTGGTCTCTCCTAGGGGGCTTCCTCACCTTCCCCCCTTCTCCTGAGTGGCTTTCCCCCTCCTACACCCCCTCCCTCTCCTGTGCTCCCCTTCAGTGTTTCTGCTCTCCCTCATGCCTTGTGTTCCATCTTCATCTCCCACCCTACCCATCTCCTGTCACTTGGTGTTCCTCCTACCCCCTTTTCTTTTCCTCCTCCTCCCACCCACCCTCCCCCCAGCCCCCCACCGCACCTTCCTCTCCTCGTTTTCCCTCCTCTCCAGCCTCCAGTCCCTCTGCAGGTCCCTACCTGCGGTTTTTTCTTCTTCATTATTGCTCTGTCGTTTCCAGTGGTTTTTTTAAGTGTCGTGCTGTGTATGATTTTTATCGTGTGGCAGACTTTTAACCTGTGTTTGCCTCCAGTGTTTTTTTAAGAGCACTTTGATTGCCAGCTGTGTTCTTTTAACTTTATGTCGACTTTTTAGCTGTCCCCCAGTGCATGTCACCATCTTAGTGTATATTTTAACTCCCATCATCTCCACTTACTGTGTTTTCTAGGTCCCCCTTCTTATCACCCCCTCTTTATGTAATCACCTTTCTGTATTTTTGTAAAGCCAACTGGCTGAAGAGCGGTGGACTGTGCCGCTGCCGGCCCTCCAATGCTCATAAGGGCAGGGGAATGAAATTACAATAAATAAATAAAAGAAAAAGTGTTCGACTGCAAATCGGCGAGTTAGTGCGATGGCTTACTTACCTGAAAATGATGGCCAGGTAGACCTCCAATATAATGCGTCAAGATGAAATTATCTTCTGGCTGGAGTCCCGATATGAGTATCATCAATTACTATGCCAGGAATGTTTACAGAGCCACACCTTCACACATTAATCCCAAATTGTGGAAGTGAACTATCATCTTAGAACCATAACCTCTGTCAAACATGAAGTGTAAAATCTCCAAATTCGTCAAGCAGATAGTTTGAGAGGAATGCATATACCTTCAAATGGTTCAAATGGCTCTGAGCACTATGGGACTTAACATCTATGGTCATCAGTCCCCTAGAACTTAGAACTACTTAAACCTAACTAACCTAAGGACAGCACACAACACCCAGCCATCACGAGGCAGAGAAAATCCCTGACCCCACTGGGAATCAAACCCGGGAACCCGGGCGTGGGAAGCGAGAACGCTACCGCACGACCACGAGATGCGGGCGCGTATACCTTTATACGGTCGACAGGTCAGGCAACAAGTAGTGATCCAAACTCCTGTCTCCCAGTATTCTGGACCAGATGTTGATTCCAAAACGAACCTGATATCCACCATCGCGGGTGACTTGCCGGTTAACGTACCAACATTGGTGCACATTGTGCATATTGAAGACACCCTCACGAGTGAACGCTGCTTCATCTTACCATAATACGGTGCTCATGAAGCCGTCGTTGACTTCCTGTTGTTGTTGTAACCATTCACCAACTGCATCCGCAGACGGCGGTCAGCCAGATGCAGGTGCTGCGTTAAAGAAGAGTGATAGGGGTAGAGCTCATGCTAGTGTAGCACGTCTACGACAGTGCATTGCGGAATATGCAGCTGCCTTGCTACGTTAAGTCGCTGGGGTTCTTGGTGTATGACCTCCAGAAGAGCTTTCTCGGTAGCTCGAGTACGGCGAGTCCGTGGACGATCTGTCACGCGATGATGGAAGGAGAGAACTTGGTTCCGAAGATGAAGCTCCAGAGGACGAAACACATTTTTGTCTGGATGTCGTCGTCCAGGTTACCTTTTAGCATATTCACGAGTGGCGACAACAGCCTGGTTTTCAGATGCACCAAGGACCTCAAGCATACTCACATATTCATCATCTCCGAATTTCATACATCTGCCAAATTGTTTAGAATAACACAAGAGGAAAGGACGATGCATGTACTTATGTACATGGAGTCTGTGTCGTACTCGTTGCTCCACTATCAATTAGTCCCTGTCTGGTGAACTATGCATACGGTATAAACGCGTCTTTAGTACAAGCAGAGTGTTGCACCTAACGCGCTTCACCTCTAGTACAGCTTTTGTTCTGCATAATTCATCCCGACAATGCTAAATGTGAAACGTTCGTTCATGAATTACACCGTTTCCCTAACTGTATTGGAAGTGATGCTTCCACATTTCTATCGATTATAATATTAACAGTAATGCATGTAAATACTTAATAAACATCATATGCTTATCAGACTCAATATTTAAAGGCATAATTAGTGGTTTCACGGTGATAATAACACAAATAGCAACTGAGTTTGGAGATTATTAGCAAAGCGTATTTAATCTTACTGGTGACGCAAGGCCCTAACGAAATGCAATGAACCTGAAGGAGGCAAGAGTTTTAGGTGATACTAATCAGTGGGACCACTTGGGGGGGGGGGGGGGGGGGAGGGAGGATGCACAGGTAACAGATTTGGACTGCAGTAGATGAAGTGGTGCGAAACAATTCCCGTCCCACGACGTGCAAAATGCTTCTTTAAAAGCTGACCAATCAAAATGATTGTACTACCATTTCTGTGTTCTTAGTACTTAAGCACAAATGTTTTGTAGAAGACCCTGTGTAATCACTGTATGACAATTAAGATGCCAGATACCGCACAACGCAGACTACATTTAGCAAATAAAAATAAATGTGCCTCAACCCAGAATCGAACCCTCGACCTCCTGCGTGCTAACCCAAAACGCTACCCACTGCACAAACTGTACTAAATCTTAAGCGAGGTGGTTACCATACAAGAGATTACAGTATTGCCAACTCCCAGTCTTTAACGTCCATTTAATACCGGAAATATGAGCAGGACGAAGTTTTCTGAGAGACATTTTTGTATTGCTAGTATGAGGAACCTCGCTACGAAGTCCAATGGTGGTATTTTTCTTCGCTCTGTATATAGAGAAATAGCTAAAACCCCTAGAGAATCTGCCACTCTATCGCAGATACATACATAGCGAGTATGGGATTTTCGAGGTAGCTGTGGATTTGGTACCTTTTCCTCATATGTAGTACTTTTTTATTTTACTATGTTATACGTGATCTGGGAGATGGAGGTGGGATTTCATTTTTTTCTTTTGACTCATGAATTAAGTAAGGTACGTGCAGTGTTATAAGACAAGAGTGTGTAAATTGTGATAACAATAGGACGTAACTTAATGCATTTGCCATCACAGTGAAATTTACAAGTTTCCTGAAGATGAGAACAAGAGATTGTAAAGCTATATTTTCTGTCAAGTAGGCATATTGCGCAGACAGTAGTAAGTATCACCAAGGTACGGAGGCTTATGGCAGGTCAGAGCTCCAACTGATTTGGTAACACGGTGCCAGTTGTACTCCGGAGGCTATGATGTTGTTTCAGAGTTACTTACAAGTTTTAAGTTCTAATGGTTCTAATGGCTCTGAGCACTATGGGACTCAACATCTTAGGTCATAAGTCCCCTAGAACTTAGAACTACTTAAACCTAACTAACCTAAGGACATCACACACACCCATGCCCGAGGCAGGATTCGAACCTGTGATCGTAGCAGCCCCGCGGTTCCGGACTGCAGCGTCAGAACAGCACGGCCACCGCGGCCGGCGCCAAGTTTTAAGTATAGTGCTTCGTAAGTACCTTTTTTTAAGTGTCCTTTATATTTAAAAGGTAAATCAAGTGATAGTTTACGTTTCATTGTACAATAATACTACTATTATATTATTTATGTTATGTGAAGGTGTAAAGATGTCGATAAGAATGAGAACGTATAAACGGATAAGAGGCAAAGCATTGTATAATTTTGACGATTCTGAAGGGTATGGAGGGTATCGGTATTTAGTTTCTGCTGTACTATTAGAAGGAAGGACATTGATAACATTGATGTGTACTGGGCTATACAGACGGCTCCTGTAACTGATGCTTAATTTAAAGAATCATTTATGCATGGTGGATGATTTGAGTGCTTCAGACAGCACGGTTAGGCACGCTAGATTTTGCTTCTTCGACTCATGAGGTGTCTGTCGTACGGTGCGTGAGTAGAGCGTGATTCAGTAACAACGGAATGAAGTAACACAGCATACAGAAAGTTCAAAGGGGAATTTCGTTGTAGAGCAAACACTTGTAAAGCAAAGTTAGGACTGTAGCTTTAGTGATATTTGATGTTCACTATGGATAGATGACAATACGGTCACGCGAAGTTGACCTAACGATTTGGCTTTCAACTGTGAAGTGGCTATGAATTACACAATCACATTTTTTCTCTCTTTTAGAAATCATGTCTATTATAAATTGGCTGCACGGTGTTTTCCCGAACCTGAATGAATCTCTCTTGTATTATAGAACAATAAGTACCTAATGTAGCGCAGACTGAATTTTGTATAGTGATGCAATCGTGAAGTAGTGTGTCATGATTCTTGTTTATATACCAGTAGTAATTATAAAACAGTTCTCATTGTTTCTTTGTACTTAAGTAATGGAAAGATGACGATGAGTTATGTGTTCTATATGTCACTCAGATCGCTTGAAAACTTGTTCTGAGGATCTGAGTAAATTCTTGTTAAAATGCCATTCGGCAACGCTTTATCTCGCAGTCGAACTAGGTTGTGTGGCGGATTGTACCTGTAAACGTAAGGCTGACAAATACAGGGTGGTCCAAAAGTCCGGAAACACCCTGATAAAATCCAAATGGAGTAGCAAACAAGGAAACAGAGTCCCTACGCACGAGGAACGGGAAGGGGGAAACTTTATAGGCTATGCCATCAACATGGCGGCCATCTTGAAAGCCGCCGTCTTGGATACAACCCCAAAATTTTAAATGGGAATGTGGTCATGTGACATATCAAAAATATAGGGAATTTCACCAGAAAAACAATGCCGTTGTTATTTTAAACATAGCTTTATTCATTCTCGGGCTGTAGCCAATTACTTGCGGCAGCAGTGGGACGCTCGGCAGCATGAGTATTACGTACTGAGAAGTCATAAAACGGAGTCTGAAACGGTGCAAAGCCTGATATGTTACATGTGTTTAACTGTTAGATATCATTTACTCATGCTATAGTTTTAATCATTGTTTCCTTATTTACAGGTTACAAAATGTCCTTAACACATGAAGAACGCATTGAAATCATCTTGATATTAGGAGAAAGAAGCACACGGGTCATTGCTGAAGATTTCAACAGTCGTCACCCAACCAGACAGACCATTACTAAAAGCGCAGTTGCCAAGCTTTTAGCCAAATTCCGAGCAACAGGTTCTGTCGCAGATAAACCTAAGGCTGGAAAACCAAAATCCGCCACCAATGAAGCAACAACAGTGAGCAAGAGTCCGCAACGGAGTACTCGTCACCTGTCACGAGAATTTGGGGTTAGCCGTACCTCCATACTGCGAATTTTATCGCAGCACAAATGGCAACCGTTCAAAATTCAGCTGCTCCAACACCTGAACGAGGATGACCCAGACCGTCGGGTACAGTTCGCAGAATGGTTGACACAGCAGCTGCAGGTAAACCCCCGTTTCTTCTAGCAGGTGCTGTTCAGTGATGAAGCCAATTTCTTTATCAATGGTGAAGTGAACAAGCAGAATCACAGATACTGGTCCAACACAAATTGATGCTTTCAAAACGGTCGACTCACAAAAAGTGATGATCTGGTGTGGTGTGTGGGGCACCAAAGTCGTTGGATCTTTTTTTTTTAATTGATGGTACGTTAACAGCCAATGGTTATCTGAGGTTATTGGATGAATAAGTGTTTCCCTCATTGTAAACGGAGGACGGGACATTTCCGGAATTCTTCCAGCATGATGGAGCCCCACCACATTATGGGCACAATGTGCGAGCATACCTGGATGTGCAGTTCCCTTAAAAGTGGATTGGTCTTAGGGGTGCTGTGGGGTGGCCACCAAATTCACCAGATTTGACTCCTTTGGATTTTTATCTTTGGGGTCATGTCAAAGCACTGGTTTATTCTGTGAAAATACGGGATTTGCATCATCTAAAGCAGCGCATTGTTGATGCGTGTGGTCAAATTCAGCCAGATGTGTTGGTCAAAGTTCATCAGGACTGGATTTGGAGGATAGCATTAACAATCCAACAGAATGGACAACGTATCGAGCCATTCCTATGACTGTTGGTGGTCTCTCGGGATTGTGTAACAACGGCGTAATGTCTCTTTGGCACATAACACACTTACTGCCGAGCGTCTCACCGCTGACACATGTAACTGGCTATAAACCCGAGAATGAATAAAGCTATGTTTAAAATAACAACGGCATTGTTTTTCTGGTGAAATTCTCTATCTGTTTGATATGTCACATGACCACATTCCCATTTAAAATTTTGGAGTTGAATCCAAGATGGCGGCTTTCAAGATGGCCGCCATGTTAATGGCATAGCCTATACAGTTTCCCCCTTCCCGTTCCTCGTGTGTAGAGACTCTGTTTCCTTGTTTGCTACTCTATTTGAATTTTATGAGGGTGTTTCCGGACTTTTGGACCACCCTGTAGATTCGGACTAACAATGTGAGGGTGTACATGAAGTCGGGGAACACTTTCAATTATTTATTGCTCAAGAACCAAACATTATATAGATATCATGCATTCATTTTGAAGAAAAACTGTGAAAGTTTTCTTTTCCATGTATGTCGCCACCGCGTAGTTTGGTAATTTGCCGATAGTCTTCGTTATTCGCAAATATGGCGAGTTCAGGTGCAGAGCGAGCTTTCTGTGTGTTGGAGTTCGACAAAAACAAGTGTCTACAGATGTTCAATGGATGTTTAGAACCAAGTACGGTAAGAAGCCAACAACAAGGAAGGTCATTTACCACTGGCACAACAAATTCGTTACGATGCGTTGCTTGTTTCCAGCAAAGAGAAGCGGACGTCCCAGTGTGAGTGAAGTGAATGTGGAGCGCGTACGAGAGACATTCATAAGGAGTCCAAAGAAATTGGCGCGTCATGCATGCATCCCATGAACTCTAAATGGCTACAATGACAGTGTGGAAAGTCCTGAGACAGAAGCTGTCTATGAACCCATTCAAATTGGATCTAGTGCAGAAGCTCAGTGACGACGACAAAGACGAGCGTTTTGAGTTTTGTTGACAACTGGAACAAGTGAATTAGGATGGGGATGGCATTGTTGATCGCTTAATTTATAGCGACGAAGCCACTTTTCACACTAATGGGAAAGTGAACAAGCATAATTGTCGAATCTGGGGTAAAAAGCATCCACACGAATGCACTGAATTTGAGCGTGATTTCCCATAGGTAAATGTTTTTCGTGCCTTATCACGTCGAAAACTCTACAGAACATTCTTCTTCGCCGAGAGCATGTCATACGATATTCCTACTTGGACATGATGCAGCAATGGTTGATGCCTCAAATACAATCGAACTCTCTGTTCATCTTTCAGCAGGATGGGGCTCCACCCCATTTTCATCGTGAAGTTCGTGGGTACCTGAACACGGAACTGCCGCATCGATGGAACGGCCGTGTTTTATGATATGGCCTCCCCTGTAACCAGGTCTCACTCTTTGTGTATTTTTTTCTGTGGTGACACATTAAAGATCTGGTGTATGTATCGCCTCTACCACGTAATGTAGAAGAGCTCTGGAAGAGAATACGAGAAGCAACTGCCACATTCGACGATGCCATGCTGGGACGGGTATGCCAAGAATTCGATTACCGTACTGACATCTGCTGGGTCACTCATGATTCGCATATTGAATGTTTGTAAAAAAACTTTCAGAGTTTCTCTTCAAAATTCAATATGTATGACATCTGTACAATGTTCAGTTCTTGTGCAACAAATAATTGAAAGTATCCCCGGACTTTATGTACACCCTGTATATCTGTTAGTACGTGCGCTCCACGATTTGACGTGTTGACCAATGCGTTGTTTGCAGAAGTTGTAATAACGAATTATGTGGTGTGAACTGGAGTTGTATTGTCAGTGAACGTCATTTCTGAAATGAAGGGTCCTAATGAACCTGCAACGACACAGTTGCAGCATACACCAAAGCTTTTTCACGATATTCTCTACCAGAAAGGCGGCATTCCCTGGCCTATTTTATAGTAAACGTTGCGTATCTACGGTGAAAATATGATAGCAATACCAACTGATGTGTGGATGAACTGAATAACTATGATTTCATTGTAAATAGAATAAGACGGAAGCATTGTGAGTTACAAAATTAACATTACAGGAAAGGTTGAAAAGGATGGTTTTCTAAATATGAGTCTGCGAGTTCTCAAGTTCTCTGATAACAGAATAATATTTAAGACACATTTCATAGGTCTTCGTATCCCTTTGTTATCTTTTACTGTGAATCATTAACGAATTTTCAGGAAGTAATTGGGCAGAAATTATCTCTTGCATTCTTTTGATTATATTTAATTTTACACATAGTTGTAAGTGTAGGGTGAGTCTGGTAAGGAGATTTCTTACGAGCGAAGTGGAATCATCGGCAGTTTCTTCTTTAAGAGTGAAATTAATTTTCTTTTCACTTCTCTTTAATACATTTTTGTTAATTAATATTTCATTATCAGAAGAGTCCTTAATGCCAAGACAAGGTTTCTTTTGAAATGCTAATACTCCTCTGCTCAAATGCCAATTGTAATTAAATAATTTTTTGTACCAATGTTGGTGTTCTTTAGGTAGTTGGTGCCGAGATGCAGCAGACACTCTGATTTCTCTTAATGTTATGAAACGTCAACTTCGGGAACTAACATAAATATTTGTTTGTTTTATTTCCTTGTGCATGTGCTGACGATATCTAGGGTTGAGAGTAAACAATAAATGAAAATATTTTCGGTAACTCATTAATAGAAACGTTATTCAAATTAATTTAAAGTTGTATAATGTTGTATTGTAATTATTTCTGTTATTTGGTTAACAAAGAAATGTAAATATTTTAGTCAGTCAGCTACGTGTTATAAATGTTAGTATTTATATTTTGTGAAACACAATCGGTCATATTCCGAGTACCTTATGGTTGATGTATTTTTCTTTTTTTGGTTGTTCTTTGGTGTTGTGATATTATGTGCTAGCACTGCGGTGGTGCTCAGAAGAAATATGAACACACAGTCATATAAATTGAGTGTTGGTCTGTGATAATGATCGGCGGAAACTTGCAAGATATCTAGCAATGATAAAGATAATGATTTGCTAACAGGCAAGTATTCACACCATCATCCCGTTGCGATTGGAGACTTGGCGGTAGTAATTTCGCTACAGTACAGATTTCAACGTTAGTGTGGGCGTAAAAAGATTCTAATACCATCATTAGAAGGTAAATTATTACCTCGTTGCAGGGTGACTACTAATCAAAGGAAAGAGGAGGCACGGATACAAGAATTCTCAATAAAACTAACGTTTTCCCACTGGAATAGGAGGTTTTAAACAAGTAAGCGGTAGTTTAGAATGTCAGAACTACGTCATTTATTTACATATGAAAAATCGCATGCTATTATTCTATGCGCATAATAAAATCAGGGAATGAATAACATTAATTACAAAAGTTGTTCCACAAATCTCGCAGTAAAACAAAAATGAGACAATGAAGTCGATCGCAGCAGCAAGAGAAGACCCGAAAGAAGCTGGGACAACACAGCGTGAAACAGTAGATAGTGTGGCGTTACTTCCTGTCTCAGCAATGAGATGATAATATAATGCGCTTCTCACAGAAAAGACTTTAGTTTAATGATCTGTAAATGATGCAATAAAATATAGCTTAACAGTCGCTACGTGTGGGCAGCCCTTATTGAGGATGCCATCGCTTGCGAAAATTGCACACTGTAGTACAGGATAATGTAGTTTCTAACTCGGAGTACGTTGTGGTGCCAATTCTCGTATTTATTCAACTATTTTATGAGGCCAGTGAGTAGCTTCACGGGCGTCACTATTCGGAAGCAGAAACCGATCAGGCTCGCGCGAATTTTGCTATAGAGTATTTCGTACGATAGAAAAACTGGCCCGTTTCAATATCCCAGAGGCTGTCGTACCTGATAGGAAAGCATTTGTCGAAATATCACCAACAGTTTTCAATAATTCCTGTCCGAACAGTCCGCCACCAACCTCGTCTGTTTCTTACCTGTAACAATAATAAATCACAACATAAATGGAATAAATGATAAGGAGACAAGGTAATGGCTTGAGTCAGTGATGGTGCCAATACAATAGATTTACGTAACCTTTATTGATCAAAAATATTACAACCATTAAATTTATATATACTCAGCTTGAGCTTCTAAGAGCAAGAAGTGATATAACAGGAAAAAGACAAGTGAAGTACACACTTCATATTTTTCAGTGACTTTACTTTCACCACGTACATTTTTCTGGAGGTATAGACGTATTAAATAGAATTTTATTTTAAATGAGTTAATGTTATCTTTCATTGGAGAGCTTCATTTTCTTACAAACATTTCTTACTAAACATTATCACCTTATTAGTTAACAAAGATGAAACGAGCGGAAAGAGAGAAATAATGCGCAATGCTTCATGGCCACCTTGAATGTTCAGAGTTATCGTGATAACAGTACAAACTACAAGCATTCAGGTGCGTTAGGCGGTAGTTATCTTTCAACTTAACATACTGATACTAATTTTTAGTAAATAGTTATTAAGTGTAACACAAAAGATAAATAAAATTTTTGACAAATGTCTCGTTACAAACGCTTTTCAGGCACGTTAAACCTTTGAAAGATGCTGTGGATAAGCGCTCAGGTCACAAGTAAGTTAGCAGTAACAAAGTCAATTTTACTTTACAGCGCTTGATGAGGACTTAAACACGTAATCTGTTTTCATGGCTCATTTAGTACGTTAAGACCTCTGACTCCCCATTTGGGTGCAGCTAGCTAGGAGAAAGAGCCATGGAGTAAAAAAGTGCCGGACCGAGGGATATTACCATGCATCCTGTACAGAAATTGCATTGTTTCAGAAACAGATATTTGATAACACGTTCAAAAAATACAATTGTGGCTGAAGTTTCCATCTATTTTATAGGTTTCTTTGGTATTTTTAGGGGTGTTGGATTCTAGAGAAATGCAGGAACACGCGAGGCAATATTGACCGTACGACTTCTCACAGAAGATAGATTAAGGAAAGGCAAAACTACGTTTATAGCGTCTGTAGACTTAGAGAAAGCTTACGGTATATTGATAATTTTTACTTATGGACCGTCTGACAGCAACTGAGTAAAACACAATTTTAGTGCCATACGCGTTTCGCCTTTATTTTCTGCAAGGCATCATCAGTGGCCTGCAATATGTACATATGTTTGCTATTTAATTTACATTTTTGTCACTGTAACTATAGATTATAAACAGTTCTGGTGGCTGGTATTTCCTATGAAGTAGTAATGTTTTGAACTGTACTTACAGGTTGCGTGGACAATGCTTACATATTACGCTCGTGTTGCATTTTTGGTGTTGTTTTTCTTCTTATGAATGCCAATTTGCGGTTTTTTCCCACATTCCACAGCACTATGAACTGAACGCTTGTTTCAATGCTATGTTTTGGTTTCTGTTGCCGACTGTCAAATATTTTTGCCAAAGATCGAATGCTATTGCCAAACTTTCGAACGTAATTATTGAAGTATCTGTGATCTGTTCGTGTGTGTGTGTGTGTGTGTGTGTGTGTGTGTGTGTGTGTGTGTGTGTGTGTGTGTGTGTCCAGAAGGTGAAGGGGAAGAGTTTTTTTGTTTTATCTTATCATTTCCTTTATTAAGAGTAGTAGGGAGCCTGTGCTGATGTGTGTGTGTTCATTTATCACATGTTTGTTTACTGCTATGGCTTTCTCGATGTGGAAGTTTTCTTGCGTATGTATAAGATGTTTGTCATGGTTGCTTATCCTCATTATTTTCGTTCCTTGTTCCATATTTGTAGGA
This sequence comes from Schistocerca gregaria, assembly GCF_023897955.1. NCBI lineage: Eukaryota > Metazoa > Arthropoda > Insecta > Orthoptera > Acrididae > Schistocerca > Schistocerca gregaria. The sequence continues at coordinate 280,381,177 of NC_064931.1, forward strand.
TGATGGTTATGGTGTTTTAAATCCCGCCCATAAGAAAACTAGAGCTCACCAGGCGGAAACATTATAACAGCCAGTAATAAAAAGACAGATCACAGTAAATCAGCACACGCAAAACAATAACAGGGACGATGAAATAGGAAGAGAGAGTAACAGTAATGTGCTAAACCACTCTCATTACCTAGTTGATAGCATTTTGGACACATTAGGAAATTGGGTCAAGAAAGGAAAAGAAATCGATATAGATAATAGGGGAGAGCAAATTAAATCGCTTGCATCAGTTGAGGACCAAGATAAAGTAAAGGTTTACATCTTCGACAATAGTGGTAATCCGATGGCTAAAGTTTCTGTATAGGAAGCAGACTCAATTTTGTAAGGTTCTGAAGAACTTGCCACAAACCATCAAAGCAGACGACAAAATTATAGATAGCAATGTTGCTCAGGGGCTCAGTTGCTCAGAGGTAGAGAGTAGTTAAGCTGATGTACTACAAACGAGATTAGAGGAAGTCGTCAAGTGCTTTGGACAGGTCGGAAAACGCAGTTGCGGATGTAGAGGTTGATGACTGCGTGAATATAAGTGTAAATGTACATGCAACTGAACAAAATTACTTTACCTGGAAACAGATTGAAAAGGATTTATTAGAAGACTTTATGAGGAACCTGTTCATTCTAGAATACCTCACCCTATTATAAAAACTGACATCTCAGGAGAAATAGTGCAGTGTCTTCTTGACAGTGGCAGTGCAGCAAGTGCTTCGTCCCAAGCATTCTCTGATTCCATTCCCAATAAGAATGTGTTAACGGTCATGAAAGTAAGTGGTTTAAGAATAATAGGTGCTACTGGAAAAGTTTCTAGACCAGTCCAACAAGACGCTTTGGTACTAACTGCTATAGGTAACATATGAATAGATCATCTTTGTTTAATCGTGTTCGGTTTAAGGGTCGAAATGTTGATTGGTAGAGATCTTTCAACGAAATATCGGGGAAAGATTGATTTTGATAAGAGCCACTTAGTACTCACTTTATGAGATTCTTGAGTGATTACGGAGCCTACCATTGGAAATTACGTTGGCAGTAATAATGAAGCGTGTGAGCTGGCTATTACAGTAATAAGGAGTAAGGGATATTTGCAGAATGATACTGAATTCGGCAATAATGTGCAAGATGCTGATGCGGAAGAGAACTATATCCTCGAAGAAACAGGGACTAAGGAACAATCAATAAATCAAATTTTTGATAAAAGAGCTTTGGACGGAAGAAGAGGCCATGACGAGAAATGTGCCCCCACTAGTTTTAACTAGCGTTTCTCAAAACTGAAGAAAAATCAGAGAAAATTTCAGCGGAAACAAAGAAGTTTGTGCATGTTTATCAAGGGCCATTGAGGATAATAGGTAAGCCTCATACAAAAGCACACTGTTTGGAGTACTCGAAAAGTATGAGAGAACTAGGTTTATGTAACCCTGTATATCTGAAGCATTTCAAAACTGACAGTAATTAGATACTGTATGGAGTCTGTCACTCTTTGGTGGATACGCCGTTTGACGTACTATGCAGTCCCAGCTGGATGAAACTTTATTTCCCTTTCAAATTTCATTCTCTTGTTGTTTTCTGTCTATAGTAAGTAAGGAAAATATATACACCTTCATGTTGTACACATGCTATTAGTTTGTAGTGTCTTCCTAGAATGTAAGAATGACTCCCAAAAATCACTATAACTGAATGATGACTTATAACACAATATGAGTGATATTTCGCAATAGTACATTCTAAATGTTACAATAACAATGGGTAACTATGAGCACTAATAATAGAAACATAATGGCTAAAGTTAACAAATAATAAATAAGAAAAGGATTAGTAATAACAAGGTACAGAGTCTTTGCATTAAGAGAAGTAAAATCTGAAAGAGTAAACTGTGCATAATAATGATTTTCATATTGGAAGTAGGGTTGACTGTGGGTAAGACAGAGTGATAGGATGGTGGCAATAGAGGCGAGCCAAAGAGTTTTGATATTAATTAAAGGAGATGTGTGAAAGTAGTGTGAAGATCACACCAAAAATATGTGTAAATTATGAGGTCAATAGACTGACAGAGATAAAAGAGAAGGAAGGGCCTAAATATACAGGAAACTGAAATATACAGATAAATGAAGATAGGAGAAATGAAGTTAGTAGGCTGACGTATGCGGTCAAATGGGGAAAAACTGGTATGTCATTCCCTCACGTCTCGTAAAAAGGATTGAGAAATGCGTAATCTTGCTTAAGGCAGATGGCCAATTAACAGATAAGTTTTGACACATACAGGCAACAATACAGGTAAAAAAAGTGTTAAGAAATGTATATTGTAGAGCATTGTTGTGTTACAATAATCACAGATTTTTAATGGTATGAGTAACAAAGCAAAGGAACTGCTGTCTAACAAATGACTCCTATAGCATACTAATCCGTACGATAACTGAGACATACGAAAACAGATCTTACAAAGGTTACTCGATTTTCTAGGTACAGCAATATATAAGGTAATGAAATAGATTGAAAACTTGCCCAAAATGTGACTATTTAAAAACCTATGTTTACTTTCAGAGCGTAATATCTATGGTTTAATCACAAATATTTTCCAAAGTTCGTGATTCAAGCTTAACGATGATGTAACTAGTAAAAGTGAGGTAGATGATGATAGTTCGTTGTGTCACTGAGGTACCAACAGCTGCTCAAATAGCTGCTGCCGATGCGTCAGACCCATACACAGAGCATGATGGTTTTAGTTCCAAGTGGCAGTCCGGAGCCCGGTCTTCTTGCGACTGTATATTTCCTTCACCACCACTGCCAGCAGTCATGGACAGTGGCTACATTCCTGCCAAGTCTTTCTGCAATATCGCAGAAGGAACATCCAGCTTCCCATTGCACTATTACACGACCTCGTTCAAACTCGGTGAGGTGTTAATAAGGGCGCCTTGGTTGTCTTAAAGGCATTCTTCATTAACATCAACTCACCACGTCCAATCTCAAAGGTAACTAACCTTCACGACTTTTACAGCACGTATTTAAAAAAAACCTGGATTGTATCTTCATAGTGGGTTTAATAGCGCCACTCTAAAGTGACTGGCGCAAAATTTAAATGGACATCTTCCGATGTAGAAACACGCCTACCAAATTTCGGTAATACCACCCAACTACTTATTGGTGTTGCGATTTTTTTTCCATGAGTGTGTATACATTTATCCGACCGTGATGCATTGGACACGTGTTTTACTAGCTTTAAGTTGGTAAGTCTGTTCACTAGCGTAAACAAGTACCATTGTAATATTTCTTGCTGTGGGACCATCATATTCAGCTTCTAGAAGGCCTTCTTAAAGCAGTTGAGAAGCCAGTAATGGGAAGATAACGTAAAGTGGTGTGAAGTACTGATGGCAGATGGTTGTTAATAACAGGTATCGTGACAAAGACCGCCTAAATTGTGAGCCTTCTCCGCGATTGGCTGCTACGTTCGGAAGTTGCGGGCCAAAATGAAAACTTCTGTTATTATTATTAGAAAAACTGAACAGTGAATTTACTTGCATTTCATAAAAAAGCGTCTGCCAATAGCAGGCTATCATTTCGACACCTCAAAAGCGTTAATTATCAGCAAAATAGTAAGCAGTTGCTAAACGAAAAGGCACACGAAGCGCTTCAGAGATCTTACGATGGCCTCTAACTTGGATGGCGGGCGTAAGATCAGAGCTGATTCGGCAGTCTTGGAAGATAGACATGTGGTCTGCCTTGGTCGCTATTTCATTGTACTGTCTAATTTTTATGAACGAATGAAGAATTGAAATGATTTGTGACTTATGAAGTTTAATATAAATGTGCAGTTTCTCGTATTCTGCTAATAGAAAGCGAGTGGCATCCCGTATAAGCAAACTAATTGAAAATTTTATTATTCATACAACATCTGCTCCTTGATAAGAATTTATTACATCCTGTAGATAACGGATTCACGACCTACGATCTGTTATCTGCACAAGGGACCACAACTATAGAAGATTGCAGGATGTTGAATAGTAATTGGAACTGATGCATTCCATTCAGGCCGGTGGAAGCAAATAGGCACCTCGCATGTACTACAGTCTTAGAACAAATGACATCAGTGACATGTCATCTGTGGTAACACAGAGGAGGGAAGGGGTTTATCATAATCACGTATATGTCACCCTCTCTCACTCTCTTTTTCAACTTTTCGTACGTGGCATCCCTGGTGGGGATAATCTTTGAAGTCGAAGTGCTTTTGAATTATGTGTCAAGATTTTATTCACAAGGACTGTGAACTGTAACCGAAGAGCACACCGTGTAAGGACTGCGATTCGAGTGAACTGTGGATGGCCAGAGAACTGTATAAGAACTGTGATAATTAGGCTTCTAATTGCGTTTGAACTGGTTTTTAACTTCAGTTGAACTATGATAACTGATGCCGTAAAATCAAATTTTCCATTACAATGAGAGTGGTATTGGTATAAAGCAGGAATAGAGAGTGCGTAAGTGCAACGAGAATAAAAGTTAACGTTGTGTACGTAGTCCACCCTAGCATTATAGGGCGCGTTTGAAGTGTCACCTTCAGCACACCACAACGGCTGAGTTACAGCCAGCACACGTAACCCACAGCTACGAGAATCAGCGGCAGTACGCCAAGGAAGAAAAGTAGTATAGGTGTTGCGCTTGCATATAGTAATCTAAGATTTGTAATTGGAACATTAGTATTACTAAAATGTCTCTTGGAAAGGAAGTAAGATAAGCTGGCGGAAGCAGAGAAGCGGTTCAGTGTCACAGTAGTGGGTCTGATACAAATAAATTTTAGAAAAGTTAGATGTGGGTTTAATGATATGTTAAATGTAGTCACAAATAACTCAAGTGAAATGTAAATTCAAACATTGTTGATGAATCTGACACAGCGACATCAATAAACACTAATCGCATTGAGAATTTTGATAGCCATGAATGATTACTATGGCAATGTAGAGTTAACTGTTAATTAGCACAGTGAAAATGGAGATTTAGTGACAAACAATGATAATAGAAAGCCTGGATGTGTAGCACCTAGGCACATTGAAATGATTGATACCAATCACGATGCCAGAGAAAGTGACTCTGACGTTGACATTACTAATGAGCCAATAGATGGGTTATGTATATTAAGTCATGGTACAGCATCAACTGACAATTTTTCAACTGAGGATGATGATCAGAATCTGAGGTCTATGCTAAAATTAATTTTGCAAAATCAAAAAGTAGCACAAAAGAAACCAGATAAGAGCTTAAAAGAAGTTAATGTAGGAATAGTTCTAATTAGCGCTACGCTCGGTGCCTTTTAACAAAGATTAACAATCTTGAAGCTAAAACCAAGGAATATAGCAAGAAAATAGATCATATAACAAAAGCATGGAGTAAAAAATTAGCAGTTTGTAAGACAGAAATTAATCAAAAGGTTGATCATAAAATCAAAAAATTAAATAGGGATTTTAAGGATCAAAATGGGGTAATACAAACAACAATTAAATGCTTAAGTAATGTAAGACAAGAACATTCGAAGTTACCAAAGCATGTAATGATAATCATAAAATACCATGGAGTAATTTACAGTATATCAGAACTGACCACGAAGTACTTAGTTGTAACATTTCACATGTTGAATCCTCTTGTACAGGGAATACAAGTGCGATCCAGGACTAATTAAGAGAAACAGAGCAAAAAGTACTTCCTGAGATGTAAGACAAAATAGAAAATGAAGTGGTCGAGTGGTCGAGTGGGAGGTCACCTCAGTGTGTGACAGGTGCCAAAAGACTTGCTGGGGACCGCACGTAAGGCCTTCCCAGTTAGTCTGACAAATAGGTTCCAGGTGCTGTCTGTGGCTGACACTGTCTCTCAGTCAAATGCAGTCGTCTGTCCTGTTACATAGGAAACCTCTCAGACTGCAAGATCCGGGCAGGGCAGTCACAGAGGGTGAGATTATTGGTAGTTGGGAGCTCCACTGTTAGGCACGTTATGAGCCCCTTAGGGACATGGCTGCCAAGATGGGGAAGAAAGGCGATGTGCACTCCGTGTACATACCGGGTGGAGTCGTTCCAGGCTTGGGACGGGTCCTTCTGGATGCCACGAAGAGCCCAGGGTGCAGCCAAGTGCAGATGGTGGCTCACGTCGGTACCAATGATGTGTGTCGCTTTGGATCGGAAGAGATTCTCTACGGTTCCGAGAGGCTCACAGATGTGGTAACGGCTGCCAGTCTTGCTTGCGAGATGAATGCAGAGTTCATCATTTGCAGCATAGTCGACAGGAACGATTGCAGACCTCTGTACAGAGCCGAGTGAAGGGTCTGAACCAGAGACTCAGACGGTTCTGCGACCGTGTAGGCTGCAGATTCCTCGACTTGCGCCATTGGGTGGTTGGTCTCCGCTGAATAGGTCTGGTGTCCACTATACGCAGGAGGCGGCTACAGATGTACTCTCGATATTTTGGCGAAAATACATGTTTAAATCCAGAGGTACGCATAAAACATCATCCGAAAGTGTTCTAAACGCATTCTGTGAAAATTATTTCGAGCAGTTAGTTCATGAGCCCACGTGAATAGTAAACGGTTGTGAGAACACACTTGATCTCTTAGCAACAAAAAATCCTGAGCTAATGACGAGCATAAAAACAAATACACGGATTAGTGAACACAGGGTTGTCGTAGCGAGATTGAATATTGCAACCCCCAAATCCTCGAAAAATAAACGAAGACAATATCAATTCAAAAAACAAGATAGAAATTTGCTTGACCCGTTCCTGAGAGACAATCTCCACTCCTTCCAAACCGACAATGCAAGTGCAGACCAGATGTGGCTTGAATTCAAAGAAATAGTATCTACAGCTCTGAGAGATTTATACCAAATAAATTAACAAATGACGGAACTGATCCTCCATGGTACACAAAACAGATCAGAACACGGTTGCAGAAACAACTAAAAGAGCATGCCAAATTTTAAAAAATCAAAACCACCAAGACTGGCGATCTTTTACAGAAGCTGGCAAAAAATCCAAAGAGATTCTGGTCGTATGTGAAGCATGCTATCATCACGACACAATCAATGCCTTCTTTCCGCGATAGCAACGGAAATAGTATCAACGACAGTGCGGTCAAAGCAGAGTTACTAAACAAAGCCTTCCCAAATTCTTTCACCAAAGAACACGAAGTAAATATTCCAGAATTCGAATGAAGAACAGTTGTCAACATGAGTAACGCAGAAGTGGATAGCCTCGGAGTAGTGAAGCAAATTTAAATCACTTAAAAAAAGTAATACTTCCAGTCCAGACTGTATACAAGTTAGGTTCCTTTCAGAGTATGCTGATACAAGAGCTCCATACTTAACAATAATATAAAACCGTTCGCTCGTCCATAGATCCATACCCAAGGACTGGAAAGTTGCACAGGTTACACTAATATTCAAGAAAGGTAGTAGGAATATACCACTAAATTACAGACTCGTATCATTAACGTCGATATGCAGCAGGATTTTGGAACATACATTGTGTTCGAACATTATGAATTATCTCGAATAAAACGATTTATTGACACACAGTCAACACGGATTTAGAAAACATCGTTCTTGTGAAACACAACTAACTCTCTATTCACACCAAGTTTTGAGTGCTATTGACAAGGGAGTTCAAATTGATTCCGCATTTCTAGAGTTCCAGAAGGCTTTTGACACTGTACCCTACAAGCGGCTTCTAGTGAAATTGCGTGCTTATGTAATTACGTCTCAGTTACGTGACTGGATTCGTGACTTCTTGTCAGAGAGGTGACAGTTCTTAGTAACTGACGGAAATTCATCGAGTAAAACAGAAGTAATTTCTGGCGTTCCCAAGGTATTGTTATAGGCCTTTTGCTGTTCTTCATCGAGTTAGAAGACAATCCGAGCAGCCGTCTTAGGTTGTTTGCAGACGACGCTGTCGTTTACCGTCTAGGAAAGTCATCAGTAGGTCAACACAAATTTCAAAATGATTTGTAAAAGATATGTGTATGGTACGAAAATTGGTAATTGACCCTAAATACCGAAAAGTGTGAGGTCATCCACACGAGTGCTAAAAGGAATCCGTTAAACTTCGGTTATACGATAAACCAGTCAAATATAAAGGTCGTACGTATGCTGAGGGAATTCGATTAGAAAATGAGACACTTAAAGTAGTAGATGAGTTTTGCTATTTGGGGAGCAAAATAACTGATGATGGTCGAAGTAGAGAGGACATAAAATTTAGACTCACAATCAAATGGAAAGCGTTTCTGAAGAAGAGAAATTTGTTAACATCTAGTATAGATTTAAGCGTCAGGAAGTCATTTCTGATAGTATTTGTATGGAGTGTAGCCATGTATGGAAGTGAAACATGGACGATAAATAGTTTGGACAAGAAGAGAATAGAAACTTTCGAAATGTTGTGTTTCAGAAGAATGCTGAAGATTAGATGGGTAGATCACATAACTAATGAGGAAGTATTGAATAGGATTGGGGAGAAGAGAAGTTTGTGGCACAACTTGACCAGAAGAAGGGATCGGTTTGTAGGATATGTTGTGAGGCATCATGGGATCACCAATTTAGTATTGGAGGGCAGCGTGGAGGGTAAAAACCGTAGAGGGAGACCAAGAGATGAATACACTAAGCAGATTCAGAAGGATGTAGGTTGCAGCAGGTACTGGGAGATGAAGAAGCTTGCACAGGATGGAGCTGCATGGAGAGCTGCATCACACCAGTCTCTGGACTGAAGACCACAACAACGACAAATTCAACTAAATACCTAGGAATTATAATTACGAACAAGTTAAAGTGGAAGGACACATAGTAGATGTTGTGGGGGAGGCTAACCAGAGACTGTGTTTTATTGGCAGGACACTTACAAAATGTAACAGATCTTCTGAAGAGACTGCATACACTACGCTCTTTTAGAATACGGCTGCGCGGTGTGGGATCCATATCAGATAGTACTAACGGAGTACATTGAGAAACTTCAAACAAGAGCAGCACGTTTTGTATGATCGCGAAATGGAGGAGAGAGTGTCACTGAAATGATACAGGAATTGGAGTGGACATGACTGAAACAAAGGCGTTTTTCGTTCCGGCAGAATATTCTCATGAAATTTCAATCACCAACTTTCTCCACGCATTGCGAAAATATTTTATTGACGTTGACCTACATAGGGAGAAACGACCATCATATTAAAATAAGGGAAATCAGAGATCGCACCGAAAGATACAGGTGTTCTTTTTCTCCGAGCGCTGTACGAGATTGGAACAATAGAAAATTATTGTGAAGGTGGTTCGATGAACCCTCTGCCAGGCACTTAAATGTGATTTGCAGAGTATACGTCGAGACGTAGATGTTAAACAAAGAGCAGAAATTTGGCATGAACAAGAAACAAAGAAACGTGTTGTCCATGTAAGTGACGTAGGAAATTACGCTAATGGTTATGAATTCCATCAGTTCCCTAGTGTGGTGTCACCGCCAGACACCACACTTGCTAGGTGGTAGCCTTTAAATCGGCCGCGGTCCTGTAGTATACGTCGTACCAGCGTGTCGCCACTATCAGTGATTGCAGACCGAGCGCCGCCACACGGCAGGTCTAGAGAGACTTCCTAGCACTCTCCCCAGTTGTACAGCCGACTTTGCTAGCGATGGTTCACTGACAAAATACGCTCTCATTTGCCGAGACGATAGTTAGCATAGCCGCTCTCATTTGCCGAGACGATAGTTAGCATAGCCTTCAGCTACGTTATTTGCTACGACCTAGCAAGGCGCCATTAACAGTACTATTGATATTGTAAACCATGTATCGTCAAGAGCGACGTTCGTCATTGATGGATTAAAGTTAAGTATTCCACCAGCTACGTCCGTTTTTCTCAATTCTAATTCCCTTGTCATGTTCCAGACCTCACGCCAGGCTGCGTGAGCTAAAACGCGTGCATTTCGGCCTGCTTTAGCAACCCTGTGTTGGCTCTCCTGCCAACCACAACACTTAGTAAGGGAACTATATACCCAGTAGCCTTCCTTAGGCAGTTTAATAGCACCATTCCTGAAAAGATGACGGAACAAAAAAAAATCAAATTCCTGGCCAGAAGGTTAGAAGGAGAAGCAATATCATGGGGAACAAGGATCAGTAACACATGTAAAACAGATAAGGAATTTGCTCAAGCATTCTTGAATCAATACTGGTCTTGCAGAACACGAAACAGAACGAGAGGTGAAGTAGTTGTAACAGAAGGTTTGATGGTGAAAGTGCTATTATACCACAAAGATATATAGGTGTAAGGTACTAGAAGTTCCCATACTGATGTTTAGGAGCACCAAGAGCTGAATAAACAGCCAACTCCTGTCAGAGGCCGCTAGCAAAAAACTGTCATATATACAGTGCATTCGTCTGTGGGAGACGATTCAGTTCTAAGAAGCATCACATGGCGATGAATTACGTGGCTGCATGTGAGAAAGTTGTGAATGAAGTGTCTCGTTCTACCTCGGAAATACTGCCACAAAATTTATCAGATAAAGTGACATGAAAAAATATTATGAATACTAACCTCAAGGACCAATAAGGCTCTTTGTATTGCTAGGTAATTGACGATTACCATCCACCGAATTAACCAACAGCTACTTCTTTTTCTTTTCTTGCCGTTAGTTCCTCCTCTTCATTCCTTCAGAACTACTATCTGTCTTCTTTACCATTCTTTGCCGGCCGCGGTGGTCTCGCGATTCTAGGAGCGCAGTCCGGAACCGTGCGACTGCTACGGTAGCAGGTTCGAATCCTGCCTCGG